>NC_092509.1:96450978-96754008 GCF_047511675.1 Marmota flaviventris | reverse complement strand
TTTGTGTCTACTGCTGGCCCTGGATAAATGCTACTATACCGTGATAGACAGGAAACACAAGGAGGAGATACCACAGCGTGTGGGGTCACAACTCCAGGAAGGGTCAAAATAACTCCACTATCACTTCAGTGTTACTCTTAGCAACTCCACAGCCTTCGGGTGACCATTTCTTGCTTTATGTTTTTCTAGCTTCTGTTCCCAGTTCTATGATTTTTCTATTTCTAAACTCTCCCTTGTGAGGCTATCCTTAAAGCAGCGAGAGAGAGCCTCACTTTTCTCTTATTCCCCTGGCCCTACCTAATGTCCAGTAGGTACTTCATAAATGCTTCCAGAGTGAATTTATGTTAAAAAAAAAAAAGACCCTAAGAAATTGAAATTATCTGACTATGAGCAGTAGATAGTTTGGGCAGCAATAATGACTGCAAATTCAAACCAGTGGTTTGCTGTGTTTGCAGAATTGGTATTTTAAAAAGCTATTTCAACCAGGCATGGTGGTGCATGCCTGTAATCCTAGTGGTTCGGGAGGCTGAGGCTGGAGAATCTCGAGTTCAAAGCCAGCCTCAGCAAAAGCGAGGCACTAAGCTACTCAGTGAAACTGACTCTAAATAAAATACAAAATAGGGCTGGGGATGTGGCTCAGTGGCTGAGTGCCCCTCAGTTCAATCCCCAGTACTCCCCTCCCACCAAAAAGGGTATTTCATGCTTTTAAAATTCATCTTGTTTTTTTCAGCCTGTGTGAAACTGGGAACTGGTGGCAATGTGGGTGGACATAATCAGGCTGGGGACATGTACAAGATTTCTCTTGTGTAGCCATATGTGGTTTGTGTGTTTCATCTTGACATAACCAACGTCGGCCTCTTGATATTACTCAAATATTTATGGATGTGTTAATCTACTATGTCCATGCATTTCATGAATGATGGAGTCCTTCAGATATGAGGACCGATAATGGAGAAGCCCCCTAAGCTGCCAACTGGGCTAGAGTCAGAAGACAGGCTTGCAGATTATCTGCTTAGAAATGACCTTGAGTTCAAAGAGTTAACATGAGAAAATATGGGCATTTGCTATACACTTTATTAGACTTCAGTCTGTTTCCATGGAGCTGTTGCCAAGGTACATGCAATAGAAATGTCTCCAAGACAATACTTCACTCCCCTAAGGCCCTCTTCTTGGTTGAAATTGAATCTATCTAAATCTGAGAAATTTGACTAATTCACAGATTTTTCCTTTTCACTAGCTGAAATAACTATTTATTCTCACTTGACCTCAATCCTCTTATTCCAGGGGATTGCCAAGAACTGGAGGAGGGAACCCAGATGAAAGGTCAAACATACAACTCTTTAAACACTTCTCTCTTATGAAGCCTAAAGTGAGACAGATTACAACGTGTATTCTTTCTGACACCTGAATTTATATTTATTAGGGAAAACTTTTCAAGAGCATACCCAACAAATCACGTTCTGTTACAACTTCAATGGATCACTTAAAAAGCATAAGGTTCATAAAATTGGGATTCTTTTGGGAAATAGGAGATGTATGGTCATCATCATACCCAGAGGGTACAGAAAAAACCACCAGAGCTCATTCATTTATTCTCCAAAGCTCTACGGGGCCCCACAGTGTCCCCCCAATGTGCAAAGCACACACCTTCCTCAAGGACTTGGCTTACTGTGCTGTCTGGAAGGTTCCTCTTGCATGGCTCCCTCCTTCATTCTATGCACATATCTGCTCAGATATTACCTGCTCAGAGAGGCCTCTCCCGGTCCTTCTATCTAAGCTATCAACCTTCCCCACACTCTCTTGATTGCTTTATTTTCTATCGAGTTTTTATCACTGCCTGACCTTATATTCTATATTTGTATATTTCCAATATCCTTTGTAGAAATTAGCTCAGAGGGCTGGGACTTTGATTTGTTCATTGCTGTGTCCTTAGCAGCTAGACCTGGGCTTCCCAGAAATTCAGAAAATAATAAAATGATGTGCTGGTAACCTTCAAAAGAGTAGCCGCTGGCCAGGCGTGGGGGAGCACTCCTGTAACCGCAGTTCCTGGGAGGCTGGAGCAGGAAGATCGTGAGTTCAAGGCCAGCCTGGGCAACTAAGTGAGACTCTGTCTCAAAATAAAAACACAGGAGAGCTGGGGGTGTAATTCAGTAGTGATAGAGCACCGGAGGCCCTGGGTTTGCTCCCCAGTTCTAAAAAAATAAAGACCAAACCAACAACAGTAGCCTCCAAAGAGTAACTAAGAAGCCAAGCTGTCACATTTAGCACTTATAGCATCCCATTAAATTCCTGTCATTAGACAAGTTGTTAGGAGAGGGGACTGGCAGTTCCTGCTGCATGGAGAGCCATCCACATGGCTGCATTACTCCAGAAGTGTCCAGAGGTTCTCTTAACTAAAAATATCGCCTTCCACTTCTCCCCCTCATTCCCGCGATGCCTGAAATTCCAGCATAGTTCCCAGGAATCATAATCATTTTGACCTTATTAAGGCATCGGTCTACTTGGGAGGGAGAACAAATAAATTGAGTCAGGACTCTCGGCCACCTACAGGAAAGCCTGGAGCCTGGGCCCCAGGGACTGGGAGATCAGAGACAGTGAGTCCTCCTTGACACCAGGAGGCGGGAGAGAGCAGTTGATGCTTCAGGGACAGAAGCCCGAAGGAGGCTGGGTTGGGGAAACACCCCTCCTCTGATGAGGGTTAGGCGGCCTAAGGTAGAGAGATCAGATGGTGATTTCCTGTTCCTTCATTTATGGACTCTGAGGATGATCTTGGGCAATTTACTGAATCTCTCTGCACATATTTTCCATCTGTGGAATGGAGTCTTAACCTCAGAAGGTTATGGTAGAGAGTCAGTACAACCCCTGCTCATCGAGGGTCTGGAATGCTACCTGACACATGGTACTTGCTCAATAAATGCATAGAGTTCTGATGGTTATGATTAAGATGCGGCTGCCCTTGGTGACTCATTGAAGGCCACCTGATCTGCCACCTCCTCCTGGGAGCATTTCCCTGTGGTCATAGGAGAGCAGGGTCTCTGCCGTCTGAGCCGTGGGAGCACTCCAAGGTACCTCTCTGTGCTGTGTGTTTTACTGCATTGCATTTAGTTATGTTACACGTTTAGTTCCCCAACAACACCACGAATTCCTGGAGGAAAGAGCTGGTATCTGATTTGTTTTCACACGCCTCACCTGGTAGACAGTCAATAAATGTAAATTGCCCCTGGGGACAAATACCCGATAACACATAAGCAGTTATCTTATAATCCAGTGATTTTGGCACAGATATTTGTAAAAATGGCCCAGTTGGCTAATTTACAAATTCAAGGGACATAATTTAGGAGTATAAATTGGAGTCGCACCTGGTGTGGGAGCTGTTTGGTTGTGTTGGTCGGCCTCTCTAGCAATGTCTATCAGAGGCTAACGGGACAGGGCAGCAAATGCCCTTTGAGAAGCGGCTTGGCTGGATGGACGGAAGATCAAACTAAATCAGAGATGTTAGCCCATAAGTAGGCTGATGCTAATAATATGCTCATGAAAAGGGAGCGATAAACCCAATTTCCTAAGTATCTGATCAAGAAGAGAAAATCAGAAGATTAGACCTAATTGTATGAAATTGACATTTCTGTGGGGTCATATTAGTCTTTTCAAGTGATTCAACCTTAATAGTGATGTTAGAAACTTGAACATCCGGGCAACGTGTCCTAGTAGGATGTCAATTATCACAAGGTCTAACATACAGGGAGAGAGAGGGTACCATGGACTTACCCCTATCTTTTCTGCTCTGAGTTGCTGACTTCACATCTGTCAACTGACATCACAGCACGGCAAACATTTTGGAAGTCAAACTAAGAGCAAGTGTGACTTGTACCTGTGGCGCCACCAGATGGTAACAGGGCCCATGACTGTGATGTCCTAGAGTGGTGTCACACAGGTTGCCTGAGAGAGATGGACGGGCAGCCAGGCAGATGGAATCCAGCCTTTAGGGGCTGAGCAGCCTTTGAAGTCAAGGCTGGCTGGTGGAGAACAACTGCTCCCAAACCAGGAATTGAACTGAGATTGGGGCTGAAAAAGGTTGGTGTAGTGAACTTACTTCTATCTACCTCGTTTAATTCTACATCATGCAAACATTTATGAATTTATATTTTTATAAGAAACTAAGTGTGGGCGGGGTTGTGGTTCAGCCGTAGAGCACTCGCCTAGCACACGTGAGGCCCTGGGTTCAATCCTTAGCACCACATAAAAATAAATAAGTAAAGGTATTGTGTCAACTAAAAAATTAAATAAATATACATAAAAAAAGAAGAAACTAAGTGCTATAGTTTGGATCCTGAATGTCTCCCCCAACACCCATTTGTTAAAGACTTGGTCTCCAGTGCTAGTGGAAGACAGAGGAACTTTTAAGAGCTTGGATCTAGTGGGAGGTCTTCATATCATTGAGGACATCCCCCCAAAAGGGGATTGTGGGACCCCAGCCCTTTCCTCACTTTTTGTTCCTTGGCTGTTGATGAAAGCAGGTTTTCTTTAGGAACTCCTTCCATGATATAATGCCTCCTCACAGGCCCAAAACAACAGCATAATATGCCATGGACCAAAACCTCCCAAACTGTGACCCAATTAAACCTTTTTCTCTTTATAAGTTATCTCAGGTATTTTGTTATAGTAATGGAAAGCTGACTAACATAGTAAAATTATTTAAATTGTAAATATTGTATTGGGAGAAGAAGTTAGGAGACCTAGAATAAATCTTCCCATCATGAAAATAATGCCCCAAGTTGTTAGTACTTCTTTTTGCTTATTGGCATCTACCAGGAATGTAGACCCAGATATCATTATGGGAATTCCAGAGTCCAGGAGAAGTTCTACAACAGTCCAACTGAGCTTGGTAACACAGCTTTTAAAAACTTTTTTTCTTCTTTCTTCCTTCTCCTTTCTCCATTCTTTCCCTGGAATCTGCTTTCCATGAAGGTTTTTCTTATGAATAACTGTGGAAATGATTCCTTCCTCTTTCTTTCCCCTTCAATGTCTCAGCTTTAACCATAGCTTTCTTCCTGATCCCAGAACAGGCCAGGTTGCTCTTTCCTCAGGTCCTTTGATGGCCCCTCCTGCCTGGACTGCTGTTTCCAGATACCAGGTAGCCTTCCTCATTCCCTGAGGGCATGCTCAGAAGTCACCTTTTGAGGAGAACTTCCTGTCTCAAATTGTGTTGCCCATTCTGTCTGTCTCTCTCTCTCTCTCTCTCTCTCTCTCTCTCTATATATATATATATATATATATATATATATATATATATATATATGAATCTGTCTATCTTTCTTTCAGTTATATTGTCTGTCTTTCTTCTCTTCCACCCACCAGAGTGTAGACTCTAGGCAGGCTGACATTTTCTAGCTCTTGTGTTGCTCAGAGCTAGAAGAGTTGCCAGGCACTCACTGAATGTATAAATGGATGTTAAGAAAGTGTAGAGCTAATGCTCATGACTTGTTCTCCCTTTGGCCTCCAACTCGGAACAGTCGCACCTCCAGAATAACCACAGACCCTTTCCCGATATGGAGAAACAGAGCTGTTCAAAAGCAGTAGCAGGCCCCAGCATATCCACCCTTTGGCAGATTCTAGATCAGATGTAATCTGGATTTTGACTGTTCCCTGTGTGCCAGGCTTCCCTTGAATGAAAAGTATTTTGAAACTGTAAGTTCCAGGATAAATAGATCCATATTCATTTTTGCATACTTCATTATTCCAAGGCAGAAAAATCAAGTGCTTCACCGACAATTTGATCCTCCAAGTATTTACCAGCTTCCTACTTTGTGCCAAGCTCCTTGCACTAGACCTTGCAGGAAATGCAAAGGAAAAGAGCTAAGTCCCAGTTCTTAAGTGCCTTAGGATAGAGAAGTAGGTATCAGATAAGCAAAGGTAAGCAGCATAGAAGCCGACTACGGTAACTGTTGGTTCTGTGATAGAACTCATGCTTCTGCTTCAATCTCTGGCTCTGGTTCTTTAAGAGCCAACATTTTTATGTGAGAGCCTAGAGGTTTCTGCTGTCTTCCCTCCCAACCCCAGCTCCATCCACCACAGGAGGAGAAAGGGGGAAGTAAGAGGTCAAACAGTACAAAGGGTCACTGGAGCTCTTATGCTACCCAAGCCTCAGGGAAGACCAGCTTCCATCTTGCTCAGAACTGCTGCTGACTTGCAGGATTGAGGCCTTTGGGGAGGGAGATCAAGCAATTTGGTCCACCAAATAGCTACCAATTGCCCATTCCAGCTCGAATAGCTGAGAGAGAGAGAGAGAGAGAGAGAGAGAGACAGACACTGCCTTTATAGAACTGGCACAATCAGGCAGAAGGACCCCGGGAAGGAGCATCCCCAATCTAGGTAAAGGTGCTCTTGCCTGTGGTTTGTTGGTGCTCAGACTTGATATGCACATTATAAATTCTTTCATAAACAGAGTGTTGGTCAGCTTTCCTTCACTATGACAAAAGCCTTAGGTAATCAATTTATAAAGATAAAAGATTTATTGTGTCAGGTGTCCCAACATCTCCTTCAAGGACGTGTCCCCAATGACCTAAGACCTCCCACTAGACCCCACCTCTTAAAGACATACTGGGGACCAACCCTTTAATGCAGGGGCCTTTTGGGAACATGTCAGATCCAGACTATAGCAGGCAGTTGAGAGAAAACAAAATTAAAAACCAAATTGCTCACATAGAAACGAACCCAACCATTTTGGGAGCTGATTTTTTAAAAGTCTGAATTTTTTTTCTTAACTATGTGCTTATAAATGAAAAAGAAGGAATGAGCATTGTTAGGTGTCTTTAGCCTGGGGACTAGGAGGCTGACCTTGGCAGCAGGTTCTCTGCATGAGGAAGACCCCATCAGAAGACCCGAGTGAGTTCCCAAAGCAGCTGGCAAGTTGGGGTTGAGCAATCTGGAAAGACTCTGGGGAAGTGGTGTCTAGTGCAGCCATCGGACACAGGCTGCGGGGAGCTGCTACCCCCCCATCTGTGCCCCTCCCTCCAGCCACACTCCGGGCACCCAGAACCTAGAGTTCCCGTTAGGTCACTCAGGGCTGTGTGGCCTCCTCACTTGTCCATCGCCTGAAGGGTGGAGTGTGCTGCTTGTGAGGCCCTGCTGGACCTGAGGGGTGACCAGAAGGCTGCATTGTGGACAGAGCCTGAGTGGGAGTTCAGGGGTATTTAAATATGTGCACAGGCCCTTGGCAGGCCCAGAAGTGGGAAGAGAAGGAGGTGGGTCCCAGGTCGAGGGCCAGGGGCTGAAGGACACAGGTCAGCTTTCTCTGTCTGTGTCGCTGCATTCAGGTCTAGAACTTCACAAAGTCTGAGATTTTAAAATTTGGATTTGTCCGTCAGGGTCATATGGAGAGCTATTCCTAAATGTCAAAGTATAGGACGTATTTAACAGTTTGCTTGATTTATTCTTCTTACATATATGGATCTCTGGGCATGTGGACCTCCATTCATCCTTTCCACTTAGCCATGTAATTGTCAGAGCTGGTTCCAAGAGTGTCTTTGGAGATGGGTTTTGATGCCTGGGATGGATTTATTTATTTTATTTCACTTTTTTTTTTTTTTTTTTTTGGTATCAGGGATTAACCCAGGGGTAATTAACCATTGAGCCATATCCCCAGCCCTTTAAAAAAATATATTTATTTAGCTGTAGATGAACACACAGTATCTTTATTTATTTTTATGTGGTGCTTAGGATTGAACCCAGTACCTCACACCTGCGAGGTAAGTGCTTTAAATAGTAAAGCTACAGCCTCAGCCCCACCCAGCCCTTTTTATTTTTTATTTTGAGACAGGGTCTTGCTGAGTTGCTTAGGGCCTCACTGAGTTGCTGAGGGTGGCTTTGAATTCTTGTACCTCCTGCTTCAGTCTCCCTAGTCACTGGGATTACAGGTGTGTGCCACCGTGCCCGGCTCTGGGAAGGACTTAGATGGGGCAGAATGGCAGGAGGTAGCAAGAGGAAAGGCTGAGGTGGGTGTTTCCTGACAACAGCAAGCAGAGCCACGTGCCTTCTGTCTGCCGGCTCTTTGGCATGGCACGACACGGAGGCCTTCTCAGCCTGGGCTCTGCATACCTCCCAGGTGTCATCGTCCCAGTCCCCTCTGTGATGCTGTGCACAGCTGTCCGAGGCTATCTGGTTCCCAGAGCACAGCTCTCAGACTTCTTGGCTACACGCATGGCTTCCCCTTCTCCCACTGTTCTCCCTTCTGTCCCCTCCCTGTCCCTTCGCCGGCTCACCTCCTACCTGTCCCAAGATATCCCTTAAGACTTGACTTCTCTGGAAAGTCTCCCCTGAGGTTGCAGGCCAGCAGGTACCGTGCCACTTTGAAGCCACCTTGTCTGACTCCACTAGACCCTGAGCTGAGGTCAGTGGGCGTGACAGAGACCAAACCCTTGCTTCATTTCAGTTGACTTTTAGCCCTTACTCATAATTGCAATCCTTATAGTGATATTTATCCAGAAGAAAAACTAGAAAAAAAAAATAAGAAAGTGGATAATAAGGGTGGTTTGGTATAAAACCAGGAAAAGCACATTGTTTTAAATTTTTGTTTTCCCCCTCAGAAGGCCTAAGTCCTTATGGAGGTTTTCACTCTGCCTGACCTGATGTGTGAGTGTGAGTGAGTGTGTGTGTGTGTGTGTGTGTGCGTGCGTGTGTGTGGAGTGGGGGGTCCTTGTCTATCCACCTGGGGCTTGGTTGGTAAAACAAGGGAATTGGGGTATCATGGTTTTCTGATCTTCTCGGAGCTCCCTCAAGCGCAGCCCTGGGAACCCCAATGAGTGGTTTGGGGCCTTTCCCCCCAAGGCTAGAGCAGCATGTTATACTTTGCTTATAAGTTTGGTTACTTAAAAAACTTTACCCTGGGGGCTGGGGTGGTGGCTCAGTGGTAGAGCGCTCACCTAGCATGTGTGAGGCCCTGGGTTCGATCCTCAGCACCACATAAAAATAAATAAAATAAAGATTAAAAAAAAAAAAACTTCACCTTAAGATTCAGACATGAAAAGTTCCCAAGTCATGGCTACAGCCCTAAAAGGCTTTCCAGGTATAATTCCCAGAGTTCTAGAATTCTGTAAGAGGAAATAGCATCTGGGGCCCATAAGTCACAGTGCCACTGAGTGCGGAGCCCCGGTGGGGAGTCACCGAAACATATAGTGTGGCTTTGCGTCGTCTGGGACTCTCACTGTCTCCCTTCCTTGCCTCCTGCCCAGGAACACACTCTCTGAGATACTTTCGCCTGGGTGTTTCGGATCCTGGCCACGGGGTTCCTGAATTTATCTCAGTTGGGTATGTGGACTCCCACCCTATCACCACATATGACAGTGTCACTCGGCAGAAGGAGCCGCGGGCCCCTTGGATGGCGGAGAACCTGGCGCCCGATCATTGGGAGAGGTACACTCAGCTGCTCAGGGGCTGGCAGCAGATGTTCAAGGTGGAGCTGAGGCGCCTGCAGAGGCACTACAATCACTCAGGTGTGTCTGCGAGGGGATGAACGAGCTCCCTCGTGGTCCCTTTCTAGCAGAGTCCCTGGGCTGACGGTGGCCAATGTGAGCATTCGCTGACTTGCATTCTCCATGGCTTTTGGCAAATCTGCTTGATGGAGTTCAATGCCTACCATCTGTCCTATGCACCTTCCAAATTGTCCTTCTCTTCCCCAGCAACCTTTTGTCATCTGACCCCCCTATCCCCATCTCATTGCCATCTCACCTTCTGATGTGTGTCTCCCTTCTAAATTTGCCCACTGGGTCTCATTTCCTGGTGGCCAGGCTCAGCCATGTGCTTGCTTATGCACGACTGACTACATTAACTTTCCAGGGGATATTTCTGGCTCCTGCACCTCTTTCTCCTCCACTGCACTCATAATAGCCACAAAGTTTATCAATTAATCGCTCCCGAGACAGGCTAACTTTCCAGGGCAAGAGTTATCACATTGCTTGGGCATGCAGTAGGTATTCCCCAAATATCTGTTGATGGGTGGGCTTATGTAACAGCAACCTCCTGAAGACCCAGCAGTGTCTTGCAGGCCTGTGGGGTCCCATAAACTACAGCAGAGGATGCTTCCAGCCATGCCCCGGTCATGTCACCTAAGAGCCCCCTCTGCCCTGCGCCTGCCCTTTCATGCTTCTGTGTCCAGGGCTTCACACTTACCAGAGAATGATTGGCTGTGAATTGCTGGAGGATGGAAGCACCACGGGATTTCTCCAATATGCATATGACGGACAGGATTTCATCGTCTTCAATAAAGACACCCTGTCCTGGATGGCAGTAGATAATGTGGCTCACGTCACCAAACGGGCATGGGAAGCCAATCAGCATGAGTTACAATATCAAAAGAATTGGCTGGAAGAAGAATGCATTGCCTGGCTAAAGAGATTCCTAGAGTACGGCAAAGATACCCTGCTAAGAACAGGTAACAAGAGAGAATTCCCAGCAAAATCGGTTTTATATATAACTTCTTCCTGTGTAGGTGACATTCACCCTGTGCTGAGATAACTTTCCCTGGTTATTTTTTTAGCAGCAGCTTGACAAAATTTAGCAGTTCCATTTGTCATGACAGACTGGAGTACCTCCAAGGACACCTTGACTTGGGGGATCCAGTGAGGCAAATCTTTCCATCTCCTGTCACGGATAAGTCGGAAGATACTTTCGGAGGTGGGATGATTTTTACAAATTGTTCAAGAGCTAAGGGCTCCGACAATCCCATTTTGAGTAAAAATATCTGGGTTTATGAAGAAGACAAACTGAAGGTCTTTGCTTCGCTGGCAGATGAATGCTGTAATTCCATCGGTTGGCTTCTAGTTAATACAGAATTTTTCATGTATGAGCTTATTCAAGGTAAATCGCATCAGAACGGTGCTGCAGGAAACTCCTAGACGCGATGCACTCACTCCCACAGGAGTCATCTCCAGTGGAGGGACTTTCCTGGAGTCCCAAGGAGGAGTGTCTAGGCCACAGTTAGGAATCAGTGCTTCTGTCTAAAAGCACAGGTCTTAGAGGTGGACGAGGGGAGTTTGACTTTGACTCTCCCCTTCGTAAGCTGAGTGACAAACTTATTCAAAGTGGCTCAAAGAGGGAAGCCATCCGAAGGCAGGAATCAGGCCTGTGTGGGGACCTGAGGAGTCAGAACCGATGAATGGCCTTCTCCACGGAGGTGGGGCAGCCAGTGCACAGCTCATATCCCCATGGCTTCACCATTTCAGAAGAACGGGCCACTCTCTCTCAGCATTAGCTACTTAAATAAATAGACAGACAAATCAAAGGAGCACTTAGAGGCCCCTGGTGCACTGGGCAGGGGCCGGGTCAGAACCAGCAAAGAGAAACTGACCAGCCCTGTAGTTTAGACGATGCTGGGGAGGGAATTTAGTTTGGTACTTGCTGGAGGAGGGTGCAATCAACTTCCAAAATACATTGTTGTTTAGCGGTTCATAATGTCAGAAAAGGGATGAGGCTAATTGATGCCAGACCTACAAAGCAATAATTTTGAGTAAAATAAAAAGCATAATTCTGCCTACCTCACAGAAACTGGTATGGAATAATGTATATGAAACACTTTGTAAGCTGTGGAGCTCTGTTCACATACTCAATGTTGTTACTGTTGCCTGACTGAAGACTGTCTGACAGCTTAGGATGTGGTTGACATCTGTGGCCACCTTGGGGTTATACAGGATGCTTCATCACTAAGATATTTTCTGCTGAGCCTAGGCAGTAGGAAGAGGGGCAATGTGGGACACTTCCTGACCTTGATCTGTGACCTTCTTAGCCTTTGACTACAAACACAGAGAACCTTCACTTGCCAGGCCTGCTACACTGTGGAAAAGGTGGGGAAGCCTGAATGCAGTTGCTATGAATTGGGATGGTTCATCCTAACCCTGTTGATTCTGTCTGATATGAGGAGCTCCTTGGAGAAACAAGGGGGGCCCTGGGTGGTGTAGAAAGTTCAACCTCAAGGAACTGCTTCCCACTCCAAGCCTCCTCTCAGTCTACTATCAATGTCCTAATGGGGTCTCAACCCATATGGTCAGTGCCTAGGAAAAGATTTCAGATTAATTTCTTACAGGCACTGTCAATAAGAATTCCCTCCTGATGGCATTTATATTTTATTTCTAATGTTTGAAAGCCTTTTTCTACATCTAAATGTCATGCCTCAGGAAAGACAAGGAAGGCATTGTTGAGGTGAAGGCTCTTCCCTGTATCAGTAGTGGCAGATAATAAGTTGTGAATGAGGAGGTGAATTTTGAAGTTGAGCAGCAAATAGGTCTTCCAGTTGGTATGGGTGGTCTCTATATGGATCTATGACCCCATTTCAGCCAGAAATGTTAAGGACAAGAAAGCAAAGTCACAAATGGACAATTCCTTGTTGTCACTGCCAAAGCCCTTCTAAGATATGAATTTCTGTAGCCCTTTTGGGAAAACAACTATGACATAATCTAATACATATGTTTATATCTGATAATAAGTCATCAAGGTGTCAACCTGAGCACACAGGCATTTTGGAGCCAGAGTTGAGCTGAGATGCTGTGTCATTCATTGCCATCAAATTCGAAATTGAGATCAAGGAATACTGAGTTCTAATCTCCAATCTCTCGCAGAATTATTTATCAGAAATAATCACTTACCCATATTATGGCTCAGTTTTTCTTGATACATAAAGGTATTCCATAGGTTAACTGTAAATAATCCCAATAATTTTCCAAATACTCAAAGCTGTGTGGACAGACTATGGCTTAACTCCACCTTTTTCATTTCCTAGCACACCGCCCTAGTAGTATACAATAATTTAACTTTGTTATTGATGAACCTGGGTTCTGGGTCATTCCTGGTTTTAGATGTTTCCTGCAATGAAGAAAATTATTTGGAAAACCTAGTTGCCAAGTTTTAATGTTGTTTGCTCAGTATCCAAGACATTTCTATTAAACTGTAGTTTTTCCTCCTAGAGCCCCCACTGGTCAGAATAAGTCGCAAAGAATTTTTTCCGGGGATTACAACTCTCTTCTGCAGAGCTCATGGATTTTACCCTCCAGAAATTTCCATGATATGGAAGAAAAATGGGGAAGAACTTGTCCAAGAAGTGGATTATGGAGACATCCTTCCCAGCGGGGATGGAACCTATCAGACGTGGGTGTCAGTTGAACTGGATCCACAGAGCAGGGACATTTACTCCTGCCACGTGGAGCATTGTGGCCTCTACGTGGTTCTTCAGGGCCATCAGGGTAAGGATTAGGTGGTGGCTATCTGGAGAGTGAGAATGAGGAAAGAAGATGAGCAGGAAGCCATGCCAGCTGTCAAGGAGGGGAGGGTGGATCACTACCCAACTCAGTGTGCTTTAGAATGAATGGGTCTTTCAAGTCAGTGGTTCTCACACTGTTTGGTCCCAAAGCTCTTTTTCACTCTTACAAATCATTGCAGACCCCAGAGTTTTATTTATGTGGACCATACCTATTGCTATTTACTATATTACAAATTAAAACTTTTAAAAAAATTAAACACCAGAAAATACACACACATAGTCTATTAGCCATCATATGATGAGAAATGACAGTAAGAAAAGTAGTGTTGGGCTGGGCATAGTGGTGCATGCCTGTAGTCCCAGCAACTTGAGAGGCTGAGCAGGAGGGTCACAGGTTCAAAGCCAGCCTCGGCAACTTAGCGGGAATGAAAAATAGAAAGGGCTGGGGATGTAGCTCCGTGGTAGAGTGCTCCTGTACTGTACTGTACTGTACAATCCCCAGTATCGTAAAAAAAGAAGAAGAAGAAGAAAAACAGTGTTGGATTTCCTGATGAGTACAGGGACAAAAGTCCCTGAAGTTATCAGGAGGGAAAGGACACTTGTGGATTTTCTTCATCTGCTTGCTTCCAGAATCGGAATCCATCCTTCTGGTGATGAAAGCTGTCTTTGGGGCCATTGTCCTCACCATTGTCCTGGCTGGAGTTGGCTTCCTGGCCTGGAGAAGAAGGCCCCGAGGTGAGAGGTGTAGGGAAGAATTCTAGGGAGCTGGAGATAGTCTCTTGCCTTTAGCTCCTGAGGATTTTGTTTTCTGTATCTGCCACTCTGAGCTCCGCGTAGAAATGGGTCCGCCCTAGTTCTGGGATTGTAGAGGACCTGGGGTAACTCTCCACTACAAAGGGAATGCTCACTATAAATAACGCTTGCAAGGGGAGTGGTCTGTTTTCCTAAGTCAAAGATCTGGTGATCTTGATCTGTCTTTTGCCAAGCCATATCCTTATTAATAATTACCATGGACTTCTGTGGGAACATTGCACTTTGTTTCAAAACTACAGTCATTTGTAGTTTTGACTTTGACAGTGATTTCTCTTTCCCAATCATATGAAAATCCTTTTCCTTCTAAATTTGTTTTTCAAAACATGAAATGTGTAAGAGTGGATACCTTTGAAAAATGGGATGTGGGATAAGGAAAAGGGGAAGGAGGAAAAGGCGATATGTAGGACCTTGACACTGTGGAAAAAATACACTCATTCCTTGAGTATGCATGAAATTCCTGCCGTGTTCAAGGAACTGTACTGGCAGCTGGGAGAGACGATGAAAAAAGACAGACCTGATCCCTGCTGTCATCCAGCCTCTAACGAAATTCACATGAAGGGCACCTCGATACATCACAAAATGGCCTTATCATGTCTCGTAAGGTCATTTGCTGCCTCTGGTTTTACTAGTTGCTCCAGTGGATCACAGCCAATCTTGATCAAACCTCAATCATGACTTAGAACCCAGGTGGGTCAAGAGCTTGGCTTGGCTTTATAGCCACAAACTTTAACCCAATTTAGGAGTTGCTGTACAAACGTATGTTAGTAGATCCTAGTACAACCAAACCCCTTTACTAGAAAATCAACTCAGAATTAGTGGGTCATTACTATTTCCTTTATAAATAAAGTTCAGCACTAATCTCAATAAATGAAAGTTGCTGAAGAAAAAACATTTTTTTGTTAACAATTACATACCTCTGTCAGGAATGATGCAGACTGAGTCCCTGTCTTTTATCTTGTGGACTTTATGAATTTGAGTTGAAATTTATGAAGTACTAAGAGAATCTTAACTAAGCAGGCTATACAATCTGAATATGCCTGCTCCTCAGGTTTTGCCGAACATTGTATACTTTATTTTTGAGTGTGAGGAAGTATATGTGTATCTGAACAAAAACATCTTTTCCTTTCAGAGCAAAATGGAGTCGTTTACCCTTCCACACGCATCCATGAATGCAGTTCTCCCTCCTAGGAACCACACAGTCTCTTCTGTTTCTCCTGCTCTCAAGTCCAGTGATTGAGGATCGTGACCGCAGCTACAACATGTCTTGGCATTAAAGGGTTGAGTAATTATGGCAGAAAGATGGGAACCACTACATTTTCTTTGCTCTTTGGCTCCACAAGGACTGTCAGCATTCAGTCTCTTTTGATGGACTCCTTTATCACATGTGGCTTTAAGTACAGCTTCTCTCATGACATGGCACTTTTCTACACCCCATTTCTCAGTGATGATTCTCCAACATTGGAGAATCTCAGAGCTGGAAGGAACCTTTTCATCCAGGACAGGAAATGATCTTTTACGATGCCTTAGACTCCAGCATCCGGTCTCCACTTAAACACCACGTGATGGGCACCTCGATATATTACAAAATGCCCATTCTTGTCCCTCTTCTTTTGTGAGAATTTTCACTGTGCGAGAACATTGAATATCATGGGCATCTTGATTGTGACCTTACCATAGGTAATACAACCTCATGAGTGGCCAGAAGTTTTTACAAGAGCCTGTGAATGGCCTGATCATTTTACACATAGCCTAGCCTGAGAGAAAGCAAAAGTCCCCTGTTCTTCATGGCTTCTCTGCCTGGTAGTTTGGAATCTTAAAAATATGGCCTGGTTGGATCTGTGGAGGTGGCTTCACCTTTCCTGTCTTTTGGAAATTAAAACCAATACTTATCAAACATATTGTCACCTCCAGTGGAACCATGGAGATCTAGACCTAACTGTAATGTTTAAATGTAAAATGATAGTATGTGTATGCCTCAGAAGAAGGTTCAATTCTTTCTTTTATCCTTCCTTTTTTTTTTTTTCATGCTGAGGATCAAACTCAGGACCTTGCACATGCTAGGTGAGCACTCTACTATTGAGCCTACACCCTTATCTCCAGAAGGTCCAATTCTTATTTCTGTCTCTTCTATACTGATTTATTATAACTGGGTTTGACTCACCTTCATACATATGTGCTGAGACTAAAGGGAAGTCCCCTTGTGAGAATTAATCATTGATTCTCCTTACTCTTCCCAACCCCCAAAGTCCTCACCTTATTTACCTCCTGTCCTGCTGTGTGAGGCCACTGGCTCAGGAGTTGCCAGTCACATACTTGTCTGTCTTAATTCTCTGACCCTGTTCGACTGCATGTGTCAGACCTGATACTTATTATCATGGCCCCAGCTTTGACAAGTGGCTTTGAACATGCACCTTAGGCTTCATCTCTGCTCTCCATTGGCCCAGACTGTAACTTCAAGCGTCAGAGCCAGAGATAAAAACACTCAGTGTGGCAGCCTCCACTGTCCCCACCTAATTCCGTGGATTAACCTCCCACCGTACAGGGCTCTTTCCCAGGGCCTGTTGAGTTGTATATGAGGACAGTTGTGTTTTTTTTGTTTTTAGTGTTGCCATGGGCAATTTCCATACCATCTTTTAGCCTTACACTTGCACTGAAAAGAGAATATGTATGAGTTTATTTCTGGAAGAATGGTTTCTTACAATCTGATTAGTTAGGATGTAGTATATTTTTGGTTGGGCACTTAAAGTGATACAGGTGACATAACTGTGTAGCTGTCTGACTCTCCAGCTTCATGGTGCTCTCAACAAAGACAGAGTATCTGAAAGCCTCTTTGTCCACCCCAGGCTGTGCCCTAGGTCTAAAACAATAATAGACCCAAATGGATGAAGGGGTGGGGGGCAAAAAGAATGTCTGCAGTTGCAGCATTTCTGTGTCTCCCCAGGGGATTTTATAATACAAAAAGTTGTAAAGAGGTGACTTTTTTTTTTTCAGTATTTGAGAGCCAATCCAGGGCCTCACACATGCCAGGCAAGTGGCCTATCATTCAGCACATCCCCAGACCTATAAAGAGGTAATTTTGTTAAATGTCTAAAATTTAGGGCTGGGATGTAACTCAGCAGCAAAGTACTTGCCTATCTAGGCCCCAGATTTGATCCTCAGCACTGCAGAAAAACAAAAACAAACCCAAAAAACTAAAATTTTAAAACTCTTACTATCAATGGTTCAAATTATACTACTTCTTAATAACTTTAGACTTGTCACTTCATTAGTTCATATTTGCTGATTGTAGATGCTCAGTAATCAGAATGTATAAAATATTTGGTATCATAATCCAAATATGAGAAAACGAAGAGCTGTGTTATCATCACACTCTGTTTTGTCTTTAAATTGTCTTTACTGAATATTTTTGATCAAGAACATTAGATGAAGAACTTGTTTACGTCTGTTCTTTCTTTTTTAAAAACTACCATATATTCACTGTTTTCTTTTTAAGCACACAAGACCACAAGACCAAAACACCGTGTACTGAGTGGCCGATGTTACCAGGCAGGGAGGGAAAGTGGTTGGAAGAGCAGCTTGAAGCCAGACCAGGTTCTCCTGGCCACACTCCCCCGGCCTCTGCTTCCTCTTGTTCCCACAACTTCCACGTTCCGACTCTCTCCTTACTTCTGAGGAACTTCTTGGTTTTTCCTCTTCTATTTTTGGTCAGGCGAGAGTGTTTGCACTTGTGGTCGTGAGAAACAGCCATCCACTGGGGAGGCCAGCTGGCCATTTTCTGGCAGAGTCTGACAGAGTGGTCACACCTTATTTTGATCTCCACTGTCTGGGGTTTTTGTCCTCCTGTGTTCAGGTCAAGTGTCCCCTTAGGTGATCAGATGGATACAGAAAGTGGAGTGCCAATGTATTAAGGTGCTGTCAGAAAAAGAACTGCCCAGTGGGCCAAGTGGGATTTGTGCCAGCGGGACAGTCTACCTAAGAAACACCGACTCACAGCTGGAAGAGTGCTTGGTGACCCCGGAATTGGGGCAGGGGGATACATTTTTGCTTTGTAGTTCCTCTTTTCTGGGGTTTGCTATTTTTTCACACACAGTTTATTGGTTCACAGAATGTAGTCCAGGGAGGAGAAGGGATTTATCCCAAAGTTCATGCAGTGGTCAGCAAAGCTGGAGGGGGCACAGGTCGCCCATCTCTAGCCAGGTATTTTCCAGTTGACCACATTGCCATTCTTAGAGGATGATTCTCCACTGCCCTTTCTGAAATGCCTTCACCTCCTTTCTTTCTCAGGACATTCAATCATTTGCCTTTTATCTCTCTGCATCTCCCTTTCACTCTGGGCTCCCTTTCTCTAACACCCTTCTAGCCTCTGCTTGTCCCAAGGCCTTCTGACCATGTAACAAATCCCCAAACACAGTGATTTCAATAATCATTTTATTATCTTTCACAGTTTCTGCAGGTCAGGAATCTGAGTAGGGCTTGGGTAGACAATGCTGGCTTGTGGCCTGTCAGTGGATTTGCAGGCAAAGAGGTGGCCGGAAGGAAAGTAGTACAGGACTAGAGCAGCTGAGGTCCTGGCCAGGCGTCTCTCTCCATATTCAGTCTCTCTCTGTAGGTTCCTTTGGGCTTCCTTACATCATGGTGGCCTCAGGACAGTCAGACTGCTTATAAGGCATCCAGCTTCCTCAGAGCCAGTTTCCTGAGAAATCAAAGCAGAAATGCATAGCACTCACATAGTGTCACTCCTGCCGTCTCTAATTGGTCAAGGAAATCACATTCGGCTCAGCTTCAAGAGGACTGTTGACGTTTCAATGGGGAAGGTTGCTGAAGTTACACTGTGAGGGGAGTTGTAGATGGGAGCCCCTCTTTGCCCTCTTAGCTCTTCCTCTGGAGCCCAGGACTTCTGATGCCATCTTTGATTCTCAATAAGAAGGTCAAGTTCCACCAAAGGGCAGATGCTGATGTCTTTCAGCTCAGACCCTGGGATCCTGAGGTGCCCTAGATGGAAGACTGGTGGAAAGACTGAGGGCGAAGCCTAAACTGTGGCTCCAGGGGCGTCACTGAGGCCTCTTTCTTCAATAAGGTCCCTCTTGCTTCCCCACAGCTGGTGTGGCTGAATAAAAAGAATACTAAATACAGCCACTTACCTGAGGGGCTTACCATATAGAAAGATGAAGCCATAGGTACCACTAAATGGATCTTCTTTGTGAATCTTGTTTGATTACAATATTAAATTCTGACCATTTATTTTGTTTCTAGCTTGTGAACCAACCGAGGGCATGAGCAGGGGCACAACTAATCCATGAAGGACATTTGCGGGTGAACATGGTCCCAGGCCAGGTCACATGGCTTGGCCAGTAGCACAGAGAGTGAATATTGACCATGGTTGCCCCCTCAGTGGGTTGTGGAGGGCATAACCCAACATGGTAGCTCTAACCAAACCATTAGAAAATAGATGGAAATTGGCTGTATGCTGTACGCTAAAATGAATGAATTATTTTGGAAGAGAGGGGAAATAGAGGAAAAACAAACAAACAGGTCAATTCATCCAAAATGGCAGAATTAGAGCCCCGTGTAGTCTATAAAAAGAGTTAAAATTATCTAAAAGGCCTTACATAATCCTATCACAGTGTTTATTTATGGCAATCTATTTTAAAAATGTTTATGTAATATTACACAGTCTGCGTGATGCCTTGTATGTCGTAGAAACTCACTAAATACTTCTTGAATGAACCAGTACAGCATTTTAATTAGTAAGTCTTCATGTACCAGTGCAGAAGAACAGTGTCATCTTACCGGTGAAGTCATGGAAGGGAAATAGCCCACCGGGATCATGTGTCATTCCGGGTGCCTAGGATGAACCATTCACAGACTAAGCTGAATTCTTCAAAGTTTTCAGCAGTATTAACATTTTTTTTTTGAGATGTTGATGGACCTTTAGGTTATTCATTTATTTATATGTGGTGCTGAGAATCAAACCCAGGGCCTCACACATGCTAGGCAAGTGCTCTACCACTGAGCCACATCCCCAGCCCAGCATTAACATTTTTGTCTAATAAACTTTATATGTCTTTGTAGTGTCTGTGTGTGATTAAGCACCCCAAACATTCTAGGGACCTCCCACCCCACCCCCCACATATTAAGGACAAGTATATAATTCACAGATTCTTGTATGAGGCACCACTATTCTTGAGAGCTGTAAGAAGAGGTGCTGAGATATGAATTCTCAGCCATCTTGGGGGTCCAAATATCTGGTACTTATGTTTGTTATTCCCAAGGCCAACAGAGCTATATAGTACAGTCTGGGTTTTCTTTTCTGTCATTGGAGTCTTTGGTTAATGAAAGTTCTTTGAATACAAATTTTACTAATTCTTATCCATCTACTTAAGCTAGGAGGTCTATGAAGTGGCTTCTTCCAGGAAGAATTGGTTCTGTATGATTTTTCTTTCTTTTTTTTTTTTCACTCCTTTACCTGAACCTAACAAGGGCTTCTGCCTTTGTCTCCTGTCTGGGGTTGGGTGAGGGGATGTTTGGAGGCAGAAGGTTGAGTCCCTTGGTGCTGAGCTGAGTGGCAGCTGGAAGGCCTGGAGTCCCTGGCAAGGGGAGGCCAACCTGGGCCTGAGGCAAGAAGCAGAGCAGGACCAGGGGGGGAACTGAGGAGAAGGAACTCCTGAGGGAACAGCCTCACCTCCAAAACTCAGTCAAGGGGAGGGGCTCCAAGGACGTCCTGGGAGGCCACCACAGGGAGAAGGAAGGGAGAGCAAGGGAGAAATGAGACAGGCACCCCAAGGTTGAAGCTGACTCTGCTGGGTTGTTTTTCTTCCTGGGGTGCCAGAGCAGATCCTAAGAATACCTGAGCTCAGTGAAAGTTCTATATTTTTCCTTGGGGAAATGGAGAATTCCGGGAACACTGCGAGAAGACACATGCTCTAAAAGGTGACAATCCGAGGGACGTGTGAAAGCCTGGAATAATAAAAAGGGCAACATTTGGAGTCCTGTGAGCTGCTGAAATAGAAACCGCTCGTGGACTAAAGCAAAAAATACCCAGAAGCATGTACTCTGCATGTTTGGGCAGGAAGTTCCAAACCAGCCCTAACCCCCAGGGGCTGCACGCCTGGCTGCCTTCCACCCTACTTTCAAAAAACGGAATCAGTCATTGATCCCTGAGCATCTGTGAAGAGCAAAGGCGAGCTGCTTTAATTCAACTCTGGCCTTCGCCACTGAAATCCAGATCACATTTCAAAGATCTGTAAACTAGCCCTGCTTCATAGACTTGAAATCGGTCTACAAGATGACCTGTTTATAGAGCCAATGATGACGTCTTCAGACTGCCTCCTGCCACAAGGAATTAGCAGTTTCTCTGTGTGGCATGACATACGCTCGATTTTCATTAAAGCGGCAAAGCGTGTTTACTCTGATTTTTTATTAATGATAGGCGGTAGCTATTGATATTCAAATTAAGTTCTATGGCCTTTATGAGTTAATCAGCCATTTGTCAAACGCATGTTCCACGAGGTCTGAGACTACAGAGTTTCGTGCATGGAGGATGGATATTCAACACGTGTGCATATCAACTGAATGAACCCTGTGACACCTACCAGGAGCAGGCTGTAGAGGCACAGAGCCCAGAGGCGTTCTGAAAGTGAACAAGGGCAAAAATGGCCCAGGCAGAGGCTCACATCTGAGAAAATCAATTTAGAGAAGGCAATCTAGAATATATTTCAATAAAATAAACCCTGGGTTTTGTGTTAGCAGAAGAAATAACAGTTCTGGCAGTGAGCTTTAGTGGTCATGCTAAAAAAAAAAAAAAAAAAAAAAACAGAGATTGATAGAGCTTTAGAGTGAATGAGAGAGCCTGCAGGCAAATATGCCACCAATCAAAGAGGAGGTGTGTGAAGAGCTGAACGCTGTGCCCCTCCCTGCAGCAGCTGGGCTGGGCTTCCAGGACCAACAGGCAGCTGCGGTGGTGACAGCAAGGTACTCAAAGTTGTTCTGCAAAACAGTGAGCTCTAATCCTCTGTTTCCTTTTGCGCCTCCCCACCCGCAACTGCCTGATTTTCAAGAATAACTCCTTCGCTGAACTCCTAAATGCTTTTTGGCTCTGTGCCTAACTGACTTTGGCTACTCTGTGTGGGTATTCATCTGTTTCTGCACAGCTTATCTCTGGCTAGGCTGGGAACGTCTTAAGGGCGCAGCTTGAATTCCATCTCCTTCACTTAGTATCAGGGTGATCTTAAGTTATTCCACTTCTCTGAACCTCAGTTTTAACAAGACAGGACGAGTAAATGCCTGTCTCCCAAAGTTCATGGGGAACTCAGAGTGTTTGTGTGGGAAACACAAACTAGCACTTTGCACAGCCGCCAGTTATTGAGTGCTCACACTTCACATACATCATCACTATTGCTCATGACGACTTTGCCAGTGGATATTACTGTCCCCATATTGCAGAAGTTCAGTTAAATTGGGTTTCTTAACAAGGTCACACAGCATCATGGTTCGCATGCTGTCTGTCCCCTAAAAGGTTCATGTGTTGGGAGCTTGTTCCCACCAAGCTGGGAGGCGGTGTAGAACTTTTAAGAGCCTGGGCCTAGCGGGCGGTTCTTTAGGTCCATCGATGATGTATCCTTGGAAGGATTAAGGCATTTCTGATAGGGTCCTTGCTAGCTCTGGGGAGAGGGTAGTTACAGAAACTTGAACCTGTCCCCACCCAGCCTCTCTGGCTCCCTGTTTGGCAGTGTAATTCCTTGCTTCTATACATGCACCCACCGTGACACCGTGAGGTCTCCCTAGAGTCATGCTATGGGCATCAGCACCATGCCCTTGAACCTCCAGAACTAAATATACCTCTTTTCTTCAAAAGCAGCTTGCCTCAACTATTTCATTATAGTAATGACACATGATCTAGCACACATAGTTAATAAGTGGCACAAGCATGAATTAAGTCCAACTTTCTCCCTGTATACAACTATGCTCTTTACAGAACACCATCTTATCTGCACACAGTAGGCATTCAATTGATGCTCAACCAAAATTTTGAGGTATCCACTCAGAATTATGCTCTATAGTGAACCTTGGGAACAAAGGAATTCAAATGTCTTTTCAATGAATCAGAAAATTAATAAAGTCCCTTATAATTTGTGAAAGACTTTTGCTTAGGCTTGAATGATGTGATCTGAATGCTAAATACAGCCTGGAGGGCCAAATGAAGTTACCGCACATTTCATGGAAATGTCAGTGAGGCTCCTGGAGAAGATTCATTGCTTGTCAATTCTCAGCAGATGAGGATAACTGAGGTACAAAGGCAAAACTGAAAACTTCTCATCTTGCAAACAAATTCTCTCTGGGTAGATTCATGGGTACATAGAACTATAGAGCTGCAGAGCCCATTATATATCCCATATAGCTCAGTTTTCTTATTAAACACATGAGAATATTGAGGCTTGCAGGGAGTAAAATGACTTGCCAAGAGAAGCCCCGAAACCAACTGTTGTGGTTTAGATATGAGGTGTCCCCCAAAAGCTCAGGCATGAGACAATGCAAGAACTTTCAGAAGTGAAATGATTAGATTCTGAGGTCTGTAACCTAATCAGTGGATTAATCAACTAATTAGTTGATTAGTCAATTAATGTGGCTGGAAGAGGTAGGTTACTGGGTGTGTGCCTTTGGGGTCTATATTTTGTCCCTGGTGAGCAGAGCTCTCTCTGCTCCCTGTTCCCATGTCCTGAGCTGCTTTCCTCCACCGCTCCCTTCTGCCCTGATGTTCCGCCTCACTAACACCCAGAGCAATGGAAACTACCGACAGAGACTTCTGTAACTGGGAGGGCCAAATAAACTTTCCCTCCTCTATGTTGTTCCTGTCAGGTCTTTTGATCACAGCAGTGAAGAAGCTGACTAAAACACCAACCATAAACTTCATAACTTGACATAGATATTTGCAATATTACTAGTCATTAGGGAAATGAAAACTAAGACCACAATGAGTGATCATTACACATTTAGAAAAATAGCTAAAGGTAAAAAAATTAAAATAAAAGTGACCCTACCAAATATGGGCAAGGACATAGAGAAATTCAATCTTTCATTCATTGTTTTGTTTTGCATTTTTCTGTGGGAGGTGGGGTACTGGCAATTGAATCTAGGTGTACTCAAACACTGAGCCTTTTACTTTTAATTTTTATCTATTTATTTTTTAAATTTTGAGACAGGATCTTGCTAAGTTTCTTGGGGCCTCACTAAGTTACTGAGGCTGGCCTAGAACTTGCCATCCTCCTCCCTCAGACTCCCAGGTCGCTGGGATTACAGGTGTGTTCACCACACCTGCCTATACATCGTTGATGGGAATATAAAATGGTGCAGCCACTCCACAGTTTGGTCATTAAAAAAAACAACAACAACAAAAAAACCCCAACAACTCAATATATATTTAACCAACAATTTCACACCTGGGCATTTATTATAAAGAAATGAAAACTTATGTCTATATAAGAATATGTACATGAATGTTCACAGTAGCTTTATTTATAATAGCTCCAAACTGGAAACACCCAGTTGATAGGTGGTGAATGCTTAAACAATAGTACATCATTCTACCTCCTATCTCTTTGGGCTTGACTCTTCTAGGCACCCCATGTGGAATCACATGGCATTTGTCTTTTTACGACTGGCTTATCCACTTAGCATCATGTTCTCAAGGTTCATCCTGTTGCACCATATCATGAGCAAGTTTTAAAAGTATCTTCAAACTCCAGTTTCCTCACATATAAGTCCCTTGCCTCCCCAAGAGTAGTTGGGGGATTAAAAACGCTGGGAATTCAGCGTGAATCGATTCCCCTTTCCCCTCCCTGGGGCCTTCCTGTGCACAAGGACTCCTTGGGCTCTTGTCCTTTAACAAATCTCTCTCAACTTTCATGACCTCCCAAGTTCATGAATTTCTCTCTCTACCAGAGAACTTTCCCCATCTCCACAGTCACAGTTCTTAAGAGCAAGTTGTCTGATATCTGTCTGTCTCTCCTCACTTCCCCATCACTCTTCAGTGCTCTGCAGAGATTATGGGAAACTCTCAAGTGCCCAATCTATTTCTCAGTCTGACTTCACTTGTCCCCTCCGGCAAGAGATGCTGTGAATGAACATCACTGAATAGTCCTTTGTTGAGATGCCCTTCCTCGGCTTCTGACGGCACTGTAGCATTTGAAACTGGTCAAAAAGACAGTTTAAAGATGGGCATGGTAGCGCACACTTGTAACCCCAGTTGTTCAGGAGGCTGAGGAAAGAGGATGGCAAGTTTAAGGCCAGACTCAGCAGCTAAGTGGAACCCAAGCAACAAAGTGAGACCCTGTCTCAAAATAAAAAGGGCTAGGGGTGTGGCTCAGTAGTTAAGCATCCCTGGGGTCAATCTCTAGAACCCAGAAGAAAGGAAGAAAAAGGAAAAAAGGCAGTTTAAGGATAAGGAACAGAAGCTGTATGCCAATGTAGCATTTTTATTCATCCATTCAACAAATATCTTGGAAAGCTTATTTATTTATTTATGGTACTGGGATTGGACCCAGGGGCACTTTACCACTGAGCCACATCCCAAGTCCTTCTTATTTTGATACAGTCTGTGTAAGTTGCCCAGGCTGGCCTGAACTTGGGATCCGCCTGCCCCAGCCACTTGCATCACTAGGATTTTAGGCATGTGTCACCATGCCTGGTTTGGAGCACTGTTCTGTCAGCTGATGTCCTAGGTGCTAAAGAAACTTCAGTCAACAACTGAGCAAATGTGGTGCCCTAAGCACATTTAGGGGGACAGAGGAGATTCATCAAGATTTGGAGGCGATGGGACCTCACCCTACCTTTCTGTAGTCTCTTCTTCTGCAACTAGAAGAAAAATAACTCAAGCCTCTTTCTTTAACACTAGAGCTGTGGCCCCAGTTCCCCTCACCCCACAGCTAGTATCACCAGAGTTTTTCCTGCCTGTATGTGTGTGCGTTTTGCTGGGGGTTTGAACCCAGGGCCTCACACGCAAGGCAAGCACTCTAACGCTGAGCAACATCCTCAGCCCTTCTTATTTTTTTTTTTTTGAATTTTAATATTTATTTATTTATTAGTTTTCGGCGGACACAACATCTTTGTTTGTATGTGGTGCTGAGGATCGAACCCGGGCCGCACGCACGCCAGGCGAGCGCGCTACCGCTTGAGCCACATCCCCAGCCCTCAGCCCTTCTTATTTTGAGGCAGGGTCTCACTAAGTTGCCAGGCTGGCCTCAAACTTGCTACCTTCCTGCCTCAGGCGCCAAGCAGCTGGATTATAAGTGTACACTATGGTGCCTAACTTCCTTTTCCACTTTCATCTCATCCTGGTCCTGCACATAGTCCCACTGAAGAACTGATTGCAATGCATTTGTGTTGTATTCTTACCTTTCTGTCTCTTTTAGAAGGTGAGCTTCACCGTAGGCCCCAGTGGGTGGGGCCGTGCTCCTCCTGGTATTTCCAGGGACTGGTATAGGGCCCAGCACATGAAAAGCAATCAGTGAGTCTTCATTGGATGAGTGAAGTCAAATAACTAATTTTTAAAGTTAATTAACTAGAATGTTGTGATGGACCTTTTGTCCCCTTGTATTTTGTTGGTTGAGACTCAGAGATTATAATAAGCACCAGAAACACTTAGGAAGCAGCTCCTTTTTCCTTTAAATATCCATCTACTACTTCAGAGGAGGCAAGGAACCATGATGATGCCCAGACCAAACAGCAGGTTTTCTAAGCAGGGAAGAAAGAACCAATTAAGTGTTCCCGATGCATACTTTCAATCTAATTTGGCAAATAAAGTTAGATTATTCAAGGTCTTCTCCATTGGCCTTTTTTTTCTAGTACATTGAACTGGGAGGAACTGGATGAACAACCTCATTTCACAGAGTAAGAACCTGAGGACCCTAAAGTGCCCTGGCTTGCACAGGGTCATACCTGACTGGCAGCAGAACCCCTTTCTAGAATCTTCTTTCTACTACCCACTACTATAACTCAAATCTTCAAAGCAACAAACTTCATATGGTAGCATGAATTCCACTGGAGAGACAGATGTTGAAAAAGAGGTTCCTACCTGGAATCGTTTTATAATCTAGTGAGGAAGGAAGATATGCCTGCAGAACATTATAGAAATACATACAAAAAATAAGGTGCAGGCAAAATCCACACAGCCATGAGCTTTGACTCCAAGGACTAGCAGATGGCTTTGGAGTGCGAAGGTGGCATCTTAGCTGCAGGTCTCCCCTTTTCCTCTGGGAGAGTGGTGATAAATGTGTGGAGATGGGGGCTCACATCTCCTATTCCCGGGGGGGCATTTCCAGCACACCTGGTGGGGTGGATTGCTGACTGCTCACTTCTCCCCCTGTGCTTATGGGAGAGGTGAGGAACCATGATGTCCAGACCAGTCACAAGTTTTCTGAGCAGAGAAGAAAGAACCAACCTAAAAATTTCACATACATATTTACAACCTGTCTTTTCTTAACCTAAAATCTTCCTGAACAAGGACCTCTGAGCCAAGAATCTTAGTTTGCAATTCTAGTCAATGTGACTTGATTTTGTAAAACCACCTCCAGGATATTAAGTGATCCGGGACTGCAGAGAACAGTCAGTAGAATCAATGTGTTAATGAGGTACTAACACAGCTTTGCTTGGGATTAACACATCCAGGAGCCAACCAATTAACTGCCCTTTCTGATACCTCCTAGGCATTTTCTGTGTTTGGAACTTGGTAAGGCTGCAGGCCTATGTAAATCTCAGCTCTCCTATACTCTTTTTTTTTTTTTTTGCAGGGCGGGAGGACTGAAGGAGAGTTGAAGAATATCCTTAAATCTAGATGAAGGCTGGGGGTATAGTTCACATAGAGCACTGGCCTAACAGTTGTGAGGCCCTGGGTTTAATCCCAGGGGCAGGGAGGAGACGGGGGCAGGGGGAAGTCAGCTGAATGACAAATCCCAGCCTGAGCTATCTTGTCCTTCGACTAAATGTTGATCATATACATGCACAATCATATGTCTGCTTAGAGTCACCCAAGTCCTTCACGGAGTCGCCCCCCGCCTCCCGGCCCCTACCCCCTCATTGAGGTTGCAACAGAAGCAGCGATGTCCAGGATGCAAGTGGTCTTATTTTGCCTACTGTTCTTCCTCCCTGATGAATATCCTTGGTCGTACAAAGTCTTTGCCAAATAAAAAGAATATAAGCCTCTCTGGATCTGAACACCAAATAGCTGAGTCGGCCACAGACTTCTGCATAGGAGGGGACTTTGGGAATGCCACATCACACTCTCCTGGCAGTAAGAGTTCTTCCAACTCCTCCCAAATAGCCCTTCTCTTCCTGAGGTTTTCTCTTCTATTAGATGTTCCTCAGAACAAGGCTGGAGAAACACTGTCATAAAATGCTATAGATTGGCACCACTGCATACTGCCCCTTCTTTCTCCTCCCAGGAAATCTTTTCCTCAAAGGAGAATTACTGTTTTTTTTTTTTTTCCTCCTGTGACTCGGTGTATACTATCTATAGCACTACATGCTGAAGAGGATATATGAGGAGCAAGTCTTGCTGGAACACCAAAGTTAATCATATCATTTCTTTATTATTTCTTCTGCCCCGTCAGAAGAAAGTTTGGCAATTATATATTCCCTTTTCTAGACAATTGAGAGAAAAAGAGATGATTTAGAATATTCCAAATGTCCTCCTCTGCCATCTATTCATCCACCCATTCACCCACCTCCTATCCATCCACCCATCCATTCATTCATCCATCCATCCACCATCCATCCATCCATTTATCCATCCATCCATCCGTCCGTCCTTCCATTCACTCACCTTAACACTTTAAAAAGCCCTTCTAACATTTGATAGCCTCCTTTGGACCAAGTATTGTGCAGGGAACTGAGGACATACCAATTGAACAAGACCTGCCCTTTGCCCTCAGGGAAGTCCCAGTCCAGAGGGCTGCTGTCATATGATCAGACCGGGAACTAGAATGTCACTGCTAGAGTGGGAGCATGTTCCTGGTGCCAAGGAATCAAGTCCATGGTTTGGACAGCTAAGGCTGATTGTGAGCTAATTCGTGGAACTTTTTTTTTTTTTTCTTTTGCTGATTGCTTTAATTCCCCTTGGGTATATTTTCAAGGAATTTTAAAAACAGCAAAATCTAGAATCCAATTTGAGATGTATAATCTTTCAATCCCTTGGGGGCACATTTTGGTCCCTGCATTTCTCTACCTTCCTGCTTATCTCCAGGCTCCTGAGGTTCTGGAAGGCAAGCTGCTGTCGGATCCCTTTGTTCAGCTCCACATGCGCTTTCCCTTCCCAGGCACTGCCCCACTTGTGACAGGAGACATTTCAGGACCCCAGAGAGCCTGGGATGGCAGAACACATTGACATGTGGGACTGTGAGAGGCAGCTATCGGGGAAAATGAAGAGGAAGAGGTAAAAGTGGCAGTCACAGAGAGCAGGACACGGAGCAAGGGGAATGAGAAAGGTTGAGGCAGAGAAGGCAGAAGGAGGAGAAGGAGGAGAACACTGGCTCTAATCCGACCTCTAGGAGACCTGGCGCTGAGCAATGGCTGTGACTGGGAATTAGGTTCAGGAAAGGGCTGGCTGTGACAGTCCTTCCAAATATGGGGTGAGGCAGAGCAGAATTACAGGAATACCAGACGACCTGGGTCATCCACTGAGCCATGTCTTGAAGAGTGATTTCGCTTCAAAATAAACTGGGGGTGTCATGGGGGGAGACAACCCTCCCAACATCCATCATGTGTTGCTTTTGAAAATTATTATTTTGGAGCACAAGCTGTTTCCTGTCTTTAAAGCCTATTATCTATTTCCCTTCCAGGTGGAGCCTGGGCTGCCTGCTAATTTAATCCCCTGGGTTTCCTCTCTGCCTTCAAGATCTCACAGACATTCAAGCTTCATAAAGAGAGCACCTTTGTGTCCTCCTCCCCTGAACGCCCCCATCTACCCTGGCAGCAGAGGAGATGCTATTTTGGGAAACAGCAGCTGAGTAGGGAGGGTTGTTAATTGTTTGTCAAACCCTTCCAGTCCAGTTAGATCCCACGGAAAAAGGGGGGAAAGAAGAGCAGACCGTGGGCGAGCCTTCGCTGTTTTACTCCCCCATCTGTGACAGGGTGGGGGAAAGGGCTCCTTTGCCTCCTCACACAGAGACGCATGCGCTCATTTTTCAAATAATAAACCTAATTCTTCTACCCAATTAGAAACACATAAGCAAACATAGCGCAGGCCCAGGAACCAATCAAAATAGTTTAAAAATCACCCATAAGACTCAAAAAACGAAGCAAAACAGAAACAGAAACAACCCCCCAAAATACCCTGTCTGTCATGTCTGAAAGGAGACACCAGAGGCTCTGGCATCCATTCTGGCCACAGCGTGTACTTAAACCACTGGGTTCAAACCTGCGAGCAGACCCCAGGCCCTGCCACACCACCCCAGGGACACACTGGAGAACAGACCTGCCCAGGCACATCCCCCAGAACGTTCGTGGTGACACATCTGCTTGTCACCGCCTGGACCAACTCAAAGCAAACGGAAAATGACCCAGACTGAGAAGAAGCTACAGGGCCTTTGACCCAGGGCCTCCTTGTGACTCTGAAACTTTCTAAGCATGAGGTCAGCTTGTGAAGGGAAGGGGGCTGGGGACTGGGAACCAACACATTCTTTTTCTTAAAAGGGCAACACGGCCCATCATAACCAGTCAGTCCTTTCTTGACCAATTCTCCTATGAATGAATGTCTAGTCCCACTTGCTTTTATAGGACACTGTTTTTATTTTTGTTGTTGTTGGTATTTTCAGGGAACACTAAAAGGAATTCTCTTATTAACAGAGAAGTTGAATTCAGAGAGCTTATAAGCGACCCTGGTGAAGGGAAGGACATGAGAGTCCTGTCTACTTTATAATCGTTCTTTTCTCAATGGAGCTCAGGCTGCCTCATAAACATAGGTTTCCTAATCCACACCCTCGCTCTGGCTAGACAGCAGATCTGAAACTCCCTTTCACACTGAGGGAAGTTCTGCATAAATACTCACTCAGAATCTGCTTAGTCAAAATGAACATGAGATGGGTTAGTGATTGATTTTTTTTTTTTTTTTGGCGGGGGGAGTACCGGGGATTGAACTCAGGGACACTCAACCACTGAGTCACATCCCCAGCCCTATTTTGTATTTTATTTAGAGACAGGGTCTTACTGAGTTGCTCAGTGCCTCGCCTTCGCTGAGGCTGGCTTTGAACTGGCCATCTTCCTGCCTCAGCCTCCTGAGCTGCTGGGAGTACAGGCTGGTGCCACGGTGCCCTGCATGACTTGGGATTTTTGAGCTGATGAGCATTCATGTTAGAATCGAGAGCCACTGCACTGATCTAGAGTGGACTTGATTGGTGAGTTAGGACATGTTTTATCAGCTACGGCAGCTAGAGTTAGAGAGAAAGAGGCACACCAGATTTTCTTATTGTTAGAGGTGTGGTTTGCCCCTGGATGAGGTGCTTATACTCAGTAGGGTTTTCAGAACAGGGTAGGCAAGCCATGACGTTCTCAGTAATAAAGTCATACGTTTTTTTTTTTTTTATGTTTTCTTATTCTTTATGTTTTGACTTTTTCTTTTTTCCCAATTGCTCTTTTTTTTTAAAGAGAGAGAGAGAGAGAGAATTTTTTAAATATTTATTTATTTTTTTATTTTTTATTTTTTTAGTTTTCGGCGGACATGGACACAACATCCTTGTTTGTATGTGGTGCTGAGGATGGAACCCGGGCTGCACGCATGCCAGGCGAGCGCACTACCGCTTGAGCCACATCCCCAGCCCCAAAGTCATACGTTTGTAAACAGCTTGGTAGAAAAAGCAAACTGTCTAAAATCGACTTATTTTATATGGAAAGTAACCTTTACAGGGAAATGATACAGCTTAGAGTCATGACTAATTATGAGGTAGGGTAAAATAAAATGTATTTGTGGTGATAGTTTGGTTAGTACACTACTAGAATAATTTATGTAATGTACACTTTTTTTATTCTCTAGTTGGCTGTGTTTGAATAGATTAGTTTCAAATTTGGGGAACCCATTAATTAATTTATCAAGTAGTTATTTGTTGATACCCACATAGCTGAGAATAAGAGAGGCGGGATGGGAAAAAAATGCCAAGTTGCCTTTCCCAGCACTTTATAATGTTTCTGGGAAGTAAGAAATACATCCACACAAAAGTGAAGTTATATGTGAGGAAATAGAATACAAAAAAGAAAGGTGAGGGGTGTTGTGGGATGGTGAGTGACACTGTAGTTTTAAATAACAATTGACTGTTGGATTAAGAGAGTGTACATGTGTGCGGGTGAGCAGACTCAAACACCAATGGGCACAGAGGCTTCCGGAAGAAGTGATGTGCAGAACTGGGGCAGGAAGTGAGAAGGTGTTTTGTTGAGGAAACAGAAGATGAGATGTATGTATACTTTGTTTTGTTTTTGTTTTCTGATAGTTGGGATTGAACCCAGGGCCTCATGCACGCAGAGCTACAACCTTAGCCCTAGCTACAACCTTAGCCCTAGGAGATAGACTTTTTTGTTTCTCCACATTTTGTATTGGTGCATTATAGTTGTACATAATATTAGTTATATGTATGTAATGAATTACATACCATTAGTATATGCACATGGCATGGCAATATAATTTGACCATTATCCATCCCTAGCATTTCCTCCCCATCTCCCAACCCCTGGTCCCTTTCCTCTATTTATAAGGTCACCCCCCCACACACATCTTTCTTTTCCTTTTTCCTAATAGGTATACTTTTGATGAGACCTGTCTATCTGGGAAAGAGGTGAAGCATTTATGTTCCCCATAGTAGTCATAGACAAGGTGGAAAAGTTTGCTTAGAGTCAAAGAATAATGGAATTTTAGACCTAAAATAATTCCCACCTAGTTGGGCAACTGGTTCTCAAATACAGGTGTAATCACCTGTGGAGCTATTAAAAATTCTGATGCCTGAGTCTCACCCCAGAGACTCTAGGTGATCTGGTCAGGCCTGGGTGTCTGTATATTTAACGGCCCCCCAGGCAATTCCATAGTTTGAAGATTACTGATTTAGTCCAACTCCCCAAATTTACAAATAAAGACCACCTCCTGGTTTGCCCCTAGCCAGCTAGTGAGAGTGGCCAGGATGCCCACCGAGCACCTGCTCTGTTCAAGCTCCCAGCAGTCTGTCTTCGACAGTGTATGGTGTGGTACTCTGGAGAAGATGCCAGAGATTTGGATTTTTGCCATAAAGGTCATGGGAAGCCATTGAAGATACTTTTGTGTGCAAGAATATGGCACATTGAAAACAAACAATCCTGCAACTTCCAATTGGACATCAGAATTGACAAGAGTAACTAAACCCTAACAATCCAGGAGAAAGATGTTATCCAAGGGAGTACTGTCTCTGAAAGTGGTTTGCATGTTTGTATTTTGAATTAAGATATAATATTATGATGATTTCTGTGTCATTGGATCCAGATAAGTAGAATGGTGTTTTGTTTTGTTTTATTTTTAGCTTTGTGGTGACTCAGTTCTAGAAAGAACTTTCTTCTGTCCAATTAGTTTTTTACATTTTTCTTTGATTTTCTCCTTAACTCCACAATTAAGTATAAATTATTATTTTTATTTTGCATTTTACTTTCTGTTTACTATATCTTTCCTGTCCTTCCTCTATTCTTCAATCAAGGACATTTGTTAATTGCCCACAATATGCTCATGCATATTTATATGTCTACACCTCCCTGTCCCTTTATTGTCCCTAGAGCAGTGTTGCCCAATAGAAATATAATTTGAATCACATATATAAAAAGAAACTGCTAAGGTAATTTCATTCAGTATATCTCAAATTACATCATTTTAATACATAAAATGATTAAGGAAATACATTACATTCTCTTTTTAATACTAAATCTTTGAAACCTGGTATGTATTTTATACTTTTAAGCACACAGATCAACTGGGACTTCAAAGATATGACCATAAAGTTGGGCTTCAGGAAGCACATTTATCCTGTTCCAATTTTTAGTTTAAATTGATTAAAGTTAAGTAAAATTAAAAGCTGAGTTCCTCATTTGTACTAGCCATATTCTTCATGTGCTGGATAGCCACAAGGGGCTAGTGGCCACCTTATTGAACAAGCAGGCCTAGTGTTGTTTTTTTTTTTTTTTTAATATATTTTTATTTTTATTTTGCAGTACTGGAATTGAACCCAGGGCCTATACATATGCTAGGCAAGCACTCTTCCACTGAGCTACAGCCCCCATTTTTATTTTGAGAAAGGGGTCTAGCTAAGTTGTCAGGCTGGCCTTGAACTGGAGATCCTCGTCCCTCAGCCTCCAGAGTAGCTGGGACTACAGGCATATGCCACAGTGCCCAGGTGGACCTGGGGTTTTATATGGGGGCGTTTTTTCATTCTACAGCTTTAGAAGATACTGGGCTCATTGTAATGAGTTTGATTGCTCATCTAATTGAGGAATCTGTTTTCTCTGTGAGTTTTAAAGAAGTCAGGGTGAAAAAAAAAAGATGATCATTAAAAAAAACAATTTGAGGTTTTCCAAGCAAAGATATAAAATTTAGGGCAAGAATGAGGCTGGGGCTGTAAGTAAAGGAAATATGGAAGAGGAAAAAGAGTTGTGGTGCTCATCCCAAGTCAAACACTATTTGAATATAAAGAAATTCTAGAGAAGTCAAACAACCAGAAAAGATGTAAAATATTTCAGAATAGTGAGAGAGAAAAGGGATGAATTAAAACTGGACTTGTCTTTTAGAAGAGAAAGAAGATTATTACTTACATAAAGAGTGTGTATGTGTATATATGTAGATATATATATGTGTGTATTATGTATATTTTCTTTATTTGGTGATACTGGGGATTGCATCCAGGAATGCTCTACCACTGTGCTACATCCCCAGTCCTTTTATATTTTTAGTTTTGAGATAGGTCTCATTAGGTTGCTCAGGCTGGCTTTGAACTTGGGATCCTCTTGCCTCAATCCCCTGAGTCACTAGGAATACAGGCATGTGCCACCGTGCCCATTAATAATGTATTTTTAAAAAATATTTTTAGTTGTAGATGGACACAATACCTTTATTCTATTTATTTATTTTTTATGTGGTGCTGCTGATCGAACCCAGTGCCTCACACATGCCTGGCTCTACCACTCAGCTACACCTCCAGCTCCTAATAATGTATTCTTATAGAGCTTTTCCCTTAAGGAATATGGATTTCATATAAATGGTTATTCGATTGCACAAGGAACCTTGGCAAATAAATAAAATTAAAACTCCAAATGTCACCACATTAAAAAATAGAGACAGTGCCTATAGCTTTTCTCATGCACCCTCTTCACACTAACTGCAACATCTCATGTAGCTATTATGTCTATATCTGTAGTGGGTTTGCATTGCTCTTATATAGACTAGACTCAATTGAAGGCAATAGAAATTGCTTTATCAACTGATAATGATACTTGGCTTTCAATTACTTGTATAAACAGGGTGGGCAAGAAATAAAGTCAACGACAGTGGACAGACAGACTGGCCCTGTGCTGAAAGGAATCCTGAGGCCCAAGCCCAGATAGTGTTTAAGTGCTTCAGATATTTGTGGGGACAGTGGGGCTGACACTCCCAGTACTAACCTTTCTGTGCCAGGTGGAGGAAACTGGGGCAAGTCCCTGCTACTTCTGATCCTGCTACCAATTTTTTTTTTTTTTTAGTTGTAGTTGGCCACAATACCTTTATTTCACTTATTTATTTTTATGTGGTGCTGAGGATCAAACCCAGGGTCTCGCACATGCGAGGCAAGCGCTCTACCGCTGAGCCACAACCCCAGCCCTACCAATTTTTTTTTAACTGAAAAAAAAATCTCAAAGATTGGTTACAGCAAATTCTAGCTTGCTTATCTGTTGCTAAAGTTTTGAAGAATCTTCTTTCTATCTTCCCACTTTGGTAGTGGAGGTAAAGTTTTCTGATCATAAGAGCCCAGGGTCTCCAGAGATGAATTCTAAAAATTCCATTTTATTGGCTCAGAATTAGGGGAAACCCTGATTATAATTGTGGTTATTAATAATTTCAAATCAGCAGACATTTATTAGGCACCCACTATGTGGTATATTAGGAAAAGCATTCCAAATTCAACAAGTACTGGCATGTACTTACCACATGTCCAGTACTGTGCTAGGCCGTGGAGTAATAATAACCACATTCATAACAACAAAAACAACAACAAAGACTTAGTTAGGTACTTAGATGGTGATAGGGACTGTATAAGCAATTTAGTATATTTATCATTTCTATCTTACACAGTAGACTGAGGCACAGGGGGGTTAAATAACCTACCCATGTCACAAAACTAGGACACAGTTTTCTCATTTTACCTAGAGGTAAAATAACTTTCCACAGATCTCACAGAAGAGGTGGAGCCAGGCAATCTAACCAAGAGCCCCAAACTTAAGTTTTAAATAAGTTTGGAATTGAATCCTACCCTCTCCATGACTTTGGGAGACTCACTTAACCTCTCGGGGTCCTAGTTCGCTTACCTGTAAATGAAGATAATGAGACCTCCTCCTCTCAGAACTTCATAAGGATGCTGAATAATATATGTGAAGTGACCAGCCTGGTGCTTGGTAGACACTGTTGTCACTAAGGATCCACCAATCCCAGTGCATTATCACTCCTGTTGTTAAAACATTGAAGTGCTTCCATGCCTGTCGACAGAACTTCTTTCCCCAGCCCCTTGAATGCTCCTGTTCCTGCCTTCTAGTCCCTTCTGCAGAAACCCTCCACGATCCCTGGCACTGTACCCTACTTTGATGGTTAGTACCCAACGGTGCCATATTTTCACTGTCTCCTAGTTGCAGATGTGAGACAGGCTCCTGCCTTTGATGAGTGTGTGGTCTAGAAGGGCCCCTGGGAAGAACAGGAGAAAGTAACGAGGGCAGTGATGGGTGGTGGGACAGCTCAGTTCATGTGGTGAGAAAGGGGTCACCAAGGCAAGAGTGTGTCAATAATCTGCTTCCCAGAGTGAGTGTGTGTATGTGTGTATGTTGGGGATGGGGGGAGTCCCCGATCATCACTAAAGTTCTTTTTGTCTCTTGGTTTTTTCATTCTTACTTCCTCCAACTAGTTCAGGCCTCATGACACTTTGCCTAAATGCTCAGAAGAGCTTTCAAATTTCAGCATTCTGAGTACCAATTGTTCTAGAATCCATTCTGTGTTCTTTGGCTCAACAACCCTCAGTAGGTCCCTGTAGCCCTATCTCCTCCCTGAGTTATCAACAATCCACATCAGCAGCCCGAGGCTCAGTTCCCTGCTTACTTTTTGGTGCTGCCCACCACACCTGCAAAATGAGGTAGATGTTCCCTGCACCACATCCTTGTCCACTGCTTAGAACTTGTGGAACCTCCCTCAGGGGTTTCCAACACCTCCTCAAATATACTTTCTTTGATAAAACTTTCCCTCATCTGTGTTTCTTCCTTTTCTGGTCTCCTCTCCCATCTCAAGTTCATGCATAGGATAACATGTTATAATAAGTAATATATATTGATCACTTACTACATGTCAGCTGCTATTCTAAGAGTTTTGAATGTGTTACCTTGTTTGTTCTTCACAGAAACTCTTAAGAGGTAGGTACTATTATTTCTGTGTTCAAACAAGGCTGGAACAAATCTCCAAAACAGCACACAGCAAGAAAAAGGCAGAGCTGAGATTCCAACCCAAGAAGCCGGTGTTCTTAAGCATTGTTTTTATAGGGAATCAAACCTAAAGAAAGAAAAAACAAAAGAAAAAAAAAATTCTCATGTGTTATGCTTTGGATCTTGAATGCCCCTGAAAAGCTCTTGTTTTAATTAATGCAGGAATGATCAGAGGTGTAACCTCATTAGCAGATTCATCTATTTGATAGCTTAATGAATGGTCTACTGGGTGGTAACTGTATGTAGGTGGGGTGTGGCTGGAGGAAGTAGGTCACTGGGGGTGTGCCCTCCGACTACATCTTGTCCTTGGTTCCTCTCCACCTCCTGGCTGCCGGGAGCTCACAGCTTTCCTCCACCAGGCCCTTTTGCCATGACGTTCTGCCTCACCTCAGGCCTAGAGCAACAGAGTCGGCCAACCATGGACTAAGACCCAAATAAACTTTTCCTCTTCTAATTCGCTCTTGTTAGGTATTTGGGGCACAGAGATGAACAGCTGACTAGCACATCATGTTATTGCTCAACATATGCTGCCAGGTTTTGTAATAATTCTTGTGATTATTTATCTCCTTCTTTATGTGGACTGAAAATTCCTAGAGCAGAGGAACTCTAGGTCTCATGGTCTGTGTCTCAGTTACCAGCAATAAATTATGGGCAAAAATAAGATTACTGGTGGGGCTTGGTGGCACAAACCTACAATGCCAGCCACTTGGGAAGCTGAGCCAAGAAGATTGAAAGTTAAGAGGTCATCCTCGGCAACTTAGCCAGACCCTATCTCAAAAAAATAAATAAATAAATAAATAAATAAATAAATGACATTATGGAGGCATCAAGTCCTCTGGAAGCATCCTGATTGTGAACTGGCCGTGTTAAAGTCCACCTTTCATTAGTATTCCTCCTAAAGAAACTCATAGCTTGGTCAAATCCTGATGCAGGACCAGGCCAATTGTTTGTATTCCAACAAAGTTATTTTTATTCAGATTGTAGCTGAGAGTTGTCATTTGTCTTCAGCATATTAAGGTAGACATATAAGAGACATCTTAGACATCTTAGATTTGAAGAAACTCAAAGGTCCTCAGGTTATTTACACAGACTCATAAGGCAGGTCTGTGATGGAGCTTAGGTGGGTCTAACTAGGAAATGACTCTTCACCTTCCCAGTTCAGGACCCTGTTATAACTCTGTGGTGATTTTAACCTTATGCCATGGACTTGTAAGAATCAGTAGATGGAGTCTCCTGCAATTCCAGCGACCCAGTGGCTGAGGCAGGAGGATCCCAAGTTCAAGGCCAGTCTCAACAACTCTGAGACCCTCAGCAACTTTGTGAGACCCTGTTTCAAAATAAAGAAGACTGGGAATGCAGCTCTGTTGATAAAGTACCCCTGGGTCTATTCCCCAGGGCCTAAAAAGTAAAAATAAAAAATAAACCAGTAGACAGATTTTTGTTGACTGGCCAAAAAATTCTAGAACACCCTTCCTCCACACAAATAAAAATATGACATCATTATGGGAACCCAGAGCTTCTCTATTTGTATTTTTAGAACTTGCTAGATTTTCCCAAGGGCAGATTAGTCAGTTCTTGCGTCGAAGAAAAATCGCTGTGGAGAAACGTGTAACATCTTCCATTTAACTGGCAACTGGGTTTGTTCTACATTCTAGGGAACAAGTGACAGATGCTGACTTTAGTGGAGAACCAATAACTTTGGACCTTGACAGAATTCCTTGATAAGAGGCCAGAAAGTTGAGAACTTCTAGAATCCCCCTTTTCTTTGAGGTTAGAATCATTAGCTCCTAAGAGTGTGTGACTCCAGTGGGCAAGGGGCTCTTCCAAATACCTGCCAAATGCCCTGTGGTAATACCGTTTCGTATCTCCTGCCGCGTATTGCCATCATCTCTATTTTTGTCAGAATAGCCTAGGTTTACGGTGTGTATAACTGGAAATGGTGGCAAGGCAGGGAGGGCACCAATGACCTGGGAAGGATCAGGACTTTATGGTGGAGCAGAGTCCACCACCATACTCAGATGAAAGTTCAAAGGTTCCATTCGCTTTGGTTCTGGCAAGCCAGCACACAACCCAGAATCTTTAACTACAAACACCACTGCGAGCCCCCATGCCCCAGCACCGCCGTCGATTCCAGGCCCCACCGGCACTGCTCGGTGGCCGCCAGCCATCGCCCCCTTTAAGAGCCTGCTCCGCGGGACTAACGTTCGAACCGGCCCTGACGCTCCTCCTCCGCCTCCGATTGGCAGCGCGCGGCGCACAAGGGCGCGCAGGCCAGCCCAGAACGGTTGGCGGCGCTTCGTGATTGGCGTTCGCGGAGTCTATATAAACCGCGGGGCGGCCCGGCAGTCTCAGTTTAGCGACCGGATCCGAAACTAGGTGGTGGTTAGATGAGGAGAGGGTAAGAGGGCAGCGCGCGTCCCCGGAGTGGTTTCTCTTTGGAGCCCTAAATTATCGAGGCTGTACCCCCGGGGGCGGGCTTGTTTACGCTTCCCGACCCTCTCCCAGCTTCTGAACCTGAGCCGGGGCTCACCCCCGACCCCTCGGTGCCCTCCCAGTGCAGAGGAGGCAGGATGGAGTTCAAGCTGGAGGCTCACCGCATCGTCAGCATCTCCCTGGGCAAGATCTACAACTCGCGGGTCCAGCGCGGCGGCATCAAGCTGCACAAGAACCTCCTGGTCTCGCTGGTGCTGCGCAGCGCCCGCCAGGTCTACCTGAGTGACCCGTGTCCCGGCTTCTACCTGGCCGGTTCCACCGAGACCCCAGTGCCGCCGCCGCAGCAGCCCGGGGAGCCGGCGGCCGGCCCCCCTGCCGGCTGGGGGGAGCCGCCTCCGCCCACCGCCCTTGCCGCCTGGCAGGAGACCCAGCCGCAGCCGGAGCGCCCAGCCGTCCCAGACGCGCCGCGGGCGGGAGACGCGGAACCGGCGGGAGCGGTGGCCGGAGCTGGGGACGCTCCTCCGGGCCGAGAGGCGGACGCAACGGAGGCTACCTGGGGCCGCGTGGCAGCGGCCGGGGGAGTCTCGGACTTTCTCCCGGAGAGGCTGCGCGCTGCGCGACGCCCCTGCGGCTGCCCCGCAGGAGGGGAGGACCAGCCGGGCGCGTCCCCCGGCGCCGACTGCTGCTGCGCGCCGCGGCCCGTCGAGGAGGAGCCCCCCGCGCCGCCTGTGGTGTGCCCCAGGAAGCGCGGCGCGGCGGGGGCAGGCGGCGGCCACGCGGGCTGCCCGGCGCCGGACTCGACCCCGCTGAAGAAGCCGCGCCGGAACTTGGAGGAGCAGCCGAGCGCGGGCGAGCAGGACGGCGAGGAGGAGATGGAGACCGGGAACGTGGCTAACCTCATTAGCATCTTCGGTTCCAGCTTCTCGGGACTCTTGCGGAAAAGCCCCGGGGGCGGCCGGGAGAAAGAAGAGGCGGAGGAGAGCGGTGCGGAAGCCGCCGAGCCCGGGCAGATCTGCTGCGATAAGCCGGTGCTGAGAGACATTAACCCTTGGAGCACAGCCATCGTGGCCTTCTGAGCCCCGGCCCCGCCGGGGTGAGGTTGAATCGCGGCGTCCCCAAAGCGAGCGCCGGACCGCTCCGGGCCGCAAGGACGCCCCAGGGACCGCAGGCGCTGAGCGCCTTGGGGAGACTGATGCTGCCGGGCAGCGCGCACTGTCCCCGGCTGGGCAGCCGGGCTGTGCCGACACTCCAAGTCTCATCCTGAGACCTGGAGTTGGAGGCTTATTGGAAGAGGACGATCGTTAATTTTTGTGTATGTGTATGTCCGTGTGTCTGTAAGTTTGTCTTGTTGAATTAAGACTTGTTTTGTCCTTCTGGAATGCACCACCCCTTCCCCGGGGCTTATGACTTTGGGGGCAGACAGGGACTTTCCTCTGCCGGCCGCACAGAGAAGGAAGCGGCTGCGAGGCTCGCGGCCGGGGAGTTCCCCACTCGTTCTCCGGGGAGGGAGGGACTTTACACACACCCCTCTCACGAAAGCTAGGACCACACCAGGGCCAGGAGTGGCGTTTCCTCCCAGGATTTCCTCAGACTAGAGGGACTTGGTCTGGAGCGGAGACCTGTAGTACTTCTCTTCCTCCCCACCATTCTCCAGCACAGAAGAAACGTTTATACCCTGTGATCGCTCTGGGAAAGGGGGCTATTAAGGGACCTTTGCTTCCCCACAGGGGGAGAAAGCTTGACGAACTTCACGAAAGAGTTCAAGCTTGGAAATATGGAGTTTATAAAGAAGAGATATATTTTTAAAAGCTCTAGCTCAGAACTACTACACAGTGCTTTTAAAAAGTGTTTAATGAAACAAAGTTTACAGACAAAAGCCCTAAGTGGAAAGACCTTATGGTTTTGTAGATATGGTGACTCCAGTCTTTGTTGTATAAAGGTTGGGGGAGCTGATAAGGTTTTTGTACAGTATTTTCTCCTTCGTTGTATTGATTTTTGTATAAAAAAATGTAACTTTACGTGTCTAACACGTATTAAATATTTTGAAGCAACTTCACTGCCTCCTTCTCTAATCACCTGCCTGGGTTTTGTGGTAAGCTAAGGCCTGGGCTAGAAAATTTAAGGTGTGGTTCCTCACTATCAGTCATTCACAGACTGAGGACATTGTTTACTGACTTCACTGAGTATCAAAAGGGACAACCTTAAGGTTTTACCCCTCAACATCCTAGGACTGCATCAGTGACAGCCAGTGGCTTGAAACCTGCCACTACAGCTGCCTTTTCTCAAGTCGATTTAGGTCAATTTGATTTTCTACAGCCCAATCTGACAGGGTCTAATATTAAGTAAGTGCTAACTTTTGAAGCCCTTCCTAACCACATTCCATAAAAATTCTTCTAGTTTCCTGTTGCTAATGCCATGGATCATCTTTTAGATTTGTGTTGAAAGGGGGGAAAAGTTAGTAGCTTTCTTTAAAAGCCCATTAGAACCTCACAAAAGGCTGATGAAGCTGACTTGTCCAAATGGCCAGATCCATCTCAGCATTCCACTAGATGCCAGGATGGAAATTCTTTTTTTTCTTCCCTTTTACTGGTATAGCTGTAGAAAGTAAATGAATTAGTGAAAGTGAAATTGAAATTGCATGTGTCAAACCGGAAAAGGAAGGAGGCCAAGGAAGACTAGGTAAATTCTCATTTAGCAAAACTTGATTTGCTTTTGTCACCTAGACAATGACATCAGCATTTGGGTCATGATCAACACTGAAGTGATGACAGCCAAGTCATTTTACTAAGATTACTACTTTTAAGGGAACTTTGTGTCTAAAGCAAAATGTTCAATATCTGAAAGGTATTCAGTAATCTCAGAAGCTAACCATTTAGCGAGTGATGTTTTAAAACATGGTTCCCAGAACTTTAAAAGATGGTACTGATTTTCTGAGTAAACAGTGTTAAGAAATGGGAGAAAATGAGGAAAGAGACTTTAAATAAAGGTTTTGATCTTTAAGCAAAGAGAGCATATATGGATGATGCTTTGACCTTAGCTAAAGTCCCAATTATAAGAATGTCTATCATAGCTGAGTAGGCTATCCCTTTGATGTTTGCAAATCTTATTAGTGGTTCCTTAAGCATAGGGGAACTTTTACTTTATGCTCCATCAGTATGCACAGAATAAAATTGTCTAATTAGGGTCTTGTTAAATTGACTTGTTTTTCTTCCAGAGATTAGCTACTTAAGTTCTGTAATAGCCACCCAAGATCAATTGAGTGATTACTGCTTAAACTGAAGTTGTCAGATATTTCCTGTTGCTAGAAAGTAATTATTATGCTTGAACAGCTATCTCTGTATTTTTATATTTGAAAGGGGGTAACATTTGGTGTGTTAAAGAGAGCTGTATGTTTTGGATGAGTCTAAAGTTCCTGTTGATCCTTGGTATCACATTAAGATGAACCATGGGACCATGTGTCTGCTTAATTTAGAGAATGCAAATTGGCATATTTGATAGGGGAATAAATCTGTGCAGGAAATTTGAAAAAAAAAAAATCTTTTTATTGCAGAAGCAGTATAGTATAATGGTTAGAGCGTGGGCTCTGGAGCCTGGCTGCCTAGATTTTTGTATTTCAACTCCAAAACCCTGGACAAGTTGCTCCATCTCTGTGCCTCAGTTTTTTCAAATGTGAAATTGAAATGATTGTACCTACCTCATAGGGTTGTGAAAATTAATGAGTTAATGGTCTGAGAAAAGGACCTCATACATAGTAAGCACTCAATTGTTAATGTAAAAGTGAATTCTGTGTAGGAAAGTAGGGGAAGGGAAGATCTATTTTTAAATTCTATCCAGTGCTAGGTTCTTTAATTCTATTTTGCTCTGGACACTTGGCAGTCATGAACCTTTGTTCTAGCAGCGTAATTTTGTTGCTATGTATGTCTCAGACCAACCCTGTGACTCCTGGATTGTATCAAACAACTCTATTTTCAGGGAGGAGTAAGCAGGAATGAAAACTCCCAAGGAGCAAAGTTCTTGTTGACATACAAATGTGGATGAGTAAAGAAAAAAATAGCTCACAGCTATTTTTTTAGCCTGAATTTCTTGGGCATAGAATGTTTCATAAGCCACACTTACAGATAGGCCCTGGAAAAGTGCCTTCCTGATGTCAAGATAGGGTATCACAAAACTAAATTAGATGCAGTGTGACTAGAAACAAAGCCACAGATTTTTTTTTTTTTAGTGGGTTTTTTTTTGTTGTTGTTTGTTTTGCTTTTTCTTTGCTCGTTTATTATTTTATTAGAGCTTTATAGTTATATGTGGTAGTTGGGTTCATCCGACAAAAAAAGCCATAGTTTTAACATCCATTTTTGGATCACTCTGGGAATACTTGGTCTCTTGATCAAATTAACCATAGCTCTGGTCTGGAAAAAAATTATTTTGTGGTTCTGGACATCAAACACAAGACCTTACAAATGTTAGGCAAGCTCTCTATCCCTGAACTACTTCTTCAGCCTGAGGGAAAATACTTTTTTTGGCCTGCCACGTAAAAGCTAGATGTTTAATGTGCTTTTTGACAAGTATTCAAGATCATATTAGTAGGAAATAAAGGTGATAGATTTTAGTATAGTATTTCTCAACTATGTGGCTTTAAACCTGTCTTCCATTTCAGAAATCATCAATTGTATTTGGGAAAAAGAACTTTTTAAGTATTGAAAGCTTGAACTGCCCATCCAAAGCGACTGGGTCTTCTCTGTGGCACCTAATAACCCTGCCATTCCCCCTGTCTATCAATGATTCGATTTGGGGAGGAGAGGTAGGAGGCAGGGGGTCATTGAACCACTTCTGCAATTGATACTGAGAATGAAGTTAATGATGACAAAACAGCTCCCTGGTAGCATTGGGCTAATCTAAGTCTCTTCAACTCACTGGGCATGACAACCTGGCTTAGAACCTGTAAGACCAAGTCTAAAGGCTGATACTCACTGTGACATGGAGTTTGATGGACCTTTATTTCCTACACTTTTTTTTATTTTAAGCAGAGTTAGTTCAGTTCACTGAATAACCAAAGGATTTCTGATCTCTTGCCCTAAATATTTTATTCTTGTCCTGTTTGTGAATTTTTTATTCGCCTAGGCTCCCTTTTATCCCAGCAGTTCCTGAAAGAAGATGGCAATGAAAAGAAATGCTGATCCAACCTTCCCGTGACTCTGAAAGAAACCCTTACTATGAGGTGCAGTGCTCTGGTGGGGAGTGAGGTCGGCTTCCCAGGATTTCTGGCACTCTTTCGAGTAATGAGCAGTTTGTCTCTCAGCCTTTGAACCATTGTTCACATTTAAAATTCTACCCAGTGCAAAGTCTTAGGAGGAAAAAAAATGGTAGGAGCAGAGTTGATGTTAGGAATTGCTGCAATCTAAACTCATGCCCTTAAGAGTTTTTCAGTAACAATTCTTGAGGGTACCATGGAGAATGAGTATGAAAGAAAAGAAAGTGTAAAATACGGCTATTGAATGCCTCCTTCCTGATCCAAACAGACCTTCTGAACGCCAGCCACCACCACCACCCTCCCCCAGTGGGGATGAAGTTTTTAAAAATAAAATCTCTGTAGAAATTTCTCTCTCCCAGAGGAATATAGCCCAAAGCGACTTTGCTGGACTTCAGCCTGGGGTTTGTCTCAGGCCTTTGGAATCCTGCAGGCAGGGAGGCAGAAGCCTCCAGGGACTGCATTCTTGAACTGGCCTTTCCCTCTCCCCTACCCTGCAGTTCCACAGCAGCCTCCACTGCTGGATACTGCTCACTTATGGGCAGGTGAGAAAGATAATTAGCTACCAGCTTTTGGAAATTGCAGGAAGAAGAGCTGGTTGCTACTACTGCCACTGAGCATCTCCAGCAGGTGACTGTGTTGGGGGACTGACAGAGTATGCCTATGATGCTTGTTGGCAAATCTACTTAGTTTTATATAATGAAGTGTTCTGGGACCTGGTCATAAGAAGCCCCTAGGCCTGTGATAAGCCATATCCCTAAGGGACAGGATGGAGGTGACAATCAGTTGCCTCTTTCCCACCCACTTAGCACCAGTTCAGCCCCGGCCCAAGCCCTCTGCTTTTTCCCTATGAACTGGGCCTCTGCCAGGTTTCCCCAGCCTGTCATTCCACCAGATGCCAAGGCAAGGCTTCTTTCCGTTTTTCTAGAACTCGAGTATGCTGAAAGCCATGTGTTCCTACTGCTTATTCTTCAACCCATTCTACCTCTTAAGCCTTGAGGCAGGGCAGCAGCTGGTAAACAAAAACAAAAACAACAAAAATCCTGTTCCCTCTGCCAGTCTTGTTCCTTCTGCTCAGAACACAGAAGTCTGAGGTACAGAGTTTCCTGAGCAGCTCTCCCCACTCAATTCCCTTCCTAAACCCATCAGAGTGTTTCTCCGAGTTGATCCACGAGTCCTTGCTATTTCTAGTATCCCCTAGCCTTTGTAGAATAGGTGTTCCATCTGTACTCTGGCTGTTTTGTCTTTCCATTTCTGTCTGGAGCTTTCTGTTTGTTTGGGGGCAGTACTGGGGACTAATCCTAGGACCCAGCACATGCGAGGCAAGTGCTTTACTCCTGAGCTATATAACTGGCATTTATTTATTTTTCTTTCTCACTAAAGTATCCATGCCAGCTTTGAATTTGCAATCCTCCTGCCTCAGCCTCCGGACTGGCTGGGATTGCAGGTGTTCTCTGGGTTGGGCCTAAGTTTCCTTTCCACCTTCTGAGGATACTACTGTTCATTGCTTGCCTGGGGGAGAGTCTGATTGTGAGGGAAAGAGCTGTAGTTGGGCATATGACAGCCCCTGAAAAGGAGCGAAGATTAAGATTTTCCTAACCATGAGACTTGCAGAGTCTCCAGACACTCTGGACCTCAGAGATCAAGCCACATCTGTGGTAGCTTCAAGTCATCCTCTCCCTGTGCCTCCTGTGCCGCGTCAGACCCCCAATTCCATGATAATGGGGCGGGCAGGGGAGGATACATACTAGAAACATGAGCAGCAGCTGGAAGCTGGCTTGGCTGGTGGCCAGATGCAGGAAGGGAGAGGCAAAGCCAGGGGAGCCCGAATGTGGGCTACCCAGTATTTCTGCTCCTCCTTTCTTCACAGAACTGCATGTCCCGCTTTCTAGAACAGATAATGAATCACAGAACCACTCAAATGGAGAAATCCAAAAGTGCCTCTTTGCCTTCCTGCTCTAGCCTTTGATTAATAGAGACTTACTCCAATGAGTTACTAGAAGTGGGAGAAGGGAGCAGCTCTTTGACATTGCACAACAGAGATGACCAACAGGAGGTGAGCTGAGGTCTGAGCGGGTGGGGGAGGTCATCACAAGGACCTGCCACTGTGGCAAGTGCTCCAGGTCAGCCCTGGGCCAAGTGCACAGAAGGGAGGACACCCCACCCACTGTTTTCTCCCCAGATTTTCTTAAGCTGTGTCTCTCATTTTCTTCAGGCAATTTCCAAGTTTTATTTTTGGTTTGGAAAGGGGTGAAAGTGCCTTGGCATCTGCATTTATCAGCTCGCACTCTCTCCCTCTCGCTCTCTCTCCCCCTCCCTGTGTGACCTACTTTAGAGACTAGAGTGGCTTTTATTTTTATGGCCATGGGAGAAATCACTAAAAGCAAAGATTCCGTTTCAGAAGCTGAAGTTGAGGTACACGGGACGCTCTGCTGGGGTGGTTATTGCTCTATAATTTCTGTCGCTTTCTCCCCACACCCTACTCTGTCTTCAAAATGTCTTTTAAAAGGCGCTCCTCGTCAGCACCACTGAGAGCAGCTGTAAAGATGTGGTGTGGGGGCGATTCTGGCGTGGGGGCCGGCCCAGCTGTCTGCTTCCCAACCTTCCAGTCACCTCAGTGGCAGGCTCTGGCCTCCTAGCATGGAGCTTAGGGCTCCTTAGGGCTCCGGGATGCCCTCATGAGAGGGGACAGGGGAGTCTCCTACTTCTCACAGCAAGAGTACATGAGGTCCAGAGCCTGAGGGGTGGATCACCTAGAGGAGGCCTTCAGAGTCACCCCTCACCTGCTTCCTTGAGACCCCTCTGAGCAAGGAGCTGTGAACTCAAATCTGAATATGTGGCTCATCACCTGGAAAGTCACTCATCTTACTTGGTTTATTTCTTCTCTCTTTTCTTTTTTTTCCCCAAGTATTTACTTGCCTCACAATTGTGATTAGAAGATAAAGTGTTGGTAAAGCAAAGCTTAAAAATAAACCGTAAACAACTCGGCCCTGGGTCCCATTAATTATTTACAGGCACACTCTGAAGGAACTCATTAATGGAAAATACAAAGATCCAGAGGACAGAATCCTGGCCCTCAAGGCGATTATATTCCAGAGGAGGTGCAAAAACAAGACAGAAACCCCCAGAAAATCTGATGGTAGATGAAATGGAGTCGAGTCCCCTGCCTCTCAAAGTATGGTACATCACTATCTGGGAGCTTATCAGAAATACAGAATCTCAGGCCCTACTCCAGACACGATCTCTGGATGATTGGTATATACATTAAAGTTTTCCACCTATCTCAGGATCCAGTGTGAATGTTTCAGCTTTAGGTCACTGGAGGCCTAAGTCTCTCTTGACATTCCTTTTCTGTCGGCTTCTGGGCCTTTCCATATGTTCCACTGATGAGTTCAGCTGTGAGAATAAATATCCCTCCAGGGGAGAGAGAGGGCAGGAAGCTGAGACCTAGTGATAGGGAGACCAGATTGGGGCTGGAGTAGGAACAGTGTGTGGGAAGGCAGGAGTCCAGCCAGGTCATTGCCAAGGGACTTAGACAGCTGAAAAGTCAAGGAAACCGAGAACAAAATGTCACTGAGCAAGGAAAGAAGGATGTGGAGGCTCTAACTATACCCCCTTCCCCAAGAAATCTGGTGTGAAGAGAATCAAGATGACAGCTAGAAAGGCTCTTGGGTCAGTTGAAAGGGCCGCACACATCTTAAGACAGAATCAATGGGTGCAGGAACAGTTATAATGAGGGCGAATGGGGTTTGAATATATATATCTCAACTCCTAAGTATGTGACTCTTATCAGGAGAAATATACACTTTCTTTTCCTTCTTCTGTCAAATAAAAGGAGACCAGAGACACTAATAAATTACTCCAGGGACCTTGTTAGTTTCAGCAGCCTGCAATCTCTTCCTCACTCCCAGCCCACAAAGACCCTCGCAGCTTAAACTCCAACATACCAGTTGGCAAGGTAACAAACTGCTAGAGGATCCTGGAGAATAAAAGGATCACTCCCTGAAACCCTAGTGCTGCCACTCACTCATCTTAAGATGGAGATTTCTGATGCTTCATCCCTTTTACATATTAGGAGTTTGAAACATATTGGATTGCAGGCATGTGCTATGAGGATAGCAGGATCTGGTGTTCTTGTAAGCAAAAAAAAAAAAAAAAAAAAACACACAAAAAACATGTGTGCGTGTGTGTGCACACACACTTGTAGTCTGTGCTCATTTGGAAAGCCAGTTATGAATGAGCACGGTTTCCTGGATAAAAAAAAAAAAAATTTCTCTTCTTTCCCTTCCCACCAAGTCTGACCTCATCTGTCTTTTTCAGTGTTATGGAGGATTAATCTGAGGCTGAAAACAGGTTGAGACACGTCCAACAAAGAGGCTCCGGATACAGAGAGTAGAAGGAGAGCAGCCAAGCAGTTTTAGGTCTCTTAAGGCAAATGGAGAGAGGATAAAGAGATGGAAGTAGGAGTAGGAGAGAGCGGGTGGACGGAGGGGGAAGACAAGAGAGACAGATGTCTGTGAGGACTTAAAGAGAAACAGAAGACTAAAATAAACTCAGAGTCAGAAAACAGGAAGAATGTGAGAAGCAGCAAAAGGTACTGGACTGAGAACTGCAGAGTATTTGATAAAACACAGCCCAGTCCAGATGGAGAAACAGCATTACCCCCAGCAACGTCCCATGGAACATGGGAGAAAATGCAGAAGAATTAATACGCCACTCGGCTTGGGATGATTTCATGTTCAACTATGACAATGATTTATAAACCAACATCATTAGTGGGCCTTTGTCACACTTTTCTAAAAGGATAAGGTGAGGCCCTAACTTGCTGGTCTTTGCATGCCTAGACCATCCAGACACAAAACTCAGCCCAGAGCTCCAAATTCCTCCAGTCTGTTTGCTTTCGGTTCTAATTAGCCGAAGCTATTTCTGAAAACAAACAGATCATCTCTCTCCATGTTCCCTAGCAGGCCTTTCCATATTCCCATCTGCACCAGGGCCTTCTCCTGACTGTGGTCTGGTCCTCCGGCTTTCACTCCGCAGCACCAGGGCTGCACATCTTGGCTTCACCTCTCCCCTCCCCCACAGCTCTCTTGCCAACACATCCCAAATTCTTGTTAAACTTGCAGCATTGCCTAGCTCATTTCCATTCTGCTCTCCAGCTTTCACTATTATTGTCTTTGTTCTTGAGTCATGCTTGAGTCTCTTCTCCCCTTTGCCTCTCCTCTCCTCTGCCCCAGCCCTACCTTATAAAGTAATAGGTCACTCATCTGACAGTACAGTTTTGGTTTTGTTATCAGTTTCTGACTCAAAAGCCTCTAATGGGGCTGGGGGTGTAGCTCAGTGGCATAGCACTTGCCTAGCATGCATGAGGCCCCGGGTTCGATCTCTAATGATTTCCCATATTCTGCCTGCCTAGTCAAGGTTTCATTCAGCCATCCTTTGTCTACTGTGTTCTAAACACTGGGTACAAGGGTAAGTAAGAAAGTTGATGTCTAGAAGGTAGAGGCATGGGAAACCAATCTAACCAGGGTTAATACCATGGTGAAATAGGAATATTGACAAGGGGTATTTAACCCAGAGAGGTTACTAGGGTCCTAAGATAAGGAGACTATTTCTAGACTGAGTTCCATTTGGAGTTAGTCAAGTTTGGAATCTGGGGAAAATCGTTCCAGATGGATAGAGCTGCTTGTGCAAAGACCCTGAGGCCAAAGAGTGAGTAGTAACTAGATATCACAAATGTCCACTTTATGGAATGGGGCATGGCCCTAGGATGAAGAGGGGTCAGACTACAAAAGGCTAGGCATGCTGTGCTGAGGTGTTTGGCTTTATCTTTAAAGATGTGGGATGGTTGGGGGCGCAGCTCAGTGTAGCTGTAGCTGAAGGCCCCGTGTTCTATCTCCAGGACTAGAAAAAAAATGTGGGAGAGCCAAGGAAAGCTTTTAAGAAATGGTGGGATCCAATCAGATTTGAATTTAGATTTATCACTGGCTGAAGTACAGGACTAAGGGTGAGAGAAGAGGAAAGACTGGGGGCAAGGACAAGATGAGCAGTCAGAAGGCTAGTCAATAAACCAAGTGAAGAATTCCTGGGGCCAATAGCAGCAGGGGACTCCGGAGCCATCTACCTTATGCTGCCTCGCATTGTTATTTATGTCCATGTTGCTTAACTCCCTGAAATTACTTACCTCTCCCTTCCCCACTGAACTGCAAACTCTTTGAAGATAAGCCCAGGACCTTAATCTTATCTACATAGAGGCCTTTCCGTGCCGGGATCTGCATTGATGTCAGCAGAACCAGAGAAAGTGAAAAACACGGGGACTAGCCTAGCCTAGGAGTGGTAGCAGGAGGCAGCTCCAAGCCAGAGGAGGCAGGAATGGGAGGTTTCTTTCACCCGACCCCACACTTCCTGCAGCCCAGCTGGGTTCCCGCTCCAGTTTCTAAGAAGCAAATTCTGAGTCACCTCGATCTTGCTAAGCTCCCCACAGCAGGATTTGAGGGCTTAGGGTTTTGGAGCACCATCTCATTCCTTCTCCCTTCTCCCCATATAGGCAAAGCCAAGAAGAGTCTGGCCAGAATATCACTGCCTGCCTCTCACCCTGGGACCTGGCCCCACCGGGGATGGAATTTCACCTGGAAAGTGGGCAGGGGGAGGTGAAACCAGCCCCTGAGAAGCTGGATGGGAGGAGGGCTTGAGGGAAGGCAGACGTCCTCTCTCGGGCAGGGAGTGGATCAAATGATTTAAGCCCCTTCTCTGGTTACCCGCTTGGCTCTCTTGGTAATTGCTTGTTTACTCACTTCCGGGTCCTCAGAAGCTGCTGGACTCCTGCTGCTCTGGGGGTGATGGGTTTACCCGATCCCTCCTCTCCCTCCTCCTCCCCCTGTGCAGAACCCGCTGGGAAGGAACAAAGACCAGAGTTCAAGTCCTAATGAGGTCTCCAGTGAGGTAGAGGTGATAGTCTTCATTCAGTCCCAGGCAGAGGGAAGCTGAAATCCCCAAGCCAGCCCTTAAATTGGCTGTTGGCCTGGTGCTCAGAATGAGTACCCTTGGGCCGTGGGGGCGGGTGGGTGGGGGTGTGTCTGGAACCTGGTTTCTGGGAGAGGAACTTTAAGAGCAAGTAGCCCTGTTGGACCTGATTCTTCCCCTTCTCCAGAGGGGGTGTTTGAGTGAGTGATTTAACAAATCCCTGAAAGACAGAATGGGTTAAAGATGTGATAAACACAGGTATGCAAATTGTTCCCACAAAGAAAGCAGCAGAGGTGCATCCTTGTATCTGACTGTGACTGATAAGAGTTTGTATTCATGCTCTCAAAGGAGGACAGATGTTAGTCCCTTCATTAATTAAGGTCCTTATCAGCATTCCCATTGAAAGGGATGAACATGTATTTTTTTAAGGAAGACTTTGTGCCTCTGGAGACCAGTGTTTCTGTGAAAACACTGATTAGGGGTAGGACCTTGCTAGGAAAAGCCCTAAGTATGTGATTCACATCTTCTAATTAGAGCACATTATCACTTACTTACAAATGGTTAGGGCTGTAATAAACTAACCCTTAGGAGACCCCAGGTCAAACAAAGGTGATTTACTAAAGAAGTGTCAACATGAACCTAAGTGAAGTGGTTACTGTTGTTTTCCTTAGGCACATAGGGTCCCTAAGGACTCAGCCTTGATCTCTGAGTTCTTCCCTTTGGGCCAGGGCCTGGGGGAGGCCATCAAGAGTCCTTGGCAGGGGGAGGCCTAGTCATATCTCCAATGGTGTCAGGGTATCTCTGCCCCTTCCTTTTATCCACTGAACCCTAACTTCAGCAATGCCTGTGGCTGCCCCCAAAGCCATGTTTCCCCACCTTTCCTCTGCCTGGACTGCTCTCCCTGCTGAGTCAACCTTCTGCAGTCATTCCTCCACAGTTCCTTCTCCTGACCAGACTGTGCCCTCTCCACCTCTAAATCACATTTCATCTTCCTATTCCCATAACCTAGCCCAAAATCTGGTACTGGCTAAGGATGAGCTGTTGTCTCAGGAGACTCAAGTCCTGGTTCAGTTATTCACAGTCTGTATGACTTTCAGCAAATCATTTCATCTTTTGGAGTCCTAGCTTTTTCATTTTAAAGTAAATCGTGCCAATTCCAACTCACACGGTTACGAATTAAAAATGAGACAACTGTGGAAGTGCTGAACAAAACGCCAGGTGGTGGAGGTGGTAGGAGGGGCGCTTAGCTCCAAGGGAAGACATATTTGTCTTAGTTTGCTGGAACTGCCATAATGAAATAAACTATGTGGTTTAAGCAACAGAACTTTTATTTTCTCACAGTTCTAGAGATTGGAAGTCTGAGATCAGGGTACCAGAATGGTGGGGTTCTAATCAGAGCTCTCTTCCTCACTTCTCACTACTCTCTTAGCAGATCTCTCTCACTCTCTCTCTTATAAGGCCACAGTTCTATCAGATTAGGGCCCCACCTTTGTGACCTCACTTAATAGTCATATTCTAAAGACTATATCTCCAGATATAGTCACATGAGGTGTTAGAGCTTCAACATAGGAATCTGCAGGGGAGCACAGTTCAATACATAGCAATCACTATTAAAGGACATTCATTAGCATATAGAACACTTCTGCCCTGGCCCCACTTGCCCTAACTTGCAGATCTGGAACCCTCTTCCCTCTCCAGTTTGTAGCTACAGTGTATGAATCATGACTTGTCCACCAATTTATAGACGTCCCAGTAACTAAAGTATTTGTATGACATGTCATATAGCTTATGAAGAACATTTCTTTCATACACAATCTCACCTTATCATCATTTCACAGACTAGGAAACTAAGGCCTAACTGGCCCAGCCCAGACTTACTCCTAAGGGTTCTTCTGTTTATTTCCAAACTCTTTCAATCATACCAACACAGGGCTCTAGGAACCACAAAATCCAAGCTCTTTAAATCCCTCCACTATGGCTCTATGCCAGCTGTTGAGAAGCTTCACTTTTAATTTGCCCTCATATGAATCCTTTCTTCCTGCTTAGAACTTTATACAGTTTTAACTCAAAAATATATAAGGAACGAGGTAACATTCTTAGAATAACTGTGCAAATACACAGTCGTAATATTTTATTATTCTTGTTTGAGGCTGAATTTAAGGCACACCGCACACTAAGCTTATTCTTTTAGGATGTCCTGCCCATCCAGGACAACTGAATGAGGCACGTTCTCATTTTAATTGTACCCGTTCACTAAACTTTTACTTCGTTTACAATCTTCCATGTGTCAGAGCTTTAGCCGTGCAGGAGCTCATATTCCAAATGTCAGGTGTAGACTGCCCCTTGAGAAGGAGGGTATAAATCGAATTCTCTCTGGTCGGCTTCATGCTTCCCGCTCCCTGACGCCAAAGAAGTCAATTCTGATCGACACCCTGGGAGCTGGAGACCCTCTTTTCGGGAATCTGCAATACTCCCTCCTCAACCAAACCAAACCAACACAAGGAAACGCGCGAGGGCCATGCATGGTGGAAACCTTTCTCCCAGGGTGGGAGTCATCGCAGCAGAGAGACACAGGGAGCTGTGATCACCGGGTCATTGCACGGGGCCGGAGGACTAAGGGTCCCTGGAATGCAGGACCCCGGATCCCGAGAGCGACTCCTCCCGCACTTCTTCCCTCTGGCCCAGCGCCGCCTGGCCCCCGGCCCTCAAGCAGAAGGAGGTTTTATTTCCCTGGTCCCTCTTTCATCCGGCCACGCAGGCTGGGGACCCTCGGCCAAGGTCTCCTCCCATCCCTAGAGGAAGGGCGGGTGATCCGGGGAGGATTCAAAGGGGCCCGGAGGTCAGCCGGGGCCGGGAGAGGCTGCGCACAGCGCCCGGGCCGCAGCCGGGTCTCCGTGGGGCTTCCTCCCGGCTCCCGCCTTTCCGGGCCGGGCGCGGGGGGAGGGGAAGCTCCAGGCCCGCGGGCCCCGGGGCCGCCCCGCCCCAGCGCAGGCCCAGGCCGGGCCGAGCCGGGCGCGCCGCGGGCGGGCGGCAGGGGCGGGGCCGGGGCCGCGGTCGGAGTCGCCTCCCGCGCGCCGCAGCCGCCGTTGCCAGGGTTACCGGGGCGCTCCGGGCGGGGGGAGCGCAGCGGGCGGGGCGGGGGCGGGAGTCGCTGCCTCGTCGCCATGGGAACGGCGCAGTTATTTCCAACCCCCGGGCCGTGCCAGTGGCGCGGTGCCAGGGTGCGAGGGTATTGTAGGACAGCGGCAATCTGCTGCGGCCGGGGACGTAACAATGCGCCGCTTCTGCAGCGCGGACCCCGCCGGCAAGAGGTCCCGGCTAATCGGAGGGGCCGCGGCCGCCCCCGCGCGCCGAGCCTCCTCCCGGGCGCTCCGCGGCGGGGAGCTGGCGGCCCGGGGCGCTCCCGGCTGCACGTGCTGCCCCCGCCGCCGCCCTCGCCAGACAAAGCGGGGCCCTCCCGGGCGCGCTTCCTAGGCCCCCTTCCCTCGGCGAACCCTTTGATTCCTCCCGGCTCCGGTCTTCATCTCGCACTTGGTCCCACCCCTCTCAACTGCTTCCTGGAGTGCCTCCTTTGTGCTCGCCACCTCAACTTTGGCCTTCCTTCCAAGGCTTTGCCTTTAAAAGCGACTCGATCTGACCCCTCCCCCACTCGTCTCCTTTGGCAGCTCAGTCCATTTGTTGTAAGGGCGACCGCTCCCTGCTCTTGGGCATTTTTCAGCTCCACGTTACCTTTTCTATTGTCCTCTCCCCTTCTCTCAGAACCTTCTTTCTGTCCTCAGCCCTTTAAAGACTCTTCCAGAAACTCGCCTGGCATTGTCTCTTTCCCGGGTTGTGGGACAGCTAGAGGGATTGCAAATATCCACCTAGATTGAGTCCCCTTTGTATCTCGCTGTCACCACCTTTACCCCGTGTCACTCTGAAATCACATTATTGGGCACCATGATGGGGATACGGGGGTTCTGCTGCTGTTGTGCCCATTGACCGTCTCCGTTTGTAAATTCAAGTAAAGGAAGCTACTGGGAACTGGCCAGAGACCCTTGAAATGCGACTTGAGTATTAAGCATTCTCTCTTACCCCATCTCTGTGACGCCTTGCTTTGTTTTACCCACCACATGCCTCGCCCCACCTCTGGACACCGCCACCCCCAGCAGCCACATTGTTCATCCTTTGGCACCAGCTCTGTAGTAGGAAAGGGCAGGTCCTCCTCTCCAGGAAGGAAGGTGGGGCAGAGTAGCTCCTGCAGGAAGGGAAGGAAAAAGGAGGGAAGGAAGGAAGTGGCCAACAGAAGAAGGTGGAATCCGGTGGGAGGGCTTTTCATTGTTTCAACTTCTTTCCTTTTTAGTTCTGGAAAGTCAAGCCCAAGGCCATCCCCAGAACCGAGGTTCTGCTGCCATCTCCCAGAACCCTGGCATGGACTCCCTGCCTGAGCTTGGAGCAGGCAGAGGTTTTGATGGGCAGAGTTGAATGTATGTAGCAAATGGTAAGCACTTACATCGTTAATGTATGCATTTCCTTTTGTTTCTTTTCTGTTCAACAAAATCGCTTTTATCTTGCTTTTTCTTAAAAAAGAAAAAGAAAAAAAAAAAAAAAGGTGTCCCAGGGTTAGAACTATGCTTCAGGTGAGAAAAATGTATCTAACATTTCCTGAGGACCTTTTATGTCTACCTGCTCTTATATTGGTACTACTTCACATTTACATAGGGCTTTGTAGTTCTTACAGAGCTCCCACCTACACTACTTCATTTCAGCCATTATCATCACTCCTACTTTGGTTCCTTTCAGCCCCTAACTTTATTTTATTTGGTGCTGGAGATTCTACCCAGGGCCTGGAGCATGCTGGGCAAGTACTCTATCACTGAGCTACCCACCTCTACCCATAAGGCCCAGGGCCAAATGCAGACCTCAGAAACACCAGCAAGGAAGTGCTTTGGTCATTCTAGACTTACATAGTGGAACTTTGCATACCCAAATGGGTTGGAAGTTACCAGCTACTTTTCTTTTTCTTTTTAAAGATATTTATTTTTTAGTTGTAGTTGGACACAGTACCTTTGTTTTATTTATTTATTTTTATGTGGTGCTGAGGATCGAACCCAGGGCCTCATACATGCCAGGCGAGCGCTCTACCGCTGAGCCACAACCTCAGCACCTATCAGCTACTTTTCTGACTTTGTTGTCATCTTATTTCTTGAAAGCCCCAGAATGAAAAGGAAAAAAAAAAATCTACTTTAAAAGATTTTGTCTGAAACGTAGTCCAATGTTAACCAGTTATTTGTCTTCCCACCTTCTGAATTAGTTAACAGAATCCTGAATGCTCAGTGCAGAGGCCTGAGGAAGGGTGTCAAAGCTCACCTTTGTTCTGTGAGAGTGTGACCAACATTTCAAAAGCTGGTGGGGAGGGTGGGGATGAGAATCAAGAAGGGGGACCAACAACACTAGATCCTTTTATTTTATTTATTTTTTAATTGCTGATGTGTTGGTTGAAGAAGGTATAAAGGAATGGACACTGGACTATATGAATTTGGGACAAAAAAAGTGTACATAGAGTTATCAGGACTTGGCTTCCCTTCCTTCTGTGATCTTCCCAGTGAACAATATTGCTTTAAAGGGATTTTGCTACCACCTTCAATCAGCAGGAGGATCTCAAGTTCTAAGCTAGCCTCAGCAATTTAGTGATACCCTTAGCAACCTGCAAGTTAGTTTCTCTTGGACACAAATCAGGTTGTTGAGTTGAGTATCTCTGGGCCTTGGACTCTACCGGAAAATACAAGCCCTGTGCATGGTTCTGTGGTTATTGTGTGTGGGATGCAGAGGTGGGGAGGGCAGATTTCTGGTAAACGGAAGAGAGGATTTTCTCATAAACAGAAATGTCAACTCTGAGAGGGTTGGGCTTCTTTAGACATTCATGGTCATGGAGATGGCTAAGGGGCCTAGGCTAGAAGCCCACCTGTCAGGAATTCTGCAGTAGCGTCAACAATTTAGTGAGACCCTTAGCAACTTAACAAATCTCTGTCTCAAAAAAAAAAAAAAAGAAAAAGGACTTGGGATGTAGCTCAGTGGTAAAGCATCCCTGGGTTCAATCTCCAGTTGGGGGTGGGAGGCAATCTGCAGTTTTGAGTATAATAATGATACTAGGCAGCATGCAATGAATAACTGCAGCTTTACTAGGGATTCCATTCATCAAATATGTATTGAGTGTGTACTTTGTACCATTGTTCTGCTGAATCTGGGAGATTCAGAGATGTGAATAGTGGGGTTTAAGATCTTAAACTCTACTTGGAATAAAGTGATTCAGGAAGGATTCCAGGCCACAACAAGTGGTCCTGTCCCATACTCAATCAAAGCCCAGAGGGTCAGCATCCTCTCACACCATTTCTCAGTGATTGGTTTCTTCCTGACATGCTGGATTCCAGGAATGTCTGGCTTTGGTCTGTGTGGGAGGGGCCGGAGAGAGGAATGGTATTCTTAGAGAAGGGCAGAGTGGCCTGTGTCTGCAAGGGGAACTCTGAGTGAAGATAGAGCTCACCCTGCCAGGATATGCTGGGATGGGGACAGGAATGAGAACCAGAGGACAATGAGGTGGAAATGAATGGGCCCCTATGGGAGAGGTAATGAGGTGAATCCGAAAAAATCTGTCACTGAGATCCAAGAAGAGACGGGAGGGTTAATCTCTCTTGGTGCTTTAAAAAGATGAGCTGAGTTAGTTAGAGGCCTGGACTTATGAAGACAGATCTGTTGTGCTGGCTTCTAGCAGGAGTCTGGGGATGAGTAGGTGGGGGCTTGCCATGCTGCTGTGAAAGATGATAAGATCTGAGCACCTGGGCAGCCTGGAATCAGCTCCAGGGCCCTTCTCTCTTTTGGCCACCTTTGGTAAGAGGAGTCTGATAAGCCCCAAGAACTCCTGCCCTGGCCAGTGCTCACCACCTCAGCCTCCCCATCAGCAGCCTCCCCAGGAACAGTCCAGGTGTCTGTAGGGACTCTCAGGACTTGTGAGCCAGAGAGAGAGGTGAGTGAGGGTGGAGGTGACCACTGCAGGGTGGTGATATAATAATGATACTAGGAAGTGGAGAGGCTCCTGAGGATTCAGATTGGCTCTTCTCTTCAGGAGTGTTTCATTGGAGTCTGTAGCAACCTCGGGGATTAAAAAAAAGTTTTTTGTTTTCTGTTCTCTGTGTGTCCTGGAATAACCTCCTTCTTCCACAGTCAGAGACACTCAGAATCTTAGGCCTAGAATGTCCTTCAGGGGATCATTTCTAGCACCTGGAGAAGGGCTTGGGTATGATTTGAAGGTTTTCTTTGGAGCGGGGCTCTCACATCCCCTTGTTAGCCTGCAGCTTCTTTTGGCATTGGTCTAGGTGCTCTCCACCACTGAACCACATTCCTAGCCCTTTTTATTTTTTTATTTAGAGAACAGGATCTCACTAAGTTGCTGAGACTGGCCTTGAACTTTCAATTTCCTCAGAATCCCAGGTTGCTGGGATTCCTGTATACCACTATGCCCAGTTTTTAATTTTTAAATTTTTTTTTAAGTGCTAGGGATTGAACCCAGGGTGTTGTACATGCTAGACACATTCTCTCTACCTGACCCGATATCCACAGCCCCGGGTTTAGTTGCAGAGCGCCTGTGGATCACTGTCAGCTATACGGAGCAGAAGAGTAGGCATAGAAGAGAGCCTCCCGGGTCAGACCAGGAGTCTGAAGGGAAGGGACCTTAGGGCATTTTGATGAGATGGGGATGGATCCAGGGAGAGAAGTCAGATACAAGTTTAGGCCTAGACCCTTCTTCCCTGGTGAGCGGAAGGGCTCTGGAGTTGCCCCCAGTTCTAATTGCAGGCTAGAGGTGCTCAGCCACCTTTGAAGGGTGGGGCCTGTGGACCTGTGTCGCTTGAGTTATCTGAGAACCTCTGGAGGCAGGTGGGTGCCGAGTGGGATTCATTCTGCCCTGAATTTGGGAAGAAAAGACTGCTTCTGGGAGTTTTGCTCTTGTTTGCATTCAGATCCTCTCAGGGTTCTTTACTTTGAAGAATGAACAGAAGCCAGGGGCTCAGTTTGACAAGGGCTCTGCAGGGGAATGGCGGGACGCGGCTGTGAGCTGCGGGAAGCTCTTCTCCTGCCCGGATGATGGATGTGACAGGCCTCTGCGAGAGAGTCAACCAGATGCCAGTTGCTTTTCTGGTATTAGCTCTTGCTGGTGGGGTTCAGCTGGAAAGCCCTGGCAGGTACTATATGGACGCCAAAGGGGGGCCAGAGGCAGCTTGTTTGATTCAGGGTCCTCAAGGCCCTGGACACCTGAGAGACAGCTCTTGGAGTTCTGCCTGTACAGGACCCGGCTACAAAGAGGAGAGGCTGAGTTGGGAATTGAAGAGCTGAGGTGCAGATCAATCCAGAGGATCTGATCTTATGCCTGGTGCACTAGGCGGAGTGACCAGAGAGAGCCCTTGTGCCCAGTGGGCCTCATCAAGCTTTGAGAGCTTGGACACGTAACCCAGGCAACTCAGGTCTAGCCATTCTTGGATTCTCCAAAGCCACTGGGCCTTCCCTGTGAACCCCCCTGCACTCCCCATCCCTATCTGCCAGTCTCTGTGTTGGATTGTTTGGTTTTATCTTCATCCTTGGCTGAGATGTTCAGGAGCTAGCTGGGCTTAGAGGACTAAAAGGCAAAGAGGCTTACCTTCACTTTCAGGATCACATCCAAATCCTCCCGTAGCAGGTGTTCAAGCCTTTGTGTCTGCTCCCTGCCTGCCTTTCCCACCTCGCTTTTTGACAACATCCAGCAGATATGGCACTTCAGTTGTACTTTTCCAGAACGTGCCGTGCTCTTGTGCTTTTGTGTCTCTGCCCATGCAGAGCACATCCTTCCCTTCCCCCAATCCAGAGATGCCTGGCTCATCCTCTGAGGCCTTCCAAGCAATTTGGGCCTCATCTGTTCTAGAGATCCTTTCCTAGCTCTCTAATCTGGAGTAAAATGTACCTTCTCTGTTCTCCCAGAGGAGTGTGCAGGTGCCCCAGCCACAGCAGTCACTATATTCAGTAGTGGTATTTTGTGCCTTTGTCTTCCCAACAAGGAAACAGTTTCTTCTGGGGTTTCCAGGTTCTCAAGATAGTGCCCGATATGGAATCAGTACTTGTTTATTTGTTCAGTTGCTAATCTGTCTATGTCATCCCACCCCCAGTAGAATTTAAGCTTTATGAGAGCAAGGATCTTTCTTGTCTTTCGTTTATTGTCCAACTCCAATGTCTAACAAAGTCTCCAATAAATATTTGTTGAATGAATGCATGGAAGTCATGGGCTGTGATTCACATTTTGTTTTCCCCTGGCTGCCCCAGTGACCTCATGTGGGCTCCTCAGCATACCTAGCATGGTGTGGTGGGACTGTGTCCAGCACACAGCCCTAATGCAGTGCTTCTAGTCTTCGCTGCTGGCATCTTGCTCCTGTGACCGGTTCTCTGCAGGACTCCCAGCCTTGTGTCTGGGCAACTCTCAAGTACAGAGGAGTCAGCTGTGGGTAGGTAAGTCTTAGGAAACCAGAACCAATGGATAAATGCTTTTCTCCTTCTTCCCCTTGTTGATCAACCTGAGATCCACTTCAGAGTTTTCCTGTGGCACTGGTTGACCAGCTGACACTTGGTGGTAGACAGCTTCATAGGAATCCCTGCATTGGCTCTCCTCCTCTGCTTCTGCCTCCTGGGATCACATCCTCAAATGTACTACTTGCACAAAAGCCTTTGTCCCAGGCTCTGCTTTGGGGGGGAATCCAGGTGATGATAACTAGGTTCCCCTCCTGGCTCTGCCACTTCATAGTCCTGTCTTTGGGTAAAACTCTGTAATCTCAATGCTTCTGTTTCCTCACCTGAAAAGGGAGTATGGAAACACCACTGCACAGGACTCTGTGATGCTGGATAACGTGGTTCGTGGTGGGTGAGCGTGTCGGACTCAGTACCTGCGTGTATCATCAGGCTGTCACTAAAGATTTATTTTCTTCCTGCCTGTTTTTGTAAAAGGCAGGTTGGGGAAGTCTGCTTGGCCTCCTGGCTGGCAAGGCCTGTGAACAAATGTTGCTGAGCGTGATCTCCACTCTGGTGGGAAAACCAGAGCAGAGGAGCAAAGGGTGACTAGGCCAGATGACTCAGGGATTTGGCAACTGGATCATTCTTCTTTGGAGCATTCTGTAAACATTGGTCAATGGACTCTTGCAACATGCCTGGCAGGTGGAAGCGGGAAGGAGTGAGGGTGTGGAGGATGTGGAGGCCGGGAGAGGCCAAACACGTTGCTCACAGGGGCCAATGTCGGCGTGTCTGAGATGCTTTTCCAGAACACTGGTATGAGGCATCTTCGTGGAGGGGGCTGGGATGGTGATGAGTTCTCAGGTTCTCTTTTTGTCCCCACTTCCTTCCTGTCATCTCTGTAGCCTCTCCCAGATGGCATTCTTTTGCTGCAAAGAACAATCCCAGAGTTCTTCATGCTCCTGTGCCCAAAATAGCTGAAGGCCCAAAGCAATGAAAACTTAAGAGAATGGTTTCTGGCCTTACCATAAGGATGGGAGAGGGATCTGGGGGCCGGGCTCCGCCGGGCTCCCCCTTAGCTTATACACCATATGCCTCCTCAGCCTGCGGGGAAGGTAGGTTCTGGGTGCATTTTGCCCCTTGGCTACTGGGATGCTCTTTGGGAAGTGACTCAGGAGGGATGGGTCAGCTTTCTTAGTGTTTAATCATTACATCTTGGAGCAGAAGCCCTCTGCTTCCCACTCTCCCTGGCAGTCACAGCAGATAGCTGAGAACAGCCATGCTCATGGATCTGCAGAGGGATTAGACAAGGGGAGATTGGGCTGGGTGATTGGCTGGCGGATACCCCTCCACAGAAGTGGCCCCATCTCTCAGAGCCATCCTCTTCCACCACCCAAGAGTCTAGATTCCTGCCCTCCTGGAAATCTGCAGACATCTGGTCCTGGCTGGTCCCTGCTGAAGGACCTTGGGAAGGAAAAGGGCAACCTTCAGCACATGATGGCCTTGCTGAGGCCACACTGTTGTGTCTACTGCCCCTCTGCCTCCCTGACCTCACCCCATGCCTTCCTTTCTGACAGTGGGGACCAGAGGCCCAAGCCCCCCGGCCCTCTTGCACCTGGCCAGCGAGTCCTGCTCCCTGAGCATGCTGCACCTGCCCTCAGGCCCCTGTGCCTGGCGATCAGCTCACTTGGAGACCTATGCTCACACACACAGCGCTCCCAGTGACCTCCTTTCCTGCTCCCTAGTCAGCTGCTGGCTGTGGAGGTACTAGCAGAGTGAGCCAAAGATATGGGAACTTTCTCTACAGGGAAGTTGCTGCAAGGGGAGGGAAGAGGAAGAGTGAAAACCGGGGAGGACGCAGGCAGTGAGAACTGCCAGCTAAACTGCCAGGGGATTTCATCTCGACGCTCCTAATTCCCAAACTGCTACACTCATCTGAGGATGAACATAGGAATGGTTACACGGGTCTACGCTGTTTGCACACGCAGAAGCCAGCGTGGGTGGCTGGTCACACGGGTTCCCAGCCCTAACCCTCCTTTCCAACTTCTGGTCCTCTCTGCACTCCATTCCCACGTGGTCATTGGATTGGATGAGTTGTCTTTTATCACGGTGGTTCTCAAAGTGTGGTTCCTGGACCAGCGGCATCAGCCTCACCTGGGAACTTGAAATGCAGATTTCATAAATGGAGCTCAGGCCCACAGGATCCAGCTGTCAGGATGCAGCCCAGCCATCTGGGCTTAGCAAGCCCTCTGAGGGATTCTGAGGCTCTCTGAGCCACAAGATCTGCTAGAGTTTGAGTAAAGAAATCCTTGTCCAGAGCAGAGAGGCCAAGGCAGGGGTCAGGGCCAGGCTTCCTGGAGAACAAGGCACTGGTGGCACACCCCCCACCCCAAACAATGACAACGGAGCCACCTAGCACCCAGGGTGCTGAGTGGGCACTTTCACTGACATTTCTCCTCACAGAGAAGGGAAACCGCAGAGGTAGAAAGGCTTTTCCACCAAGGATGTGGAGAAACTGGGAGAAAGGGGCAGTGAAAAGAGAAAGAGAAGAAAGGAAAGAAGAGGGGAAAATGGTTTCCCTCAGAGGCACTCTCCGAGAACTAGTGATTGCTAAAGTAAGCAGCTCAGCATTAAAAGGCAGTGGCAGGCCAGTCATGGTGGCCCATGCCTGTAATCCCAGCTACTCAGGAGGCTGAGGCAGGAGGGTCACAAGTTCAAGGCCAGCCTGGGCAACTTGGCAAGATCCTGTCTCAAAAAAAAAAAAAATAAAAAATAATAAAAAGAGTTGGGGTTGTAGCTCGGTGGTAGAGCATTTTCCTAGCCTATGGGAGGCCCTGGATTCAATCTCCAGCACCAGATTAAAGAAGGAGAAAGAGGAAGAGAAGAAATTTACGGAGGTATGGAGCACAGCAGAAGGAACCTTGGAGAGAGGTGAGGGAAAATAACTCCCATTTTTGACACATCCTTATCGAAACTTGAGGCAACTCTTTCTGGCCTGTTTCCCTAACTCTGCAATAAAGTTCTCAATTTCATCAATTTGAAAACAATGCTATGTGTATAGGATAAGATCTTTGTAAAAATTTTGAAAAGTGCCGGGCATGGTGGATTATATGCCTATAATCCCAGCATCTCAGGAGGCTGAAGCAGGAGGATCCAAGCTCAAAGCCAGCCTTAGCAACCTAGCGAGGCCCTAAGCAATTCAGCGAGACCCTGTCTCTAAATAAAATATAAAAAAGGCTCAGGGATGTGGCCCAGTTGTAAAGTGCTCCTGGGTTCAAACCTTGTTGGAAAAAAAAAGAAAAAACTGGAAAGATCTAAGTGTCAGGCATTTAACAATGCGAGGATTAAAACAACAACAACAACAAAGAGGCAGGTTGGTATGTTGGAAAGAACAATTGAATATAAGTTAGGCCCTGATTTCAGTTCTGTTATTAACCAGCAATGCAATCATGGGTCAAGCACCTTCCCTCTCTGGGCCTCAATTTCCTTGACTATGAAATGGGGACATTAGATCATATTTAATGGCATGCTCAGATTTAACAGTCTGTGAATCCATGGGTTTGATTAGTTGGTCCGTAGGGTCTGGATTCCCAGGTGGGCACCGTGGTGTTCTGGCCCTTGCCTCATGGAGAGAGAGGAACCAGAGAAAAGAGGTGGGGCATCCTGTTGTTAGATCCAGGATTCAGGACCAGGGCCTGGAGGAGGGAGACGGAGAGCAGAGTGAGAAGGCTCTCCAAAAGGTTGACACACCGCTCACAGAGAGACAAATGTGCTCCAAGTCTGTCTGTTTTTGTTTTGTGGTTTTTTTTAACCCATGAAGCTCAGGTCAGCAGCTCATCACAAGGGAGTTCCCAAGAAAGAGGAGCAGGAGGACTGGCTCAAGACCTCTGTTCTTCCTCCTTGGCTTCATGACACTGGAGATTTGAATTCCCCCTTTCTCTTCCCCACCACAGTTGACACAGCTGGAGAGTGGAGACCAGAAGGGAGGTTGCTTGACATTCTCAACTCCTGAGTTAGCCTGGCCTCAGGGAGGCAGCTCAGAAAGGAGGCCAGAGAGAGAGAGCAGACCCCTGGCTTCAGGCAGGAAGAGGAAGAAAGCCAAGCATTCTTTTAACAAGACCAGCTCTCTGGCCGTCCCAAGCATCCTCTGGTTCTACTACTGGATGCCCCTGCTCCCACTCAGGCCAGGGGTGTGTGCCCTGAGCCTCACTCATCTTCTTCCTCTTTGGGGACCACGCATAGCACTGGGGAGCAGCTTAAGTGGCAGAACCGGTATCAGGGCGCCCTGGGGCTCTATGAGGCTGTAGCTCCTACTCCTGGGAACGGCCAGAGGCTATTTCTACTCCTTAGTCAGCACAGGGTGGGAAGGGTGAGGGCCTGGGAAAGGCCAGTGGCGTGAGCTTCCGTAGCAATTGCTCCTTCGTAAACACAGTAATAGCAGGCCTGGGATTGTGGCTGTCACCCCTGATAATTATCAGCTGCAGCGCCTTCCCCCCTAGGTGGGCCACCAAGCTCATCACTACACAGGGGTCTGCAGAATAAGCTCCAGACTTCCAGGTCGCTTCTTCCGGTTGCTAAGCAACGGGGAGTCTGTGCTGGAAGGGGTGGATCTCGTTTAGGAAAATCTCTCCAGGTCTCCCGAATCTCTGAAGTCTAAATCAATTGTTCTCCAAGTGGAGATGACTGGCTGCTCCCCTGAGGGTCAGAGGCTGGTCCAAATGCAGAGGTAGTCCAGCCTGGTAATATGTGAGGGACCCCGCTGGCCCTGGGAAATTGGAGGAGGGGAGTCTGCTCTGGGAGCAACCCTTTTGCTGATGCTCCTTAACTGTTATGTAGGGCATGGGGCTGAAAATGTCATGCTGGGTCAAGGTTGACAGGATCTTGGGCCAACAGTCCCTGCTGTCTCCTTTAGGTGGTTGGGATAAGAAGCAGCCCGTAGGTGTCTGCCTTGTACTGGTCGCTGAAGCCCAAGAGATGAAGAGGGCAGGAAGGCAGGTTAGTGTTAGTTGGCTTGTTTTTGGTGGCAAGAACCTGTGTTAGGGAACAGGCCCTGGTACCTTTTGCTCCTTTGCAGAGCTCCATGGTTCAGTTGTGAGACCTTGGGAAGGAGAAAGCTCTTGGGGCTGTCTTCATTTCTTGCTGAAGGAGATGTAATTTGGGGATTGGTGAATCCAATCTTATCTGCTTGTGAATCTACTGTGTTGTCTCAGGCAAGACTCAGGAATCCACTCCTGAGGTACTTGGTCACTGTGTCATAGGCTGGGACAGGTACAGAGTTGGAGGGAGAGGAGAGGGGAGAGGAGAAGGCCGTAGGGTCTATTGGCCCTGGATTCTATTACCCTTGACCCAGTATGATGTTTTCCTATTGAGTTCTGAGGAGTGTGTCTACCTCTGCTTTCCTGGTTGGAGACCCTAGCTTAGAAGAGAAACCAAAGACAAAGGATTTTAATAAATCCAACTAACCTTCCTTGACCATGAACTCAAATAGGCAGGTGCAGGGACCAGAAGGGAAAGGAGGACCTGTGTGACCCAGTTCCTGGTCTTGGGAAGCTCACAGTCTGGCCAGGGAGGTGTCCCATGTACTCTCACAACTTGAGGTCATTCTTCTTCCTGGGAATGAGGTTCTCAGAGCAGTCAGAGATTGAGGCTTTGCTGAAGGTGGAGGTAATAAAAACCGGTTTATCTTCCCAGAGCAAGACTTGCCTCAGGGTCCTGCTTGTGGAAACCAGGGCTTGGATTGCCTGAGTCAGGGCGCTGGGGAGCACCTCCTAGTCTTTGGAATCTGGTTGAGGTGGAGCAGCTGTGTAGGAGGGAGAGGGGGTGAGGTGCATCGTTCAGGTGGAAGCTGAGGAGGTGGATGTGAAGGGCTCCCTGTGCAGCAGCTGGCTGCCTAGCAATCCTGACCACATCCTCTTCACCTAGAAGAGACAGGAGACAGCGGAGGAAAGAAGAAGCCAACCACCACTCCTGGTCATCCATCATGGTCACCGTCAGGTTCAACAAATATTCATGGGGTTCCCACCATGTGCCAGCTAGGGGGCTTGGTGCTTCTTGGTGGCCGTCTTATTCAGTCTACCTTCTCTCAAGAATTCCGTGAAGTAGGTATCAGCTTCACTCCACGCCATGGAACGGAACTTGAGAGGGTTAAGACTTCGTGCTGAGTACCCTTCAGATTTGGGCTGAGCTCAGTCTTGCTTGCAAGTTCTAGTATCTCACTCTCATTTTATCTAAAACCATGTTCACTATCTATTCTTCCCTCCTGGCTTCCCTATCTCAGCCACTGCTCCTGCGGCCTGGGATATGGAGGTGTTCCTGGGCGTCTCCCTTTCTCTCCTTCCCACTTTCTGCACTTGTTTTTCTTAGTATCCAAACTTCTCTTGACTCCGCGTCCTCTTTTCCATTGCTGGGTCATTGGCCTGATCCAGGCGGTGATCATTTATCCGTCTGTCATCCAGTGGCCTCTAGACTGGTCTCCCTGCCTGGAGCCTTCTCACCCTCTCTCATCCAACCTGAAACTGGAAGTGCCTCTCTGTACCTTCAAGATAAATGCAAGCCCATTATTTTCAAGAAAACTCCCTTTCCAGGTGGATCTTGATTGCTCCCTTCACATCTTCACACCCTCTTCTGTCCCCCTGGACACCACCTGCCTTCAGTTCCCAAGTGTGCCACAAGCCTATCACCCATTTTTGCTCAAGCTGTTCATTCTTTCTGGGTTGCCCTTGCCGTCACTCACCTCCACTTGCCTCCCAACTCCTATCTATGACTTCTCACCCAGCCCAGGGCTCCCTGGTTTTTGTTAGCATTTCTAGATACCCCGGTGGAAATATTGCCCCGACAAAATGCTGCCTATTCCCAGAACAGAGCTTGGGCCTCTGCTGACCAGAAATGGAATTATCTGATGCTTGACAACAGTATTTGTTATTTTTACCTGGAGGAGATACAGCCACATCCCAATTACAAAAAGAAATTTTGTGAAGCCATATGTATATGTGACGTAGTGCCTTATTCAAAGGAATGGAGTCAGCTTTTGTCAAAGCCCACTGTGGTCTGTGCTGGGACCTTTGCTGGTGTGATGTCATTTAGTCAGCAGTGCTGGGACTGAGGCAGCTCAGATAGGAAGGGTCTCTAATGGGTTTCCCAACCACAACTACTCAGCAGTGAGCTGTCACATCCGGGACTCAGATCCAGGCAAAGGCTCTGCATCCTCCATTGCTGCCTGCTGCCTTTCCTAGTTAGGGGCAGGTTGTGTAGTTCGGAGATTTTTCTTTGGGCTATTGGAACTGCCACAAGGAAAGGGACAAGGGATAGGGGTCCCAGGACAAGAGGATCAGCAATGGTCAGGGCCCACAACTCGACACCCTCTTAGTGTGGCTCTCCTCATTCCCTCTGTCCTGAAGCACAAGTCCCACAGTAGCATTGCCACAGGCAGCCTGAAGGCTGAGGTCACTGCAACTCCTACCAGGATCAGGCATGTCTGGCCCATGCCCAGATGGCCACCATTAGCAAGGAGAAAAGAGGAACAGAGCTGGGGTGTGGGACCTCCCAGGACCCCTGGAGGAAGGCCTGTGCACTCACTGGTCTCTGCTCCAGCAGAGCACCGGGCCCCAGCTGGGCTCAGCACAGGGTTATTGCATGAATGAAAGAATGATTGGGCACGTTCCAGAATACCATGCTTTCCCGGAAGGAGAAGGGAGTGTTTTCCCACTTTCTTGAGTATACGTCCCTAAGGTCCTGGACATTTCCACCATGAGACACTCCAAGTGCCCCCTCCACCCTTCTCATCTTCCTTTTATTTTTATATTTTTGTAGTACTGGATATTGATGTGCTAGAGCCCTTGCACTGAACTATATCCTCGCCTCCAGCCCTTTTCTATTTTATTTTGAGACAGGATCTAAGTTGCCAGGTTTGACGTGAACTTGGGATCCTCCTGCCTCAGCCTCCTGAAGAGCTGCAGTTACAGGTGTATGCCACTGTGCTTGCCTGCCCTTCTCTTCATCTCCCTTCCGAAACCCTTGGGCCTCTTATGGTCCCACCTGGGTAATTAGTGCCTCTCCCCGCCCCCCCCCCCAGTCCTGGAGGCTGAACCCAGGGCCCCTCACATGCTAGGCAAGTGCTCTACCACTGAGCTACATCCTCAGCATATTATTTTTTCCAGGTTTTGTGGTTCCCCTTGAGAATGATTTATTCAGCATTTTTTGGTGCCTTCTCTGTGCTCAGCAGGGCTGAGGCTCTGCAGAGGAGGGAGCTCAAGTACAGCGGGGCAGCCAGATGGGTCAACAGTTATAGTGGTGTTTGATTGGCGGTGAGAGCAGTAAGGGATAGCCAGCATTACTTGGGTGGATGGGGTTCAGGGAGGGCTTCCTGGAGGTGGTAACAGCTGAACCAAGTGCTGGGCTCTTGCACCACCCTGGGAGTGAGGAGTGCCTCCTGACCCTTGGAATCTAGGCATCTACTTTGCTTCACCTTAGTCCCAGCCCCAGGTCTGGGAATGGGTGGGGGTTGTAGGAAAGGGGAGGTGGTGTTGGAGAGTAGCCAGGATGTGTATTCCAGGTAAAGGATCTGCCTTCTGCAGAGGGCTGAGGGTGGAGCCCCAAGTCCCTTCATCCTCCTCTCTGGAGGGGGCAGGGTGAGGGTGGTGCCTGAAGCTCATCAGTCATGCCTAGGAGCCAGATTGCTGTCCCCATCTCCCAGTGGTACCAATGCTTTTGTGGAGAGAGGGCAGCACATGGTGACATGGTGTGGGGAATGACAGGCTCTGCAATCTGTCATGGAACTTCTCAACTTTCCCAGAGCAAAAAATAGCTGACACTTGCCTAGGGCCAGGCACTGTTCTAAGCACTTTACGCCCGTGAACTGAGGTACTGTTACTATCAGCCCAAATTCACAGATGGGGAAACCGATGCACAGAGTGGTTGAGTAACTGGTCCAACCGTCTCCTAGCCCACACACCCAACCACGACACTCCTCTTCCTAGTGATCGCTCTGAACAACAGGGAGAGTAAATATCCTTTGGGCTGTTTATAGCAACTCCTATAAGTGTGAAATTCATGAAAGACTCACATTTTGTGTTAAAAATTTATGTACATTTTGCATCTCTTGCAAAAAAAAAAATTCCTGTTTAATAAAAACAATGCTTCCCGCCAAATAATCAAGTCAAATTGATGCTTCAGAGAGACGGGCCCCATTTATCCCGAGGTATCGAGTATCCTCAGGGACACAGGCTGTGTAGCAGGAGAAGCCAGCCAGGCCGAGGTTTCCAAACAGGGAGGGCCTGGGGCTGCAGGGAGGGACCCGGTTGTGTTTTCCAGGGGGCTGGATTGCCTTCCAATCTCTGCCCTCTCACCCTGTCTACACTCCTGTCTCTGAGCTCAGGGTGCATTCTGGGAACATCCGCATGTGAGCCTCACCGTCTCAGAAGGTGGAGGTCTTGTGTCAGGGGCTACTTACACTTGACAGTCCAGGGAGCTACAGTCTTCCCACTCCTCCTTTCCCTCCTCTCTTGTTTTCCTCTGGAAGAGGCCTCCCCAAGGGTCACAGGAGCCCACACGCAGGAGATCAAGTTTCGGGAACCTCTTTCACTTTAGCTCACAACATTTAGTCCCCTCCATTTTTCTGGTTCCTCTATTTTCTAGAAGTTTTGGTGTTTGTTGACGTTGGGCCTCTGCAGAATTCCCCATGAGTCGTCCTAAAACAATAACAACCACCACCACAAATCCAACATCTCCATCCTCTTCCTTGACCCTTCCCATTTCCAGAGCGTCCCTTCTCCTTGGCAGAGCCTGGGCTGTCTTCCGCGGTTCCAGGCCCGAGCCGCACTCTCCGGCCGCTGCCCAGGAGCTCAGCAGGGCCATTTCCACACTGCAGGTGAAGTCGCCCAGCTCCCCCTCCTCTGATGCTTTCACTCATCTTCTCTGAAGTCTCCTCAGTGTCCTTTATTCACCCAGTGGGTCATTACTGACTCCTGCTATGGGCAGATGTTGTTCTAGGCAAGAGGACCACAGGGGGAACATGACCAAAATATCTTGTGAAGCTTACGCTACCCAGCAAAGGCAAGCAAAAGGAACAAAGAAGGGTCACCCAAGAAGTCAATAAAGAGTATGCTTTCAGATAGAAGTGCTATGAAGAAATAAAATAGGGCATTATACAAAGTGACAAGAGAAGAGAAGAAACATCAAGTGCAAAGATCCTGGGGTAGGAAAGAGGAAGGAAAAAGGAGGCCAGTGTGGCCATAGTGTGGTGGCTGAGAGGATGCAAAGTGCCAGATGAGGAGGGAGAGGGACAGGGACCAGATCTGGCCAAGTCTGATATTCCACACACTGTAAGGAGTTGGGTCTTCTTTTCCATGCAGTAGGGTGTGACGTCGTCACTCATGAAAAGGTCATCGCTGGCTATTGTAAAAATGGGGGATGGGACCAAGAAGGGGAACCAGGAGACCAATCAGGAGGCACATGAGTGCCCAGGTGAGTGGCGGTGGGGGCTTGGATGGTGCACCTCTGATGGGGACCACACAGACGGAGGGAAATAGATTCAAGATGATCTTAGAGGCAGCCATGGTGGAGTAGAGAATGCTCTAGTCCGGGACCCAGAAGTCCTGGGATCGAGTCCGGAGCTCACCACCTGGCAGCTGTGAATGACCTCACATTTCAGTCCCTCATCTGCACAGTGAAGGTAAAAGGCACCTGCCTCCCAATTTCTCAGGAGGGGGAGATGAAGAAAGTGCAGTGCCCAGCCCATGTCACCTGTGAGAAGGAAGGTAGGTTGGGGGACGGGGGTGGCTCAGCATTGCAGCTCTTCTCTACTAGATGGATGAAAAAGAGTCCCCCCAACTTCTGGGAGTTGGGCCACCCTCAAGGTGACTCACACCAACTCAGTGTCAGCCTGGGGGTGTGGAGTTGGAGGCCATGTGTTGCCTTTCAAAGCAGGGAAGAGGGTTTTGGGGTGCTGGGTGATGCCTAGGCTGGTGGGAGAGGGTGGCCTGAGGGCTGAAGGTGGCTGAGCAGGGCGGGAGGGTCACCCCCTGGGTCAAGCCCGTCACTGTCCTAGGGGCTGGTCTCGGTGCCTTTGGGCATCTGTGCCTCGGTGGTGAGAGGAGGGAGGCTGGGAACAGCTTGAAGACGGAGAGGTTTCCAGAAACCCTCGGCAAGTCTGGCTGTTGACCTTTGGTGGTGAAGCAGGCCGGTTTCGAGTCCTTTCTATGAAAGTCTGGAGCGCAGAGTCCGGCTCCTGGAAATCCCCGCTCTCTGTTCCTTGTTCCTGTGTTCCTCTGGCCACACGCTGGCTTGTTGTGGGTCTGTGCTGGGGCTCTGTGGGAGGTGGTGATGGGGGGACGGGAACGCCTGGAATTTTATTAAGGCATGAGTCAAAGGTCAGTGGAACAAGAGCAATGTTCCCTTTCGCTCTCTGAAGTGTGGACTCTGGAACCTCAGGCCCACGGGGAAGTGAGGGGACCTAACGTCAGTAGGGCACCTGGGTGTGTCCGGCCATAGGCCAAGCCCTGACATGTTCACAGCACGCTGGTGAAGAAAACCTCACCTCCATTTTTTTTTTTTATTCTAGGAACCAGAGGCTCTGAGGGATGCCTCAGGTTCCTGCTCCTACATAAGTGATTCCAGAAAGGCGCGTGTACCTCAGAACCTCCAGAGGAGGGGCCTAGAAGAGCGAAGCTTAAAAAGGCCCCCGGGCAGGTGATGGGCCACCAGGGTCGGAGGTGTCTTCCCTGCCCCGAGCGACTTTCCTGCAGGCCTTAGTGGGTGTCTGTAGGAGCCCGTTACCTTAGCAGGATTTATGGAATCTTACTGGATGAGAAACCTGTGCTCGCTGGCTCGCCAGCTATGATGCTCGGGGCAAGTCATTTAACCTCTCTGAACCTCGGTTTCTTTGTCTGTAAAATGGAGATCAAAATGCTTACCCTGCAGGACTGTTGAAGGGTTAGGAATATCGCAGTAAGAGACTCAGCGCAGCACCTGGTTCTGCTGTGCACTGGCACAAAGGGGAGCCATTTGCATCCTACATGGTGTCATTCAGTCATCTTTGTGTGGGGCGAGCTGTGGGATAGCCGCTCCTCTGTGGCTCATGCACCCCTTGCTGAGGCCTCTCCTTGTCACAGCCTGTTCCACTGAAAAAGCAGAGTGCCGGTCACTCCTCTCCACCCTCCTGGAAAGCCCGGGTCCCCACAGCCATTGGGCATTTGCCCCTGGTGTGCAAGGCGCAGACGCTTGGTGACACCCTCTGCTCTTCAGCTGGCAGCCCTGCCCCTCCCTGGTTGGCCTGGGCTGGCTGGGCAGGGGAGCTGGCCTCGTGCTGCGGAGGCTGGCCCTGTGCCCCGCTCCTCTGCCAGCTGGGCCGGCAGCAGCTTGGATGGCTCCAAGGCCCGGCGGGGGCCGCTGTGGGCGGCAGCCTCCCTGAGCCCCTCTGTTAGCATCGGGCCATCTGGTGCCTCTGTCCCTTTTTGTGTGCCTGGAGGGAGAGGCTGGGCGGCAAAGGGGGAGGACAGGGGTGTCTCGGCTGGCGTTCTTCTGAACTGAGGAAGGAGGAGTGTGAGAGGAGCAGAGCCGGAAAAGGAGGACGGCCCTCCAGACAGGAGGAAGGACAGAGGGAGCCTGGACAGACGGGGCGGGCAGAAAGCCAGAGGCTTGCCTGGGAGAGCTGGGAGGAAGGGGACGACAGGGCAGGAGGGAGAAACCAGAAGAGAGAGCTCTGTGCGGGGAGAAAGTGAGTGTGAGAGGGAACAAGTCCTCAGAAGAGCAGGCTCCACGTCGGGCACGTCGGGCCCCCTCCGTTCCAGGAAAGGGGAAGTGAGAGCGTGTGGGCCGGGTCCTTCCTGTCCTGTCCAGGCGTAGGTGAAGGAGGGCGGCCTGGTTGCAGGTGGCATCCCAGCAACCTGGGTCCCGCCGCCCTGCCCAGCCTCTAGCTGCAGACCGTTAGGAATATGGAGTTGGTCCCTGGGACTGAGGAGAACAGGTCCCAGGGACACACGAGCCCTTCGATGTGCTTCACTTGGGTGTAAAGATGTGCATTCACAGGGCTCCGAGAGGGGCCTTGAGGCATTTCACCCTTGGGACTTTACCGCAGCAAGGCCCAGCCCGAGTGGCAGGACACAGACATAACAACCACAAGGTTGTGCTGCTTCGCGTCTCTCTGGTGCCATCAGGCTCGGGATCCCATTCTGCATTCGCTGAGGTCACAAAGGACCCCACGGATGGGCTCTTTTCTCCTGGGAGACTGTACAAAGTGACCTTGGGTCGGAAGCATCCCTTCCTCCAAGGATCAGAGGACGCTACCCCGAGCTGAGCTCGCCTCCCTCCTGGGCTTTTCCAGGCAGGGCCCCAGCACTCAGGGCTGTCCCCTGCCCTGAGGTACAGTGAGCCTCTTGCTGTCCCCGAATATCCCCTGTCCTTGGCATAAGGCTTTGTCAGCATCTGTCTTCTGGTCCCATGTGAAAGCGGGCCTCGTCACCGTTACTGTCCTTGAAGAAGGACATCCTCACTAAATCCGTGCCTGAGGGTCTGGGAGGGCACCTCGGGCTGCAGCAGAGCCGCTGTGATTGCACCAGTGCATCAGGTCCATTCAGCATCAGCCAAGTGCCAGGGTGTTTTTCCTTCCACCATTAAAGTCACTTGAAGAGCTAGGGTTGACAGCTCTGGGAAGCACTTTGCAGCTTGGGTGGGGGTGGGGGGCGGCAATGTATCCTGCCCCCAAATGGATGTGCAAGTCAGCTTCGGAGGGGTGTGCCTCGGTCGGGGATGGGATCAACGAGGAGGCCGGGGAGTGTTTCCAGCCACAGAGGCACGTTCACCTTGAAGGTCCTCAGGCTGTGGTTCAGAAAGTCCCCAAGGTCACTGGAGGCAGCAGGGCTTGACAGGAGATGTCCATTCAAGTGTGTCTACAGATGCGCTGACAGCTGGCTCAGCTGAGCCACTTGAAGAAGGGACAGAGGTGACTTTATTTATTTTTTTTCTTTTTTTGGTACCAGGGATTGAACTCAGGGACACTCAACCACTGAGCCACATCCCCAGCCCTTTTTTGAATTTTATTTAGAGACAGGGTCTCACTGAATTGCTTAGCACCTCGTCCTTGCTGAAGCTGGTCTTGAACTCATGATCCTTCTGCCTCAGCCTCAGCTGGGATTATAGGTGTGTGCCACGGTGCCCAGCTCAGAGGTGACTTTAATAAACTGCTATTTATTGAGCACTTAAAAGGTGCTGGGGTGGGGATGCGGCTCAGACGGTGGCCCGTTCGCCTGGCGTGTGTGCAGCCTGGGTTCGATCCTCAGCACCACATACAAATAAAGATGTTGTGTCTGCCGAAAACTAAAAAATAAATATTAAAAAAATTCTCTCTCTCTCTCTCAAAAAAAAAAAAAAATGTGCTGGGCACTGTGCTACAGGTTGTCACGATTAGTACTCTCAGCAACCCTGAAAGGCATGAGCCTATGGCCCAGAGAGGCTGAGGCACTTAACTTGCCATCACACAGCTAGTAAAGGACAATGCCACTGTTTAAACTGTGACCAGGGTACAACAGAGGCTGGGGACTCTCTACTGAGCCATACTGCTAGCTAGGCATTATGGGAATGCAAGGAAGGAGAGGCACTGGTGTTGGGGATGCTGTTGGGGTCAGCAGTGGCTGCCAGGGAAGACCACAAAGAATGAGCAGGATTCTAACATTTGAAAGATGACATTTCTTCCAAATGGAGAACACAGCAGACACAAAAGCACAGGGCTGTTTGGAGATCTGAGCAGGGCACAGAATATGGACCAGTGTTTGGAGATCAGGCCACGGAGGAAAGTGGGGGCCACTTTGTGGAGTCTGAATGTCACCGTGGGAGGTTGTATTTTCTTCAATAACCGTGGGGTCCCATGAAAACTTTGATGAGTGGAGTCACAGGGTCAGGACTGTCCTGGTCCAAAAGAGAAATTAAAGGGAAGAGGGTGGTGTGGGGCCAAGGTGGAAGGCCACTGCAGGGAGTGGGGGTGGAGAGGAGGGTGAAGGGGCCGTGTCTACCCAAGGTCACTTTGTATAGGGACGCTGTGTGGGCAGGGTGGGGGACAAGTGGGTGAGAATTGGGAGAAATAAAAAAAGGACTGACTGTTGGCTGAGAGGATGGCGGGTTATTTATAGAAATGAGGAAGTCACGGAGAGGTGGTGCTTTCGGGGAGGACGGAAAGGAGAAGGGGGGAGGGGATTTTGATTGGGAGCCTGTTGAGGGAGGGTCAGTTGTTGGCTGGGCATCAGGGTCAATGGGGCTCACTGATCCTCAACCCCAATCCCCATGTGCGTGTGTTTGGCCTTTCTGCTGCTCCCCGGGTGCTGAGCTCACTGTCTGGACCCTCGTCTTACCTCTGAGCCTCCCACAGCACCAGAGCCTGGGGCTCCCGGGAGCTGCAGGGCTGGAGTGGCCGCTGGTGCTGAGGGTCAGAGGCACCTGTGTGGACCCTGCCTGCTGGGGACTTAACTACAGTCCCCAATGTGGGTCCCTTGGACCTTCAGGGATGTCACATTTTTTAAAAAAATATATATTTTAGTGATAGATGGACACAATATATTATTATTATTATTATTATTTTTTTTTTTTGTGGTGCTGAGAATAGAACCCAGTGCCTCACGCATGCCAGGCAAGCGCTCAATCACTGAGCTACAACCCAGCCCCAGGGACGTCACATTTAAAGAATTTCCTTCACCAGGACCCATCAGGGCCTACTGTCTCTTCCCCAGGGAAGACCTCGCCCATCCTTCTGCGGCCTTGCCTGGTGCCAGGGGCCACAGGGGCCTGATACAGAGGCCGGCTGCAGGGAGTGGGGAGACAGTTTGGTGGGGAGACAGTTCAAGAGGCCATGACAAAGGCTGGCTGGGTACGAAGCCCCCATCCTGCCTGGTGATGATTCCTCCTCCCTCTACTCACCCATCCGTGGCCCCTTCTCGAACACTCCACTTGCACAAGGAAAAACCCTTTTAAATTCAAATTATAGATTTGGATTAATTCCAAGTCCTAGTGAAAAGATAGAGCTCTAGGAAGAAGCAAACTGTAATGGAAATAAGATTTTTTTTTTTTTTTAATCTGATTAATACAATAGCTAGGCTCCAATCCCCGCCACAAGGAGTCAAGAGTCAGGGCAGGGTCCGGTGGGTAAGCAGGCAAGACAGCAGAGGAGGGGCCCATGTCCAGACTTGGGGAACTTGTCCCCACAGAGGCAATGCCTCAACCAAGACGGGGGTAAGTAGGCAACTGTCCCAGAAAGGTGGGGGGCAGGGAACAGTTCTGGGATACAGGAACAGCAGGAGAAAGGCCGGGAGAGGGTGCCCTGGTCCACGGAGGCACCAAAACGCCATCCTCCTGAGAGACCAGGTGTTTTACAATGCATGTCCAGCCGGGCACAGTGGTGCATGCCTGGGATCCTAGCCACTCGAGAGGCTGAGGTGGGAGGATCCCCAAGTTTGAGGCCAGCCTTAGTAACATAGCTAGACTCTTGTTTCAAAAGAAAAAGGACCAGGGATGTATCTCAGTGGCAAAAGAACCATGCATTGAATCCCCAGTACAAAAACAACAAAGAAAGCCTGCCTAGTGGGTCTCGATGTTGACCATGTCTTAGAATCACCTGGGAGCTTAAAAAATAAAACTGCAGCCACCTGGGCCCCACCCCCAGAGTTTGGGATTTACTGGGTCTGGAGAAGGGCTTGGGCCTTGGCATTTTGAAAGTTCTCCAGATGGTTCCAGTGGCTGGGGACTCTTTGGCTGTTCTTCAAGGGAGCAAGGACTAGAAGCTGCAGAGCAGAGTGGCAAGCGGGGAACAGTGGTCCTTATTTCTTTTCTGTGGCGCTGGGGATGGACCCGGGCCTTGCACCTGCTAGGCGGAACCAGGGTCTGATGTGCAGTGGGGTCTTAGGCAATGGCACACACTTAGGCCGGCTTCCCTTCACTTCCTCTCCCCTCCTCCTCTCTATTCCTGCTGCCACCCCCCTGTGCTGGCCCCTGTGCCTCTCCAGATTTCTGCAGTGCTCTGCAGCATACCCCTGCTGCCTGACTGGCCCTGTGGGAAAGCCAGTGTGACATTTGCCCTAAAGCACAGGGGCCTCGGGTGGTCCCCTCCTTCTCACCTGGTGCTCGGGCTTCACCTCCCCCTTCTCCATCAGGAGAGCCTCTTGTAATGCCCTCCCTGTCTTTGTTTCCCCACCTTCTCCACCTGAGCTCCCTGTAGTTCCTGGGTGGAGGCTTTGCCTTGGCTCCCAGCATTCCCTGTGCCCCTGGCCTGCACTGTATGGTGCCCACGACTCCAGTGGAACCGAGAGGTGAGACTCCAACAAACTCTGGCCTTTGTTCCCCAGGCCCGATGGCTCTGGCACACAGTGGGCTCTCAGGGAGACAGCGATGAGTTCATGAGCACAGCTGGGGTGAAGACATGGCCAAGGTCTGTCTCAGAGGGACATGGGATGTGCGCTGCTGCTCTTGATGAGGAGATTGTGGTTTGCTGGATGATGAGAGAGACTTGTCAAAGTCACTCTGCAAATGACAGAGTCGGCTTAGAGGTCTCAGGTTTGGGAATGCCACCACAAGTATTTTTCTGGCTTCATATTGAGGAGGGACTTTCATAGTGTAGGAAATTGGGGGGACTGCTGTTTGCTCTTCTACCCCAAATCTTTTCTTCAGTCTGTCTGATTTTACCCCAGGTGTTCTGCCTTTGACTTTCATGAGTGTAATTTTAGAGACTCCTGGGAAGGCTCCTGCTTTTAATTGTCATTTCTAAACTGGGCGTGGTGGTGCATGACTGTAATTCCGTCCACTTGGGAGGCTGAGGCAAGAGAATGGTGAATTTGAGGCCAGCCGGGTCAATTTATCAAGACCCTATCTCAAAATAAAACTGCAAATAAGGACTGGGGATGTAGCTCAGTGGTAGAGCACTCGCCTAGCCTGTGCAAGGGCCTGTGTTCAGTCCCCAGCACCTAACCAAAGAAACAAGAAAAACATACAAAACACCTGCAGGAGCCATCCCCGTCAGGAGCCAGTTTCTTCAGCCCTTGGTCTCCTGTCTTGGGGGTCAGGGGGTGGGATGCCCTGCGGAGGGGGTCACCCAGGGACATGAGGGGCAAGTCTGCCAGTGGTGTGCTTCTGCCTGTGTCCCTGCATGTCTGCATGTGGCAACAGCCCAGTGTGAGGGTGAGGGCCACATGCCTGGGCATGTCCTGTGGGGTAGGCTGGCTGGGAGCCCAGATGCATGAAGACCAAGGGATCTTTGGGAGCAGTGACTGGCTTCTGCAGCAGGCGCTCTGAGGGTCAGGGACGGGAGATCTGCTGGGGAGCAGCGATGGATATTGACAATGGTGGCGGTGGCAGCAGCATTTATTGAACACCCACTCAGTGCCTGGCCCTCTGCTTAGGTCCTTTATACATACGAGGTCATTTTATCCCATAGCTTGGTAAGACACCCACTTTTCAGTTTACATTTTTAGTTTACAGACAAGCAAACTGAGTGTCCTGCACCAACCATCTTGGGAGCTCCCATCAGTCTGAGCCCTGACCTCGAGAATCCTTCTAGGGACCTCCGGAAATACTGGGTGGGGTTTGACAAGAGGGGGACGAGAGCAGGGGAGGCTCAGAACTAGCCAAATGCAGGTTCTATTATTCTTGCTCTGGGGCTGGCAGGGGCGGGGAGATCTCAGGTTACATTCATAGACCTTTAAAAGATGGAATTGTTTTCACCCTGGACTTACAAGACAATATTTCTTTCTCTTTTTATTTTTTAGTTGTAGATGGACACAATATCTTTATTTATTTTTATTTTTATGTGGTGCTGAGGATCGAACCCAGTGCCTCATGCATGTGAGACAAGTGCTCTGCCACTGAGCCCCAGCCCCAAGACAATATTTCTTTAGCCTTCACTCCTAAGTAGGTCTGGCTTTCTTTAAAAGTGCTTCTTGAGGTGGCTTCTCTGGGCCAGTCTACTCTAAGCCAGGACAAAAACAAACAACTTAAGCCCTTCTGAGCTGAACTACAGGAGAACATACATCCTGGAGTGTCATAGTGGCCACAAGCTGAGCCTGAGTAAGCAGGAGAGATACTGATTTATAAGAAGAAGCTGATGGGTGACGGTGTGGTGTGGAAAAGGGTGGCCCTCCTCCTGGTTGGGTAGGGCAGCTCGACATGCCTTGTGTCCCAGTTATTTATAGTCTCTTGTTAGGAACTGGAGACCCCTACCCTTGCAGAACTCCTGTTACAAACGAAGGCAGGTCATGAAGCTAGGCTAGAAAAGCCTGTCTATAGCTCAAACCCTCCTGCTTATGATAAAACATGGTGGGAGCGACTCCGATGTGAAGCTCATGTTTCTCATTCCTTTGTTATGACGGGGAAGCGCCCCGCTGGAGGGGAGTGTTGCAGTCATGGCTAGAAACACAGCTTCTTTTAATTTTCAGGTTGTTAGTACTTGGCGAGGCCTCTGCCTCTTTCTACCCCCACCCCTGGTGGATCTTTCTGGAAGGTTCCAGCTCTCCCTTGAATCCTAGGCATGCGCCTGTGCAGACAGACGGACTCACAGACAATATAGAGATGCACGGCAGGACCACACCTCGCACAGTTCCAGGCCTCTGTGTGCATGTGGCCCCTCTTATCCCCATAGTTTGTCTCTGACTCCATGAGACGCTCTTCCCTTCTTGGACTTCCCTAAAGTCTGACAGTGCAACGACTGCTAGTCCTACTCCACGATAACCTCCCTTCAGATCCTGTCTCCCCCCTTCCCTTGCCTTCTCTCCATCACCAGCACCTACCATCATTTCTCCAGACAAGGGCAGTAGCCTGGCTGGCTTACTCCCCACCCCGGCCCTGTCCCCACTTCCATCTTGCTCATAGGAGCTGGAGTGAGCTTTGAAATGCTCCCTCCTTTCCTGCAGCTCCCACCTGGACAGAGAGCCAGGCCTCTCCTGGCCCTGGCCTCTACTCCAGGCCTCCTTGCCTCTCTTTTCTTAGCCACCCCGCGGCCCCTGGTGCCTGTAGGTCCCAGTTTGCCCCTGGCTCCGGCTTCTGCTCTGGCCTTTCTCTGGGTCTTGAATCCTTTTCCTCTGTTGCTTCTTTTGTCTGGCAGGAGTTGGTTTAAATCCCAGGCCCCTCGGTGGAGTCCTGCTTGGTCTCCCTTTCTAGTCTGGCCCCCTCTCCCCTCTTATGTGATCCTATTTGTTTCCTTCAAGGAACAAATCACAGTCCTCAGTGCTCTTGTTATTTAGGTGTGTTCTTGGGTGTCTTGCCTTTTTCCACCAGAAAGTCACCCTGGAAGCCTGGCTTTGCCCAGCTTGTTCCCTACTCCAGCCTAGAACAGGACTTAACAGTGAAGCTCATTATGAATGTTTGCTGAATCAATTAGACAGGTTAAATGAATGAAAAAAAAAAGTTCCTATGATAGGGAAACCTGACATTGGGAAGAGATTCTGGGAAATAGCCCTGGTGGAGGAGGACCCTGCTGGCAGGGTGAAGGGGAGGTGTGGAGGCACAGGCTGGGGTCAGTGTCCAGGACAGTGGTGGTGTAGAGCCTGATGCTTCGGGAGAGTCCCGGGGAGGTAGAGTCACTGGTGTAGACCTTGTTGCATCTGTGCTTATAATGAAGAGGGCTAGAGGGCTATACAGTTCAAACACAACCCACAACCCACTTTTGCACCGGTATTAAGAACATTAAGAATAAAGTGGCTGGAGCCGGGCGTAGTGGTGCATGTCTGTGATCCTAGCGACTCGGGAGGCTGAAGCAGGAGGATTGTGTGTTCAAAGGCAGCCTCAGCAACTCAGCAAGACCCTGTCTCTAAATAAAATACAAAAAAAAAAAAGACGGGGGTTGTGACTCCCTGGCTCACTGGTTAAGTGCCCTTGGGTTCAAATCCCTGTACCCACCCCCAAAATAAACAAACAAACAAACAAACAAACAAATAAATAAATAAATAAAGTGGCTGGGGTGAGGATTACCACAGCTGAATTGGTTTTAAATAAGCCAAGGCCTGGGCTGAGAACTGCGATGGGAGTCAAAGCCTGCACACCTTTGGGGTGTGACTTCTTTTGTGCCACAATGGGGATAACTGGCCCGTGAAAAGAACCCCCAAAGGGGCCTGTTTGCCAAAAGCCAAGTAGAGATCTGGTAGAACAGAGCTCAGCTGTGAGGACCTGGTGGCGAGGAGAGAAGGGTGCACGGGTGGGGGGTAAAGCAGCAGTCCTTGCGGATGTTTGTCCTGAGCCATGAGGAAGAACTGAGGCGACTTTTGAGTTATTAAAACAATGGGTTTTCACTCTCAGGGATCAAGATGCTTTTATTCATGGAAATCAATGGGTTTGTGGCTTCAGGAGAGTCTCAGACCTTTAGAACAAGGAAGTCTTGCCCAGCTTTGCATTTTTCAGACTAGATTTTTCTTTTTCCCCACAGCAAGTGAATGATCCATATTCCCGAGTGACTGGTTGTCGAGAGGGCGAAGGCCCAAGAAGATTCCTTTTCTCTCCTAGAGGGGAGCTTGGCATCTGAACACAAGGCCACCTGTTAAGCTGCAGGGTAAAAAGCAGCGGGTTCAGCACTAAGGAAAGAGAAAGGATAAGGAGGCAAGGTGGGGTGCCGTGTGCCTCTCTCTCCACCCCAGTACTCAGGGAGGGGTGGCCCACACAGGTGGACAGGAAGTAAAAAGTAGGGGCTTATGCTGCTCTTCACAGTTGGGTCTCTGGGAAGAGAATCCCTTGTGTCTGTTCAGGGCAGCCCCAGCTGGATAGAAATGCTGGCGAATTCTGTTTCAGCAGAGAAGGGGCCTATGACAGTGACCCTCACTTCCCTGAGGGCTGCATGGGGGTATGTTCAGAACCCCTGGAGATGCATAAGGAGGCTGGGAATCCAGTGCTGAGAAGTGACTGGGCTGGGTGGCCCCTTGGCAGAAGGAACAACCACAATGGGGGCCCGAGGGAGGGTGAGGCTGAGCTGTAGGGGGTCAGTGGTGCCAGGGAACAGCAGGAGGGGGCTGGGCAGCAGGGGGCCACCCAGGAGCATTTTTTGGGCCTTTGCCTGCATGCTGAAATCAGGTCAGGTGTATCCTACACCCAGCTGGACAAGCGGGAGGAGAGGATGTGGCTTAGGTACAGCACACAGGAAAAGCATTTTTTTTTTTTTCATTCATGACAAGGTCAAAATGAGTCCCCATCATATTATGATTTGTGAATGAATGAATGGGTCACAGACAGTGTGATCTGCTCCATTCTCCTCCGGGCTGGTCAGCTCATTTCTGGAGGTCTGTGCTCCTGCTGGGGTCCATCACACCACACTTTGGTCTCACTTTGAAATTGAACAAATTAGACCTCATATCAAGGAGTGTGTGACAAACCTCCACTGACTGGGTTATAGCTCTCACAGTCCAATCATTTCGCCTCTAAATATGCCTGTATTAGCACAGAAAAGGAAGCCAAAAGGATTGGAGAGTGTATAGTCTGGAGGAAAAGAATTCAGATGACACACTGCTTAGGTCTGTATGTTCCCAAGAGCAGACCCAAAGCAAATGTTAGGGGGAGAGAGATTTCACCTCCTAGCCTCAAAGAACTGTCCAATTAGTCTCAGCTGGCATGTGCTGAGCCAGGAGACTTCCATGATCTGGTGCATCTAAGCGGAAACCAGGGCACTATGCAAGAAATTCCGACATCTGCCTGGGTCATGGACCTGGACACCCTTCAGAATTTCTCCTAAACTTAAGATTTTGTGACTGGCTGAGTGAAATTCTAATTTTATCATTTCTGACTCAGAGGCAGAGGAGGCTCTTACTTTGAGTCAGAGTATCCAAGTGGAAAGACCCAGCTCCTTGGAGCTGGCTTCTGAGACTAGCTCTGTCACTCACCAGCTGTGTGCCCTGGACAACTTCCCGCACCTTCTGAATCTCAGTGTTCTCGCCTGTAAGATGGAGATATTTGCCGAGGGCTAGGCTGATGTTAAGTAAATCAATATAATAAAAGGTTAAAACATGGCAGATTGTGTGCACACATGTGTTAGTGGGGAAGGAGGAAGAGAGGACCTTCGCCATGCTATAAAATCGCATTCCAGCCTGCTGGTTAATTTCCTCCTTCATCAGACCAGCTTACAGAGCAGGGAACGTGGAGTTTAATGAAAAGATGAAACAGATGCTGATGAGCAGATTCTACTTTGAATCCTCTTAACAGAGAAGGGAAGGGTCTGACATGGCGAGGGAGGGGCACCTATGACTATTCTGGGGTGAGAGTCAAGAGGAAGTCACCCCCGAGGGCCACAGAAGGACACCCCCAGCCCTGTACCTGTGCTTATGGCTGTGGATGAGTGAGCTGCCTTTGGTGGGAAGTCTGGGCCTGGACAGAGCAGTTTACCTTTTGCTCTAGGTGACACCAGATCTGTGGTCACCTCTGGTTGTGAAGTGGACGCAGGTGTTTGGCCACCCCAGCGTCTGCTTTCTGCAGGTAATTCCCCAGCCCCCACTCTCTCTGACTTAATCCCTTTGTGATTCTTCTTTCCCAACATTTGTTCCTTAGGAACAGCTTCTGGTGTTCACAAGGAGGCATAAAGCCTTCAGGCTAAGAGGGCTACCTCCCTGGGGACCTTGCGGCTCAGCAGTAAGTGGCATGGTGCAATTCCTCCTGCGGCCTCCCTTCTGTGGCAGGAGAGTGGGTGGGGTGAGCACAGCTGGTCCCACGCTGATGCGACTCTCCTTGCCAAGCTGACACCCACTCTGGGTCAGGCATGACTGAGTTCTGGTAGGGAGGGCCTGAAAAAACAGGCCCCCAGCTCTGCCCCCAGCACTCCCTCCCTGGCCTTCTGGTTGGAGGAAGTGAGTGGATCTTGCCTGGGGCCTCACTCAGCTGCTTGAGTTGACTCAGTGATTCCTGGAAGGTGGTGACATCATGGTGACATGGCAGTTCCTCTCCCCAACCAAAGTCAAAAGGAGAGTGAATCTCATGGACACAGAGGCCCAAAGCTCTCTCAGGAGTGACCATGTCCACTGTGTAGGCTGTTTAATATCACCTTCATTAATAGCTCCTTTCCTCAAATTCCCACAGCTCTCATTCTCTATCCTGATGGTGATCCCATATTCTGGAATTCCAGGGAAGTTTTGATTAATTTAAACATTCTGTCCCTTTTGTGTTCCACATAAACAATTTCACTGATCATAGAAAATCATCCTGTGTTTGACCATGCCACCTGGGGCTTTGGGAACAGACAGCCACCATTCTTTATTAAAAATGGAGCTTGAGCCAGGCATGGTGGCACTTGCCTGGAATCCCAGTGGCTGGGGAGGCTGTGGCAGGAGGACCACAAGTTCAAAACCAACCTCAGCAACTTAGCGAGGCCCTAAGCAATTTAGAGAGACCCTATGTCAAAATGAAAAAAGGTCTGGGGGTGTGGCTTAGTGATTAGGCTCCCCTGGGTTCAATCCCTGGTATTAAAAGAAAAACAAAATAAAAAAACAACAACCGAAAAAAAAAAAAAAAACCCACAAAAAAAAACAAAAAACAAACAAACAAAAAACAAACAAAAAAAACCAACTCCTGATAATGTAAATCCGTGTCTCCATCTCCAGGTTAGAGTCAGGGGCTGTGCCTTTTTCTTTCTTTTGTCTCCACCAGGACTCCCTTAAGGGAGGAAGTGTGTGGGAAACTCTAAAAAGGGCCCATGGGAGGTGTTAAGATGCCCCTCTTGTCCTTGTCAAGGGCTCTCTCCCATTACTTGGTGGTTGTGGGGCCCCTCTGCAACAAGGGCCAGACCACGGGTAAAGAGGGAGGTGACGTTGGCTTCTCAAGATGAGCAAAGCATTGAAAGGTTAACTCAGTTCTGGAGTCGGGGGTTGGGAGAAGCCCGGCTGGACTTGCTGGGGCTGGGGATGCTTTCAGAGAGCCACTTCTCGTTCCCTCGTGCACCAACGACCCGATCCCCTGGAAAGCGGTGTTAGATGCACACGGAGTAAAAGGGTCCTTTGTCAGGGGAATCTGAACACAAGCGCCTTTTCTGTGGTCCTCTGGAGCGACCCCGGCGTTTTTTGCAAGGAAGCCCCCGAGTTGCCTTGCGCTGCCTGATGCTGCCCCCTGCGGGAGGCTCGCGGGCACCATCCGCCCCGCCGGGTTTGCAGGCTCAGCCTGGGCGCCCCAGACAGTGCCTCTTCATCACCTCCAGTTGTCTGAGCAGCTGAGAACAGATGAACAGGGAGACATTGAGGCTTAAGTGAATTGGGTGCCGAAAGACACTGAGATAAACAGCAGAGGCCATGCGAATGACTGATGGAGACTGAAATCTCAAATAATTTGGGGAGGCATGGGTGGGACAGGGAAGGGATGTTTATGATGACCATCCCGTTTAAATCAGGGCTCATGACAACCCCGGAGGCAGCTGTTCTGAATCCCTGTTCAATGCAGGGTGGACTTGGGTCTTCCAAAGGTTACATAACTGCTCACCAAGTGGCTCAGGAGGCTGAGATAGGAGGATCGGGAGTTCAAAGCCAGCCTCAGCAAAAGCAAGGTGCTAAGTGACTCAGTGAGACTTTGTTTCTGAATAAAATACAAAATAGGACTGGGGATGTGGCTCATTGGCCTAGTGCTCCTGAGTTCAATCTTGGGTTAACCCCCCCCCCCCCCCCCACCATACCAACCAACCAACCAACAAAAAACTGCTCATGCTTATACAGAAAGTCAGTGGCTGAGCCAGGTCTTAAACTTTGTGACTCTAGAACTTTTGACTGCTTATGGTGATCCATATACTCCTTGCTAAGAGATCAGAACCCTGTGAGGGTCACTCACAGTGGCACACACCTGTAACAGCAGCTACTCTTGAATCTGAGGCAGGAGGGTTGCAAGTTGGAGGCCAGGCTAGGTAATTTAGACCTTGTCTTAAGGAATAATGAGGGCTGAATACATGGTGCAGTGGTAGAATGCTCTTGGGTTCCATTCCCAGTACCAAGAGGGGGAGAGAAATGAAGCCCATGTGGGAGGAAGTTCCCTTGATCTATGAATGTAAACTGGATGCTTTGGAATGAGTTTTTAGCTGTAGCCTTTGTGATTGGTGCAAGGAAGATCTCTCCAAGTTGCTTATCATGATTGACTACATGAGAGTCATTCTTTTGAGTAAGATTGGTTTAATGGTGTTCTTATGTTGAAGGAAAATACAATTTCTAAGGGGGGAGTGTCACATGATCCCTCACTTCTCCAGTGGGTCATATCCCACCTGGCTCTGAAGCTGGACTGGAGTCTCTTTGTATGCTCTTGACCTCTGGTCAGGCCTTCATCCACTTGCTCATGGTTGTGGGCCTTCTCATTTTAACGGAACAGTGCATCAGTGAAAGAGAACTTTCTAAAATGTCAATCTGATAATGCCTGTGTTAGTCAGATTTTCATTGCTGTGACCAAAAGAATAACTTAGAGGAGGAAAAGTTTATTTTGGCTCAGTTTCAGAGGTTCAGTCTTTGGTGGGCTGCTTCCATCACTCTGGGCTCAAGGTGAGGCAGAACATCACTGTGGAAGGGCGTGGTGGAGGAACACTGCTCAGCTCATGGAGGCCAAGAAGCTAAGAGAGAGGGGGGGGGGGGCGGGGAAGAGAGGGAGGAGGATGGGGGAGCCACAGGGAAGATGAATCCTTCCACAGCACGCCCCCAGTGACCACCTCCTCCAGCCTCATCCTACCTGCCTACAGTTACCACCCCAGTCAGTCCATTCAAACTAGGACAGACTGATTGGGTCACAGCTCTCACAGTCTAATCATTTTGCCTCTAAATATGCCTGTATTAACACAGGAGCTTTTGGGGGACACCTCATATCAAACCAAAACAATGCTGCCCTTCCTCTTAAAATCTTCTTCATTGCCTTGAAGAAAAGTGAAAATAGCTCACTATTTTATGCTCAGGTATTTTTACTATCCCTCTCTCCAGCCCCAATTCCCTCTGGCCTCCCCCATTATCCTCCTCTACCCCATTCTTTAGCCTTATCATCTGACACCCATGTCTTGTTATCACCTATGTTCCTTCACATCTCCAGGCTTTGTTTTTGTCAGGAAAACACTTTCTCTTTGCTGGTCAGCTGACCCTCCTCAGTGACCGACATCCCTGATTCCCACCCCCAACCCCCAAGGAAGAGGTAAGTATCATGTTTCTGTGTCCCCTACTAAGCCTGAATGCTTGAATGAAAGAAGGAAAAAAGAAAAGAGAGAGTAAACAAAGTTAACTGATGGGTAGGTTCTCCAGTTCACAGGAGAACACAAACCATACGTGGCTGTTTTTTCAAATGTTGCTTTGATGCATGGAATATGTATATATGTGCACTGATGGGATATGCCTACTCTGTTAGGATAAATAATTTGATGGGTTTTGAACTTACTCAAGCAGACTAGTTTCAGAACATTGCCATGGAGACGAGTGAGGACTCAAGCAACAGGGTACCACTCAGGCAGTGACAGATTTTATGGAAAATGGGCCTCAGATACCCTTCTTGTCAAAAAATCTCCTCGCTAATGGGAACAGGGCTTTGAGACAGAATAGAGCCTTCTATCCCCAGTGGACAAAAAGCCCCTGCAGTGAGGAAAACAAGAAATAGAAGGTTTGGAAGAACATAAGTTCTTAGTGATAGACAGAGAGACAAAAGAGAAGGAGGATGTTGGAGCCCTGACATGGTGTTCAAAAAAAAAAAAAAAAACAGAAGATGTTTCAAATAGAGATGGCCATTCATTCTTTCAACACTACTAATGTGGATGTCTGCCATGTTTGCCCCCTTGAACCATTATTACTTTTCTCTTTGGGGTTGTAAGTTACTCTGCTAAGCACTGGAGGATACGGCAAGGAAGAATATACAGTCCTCATAATTAGAAAGTTCATAGTCCATGGGGAAAGACAGAGAGTAACCAGGCCATTTCAATTCATGAGCAAAGTGTGTTGAAGGGGTGAGCTTCTAGCTCTAGGTTGGTGGAGGGTGCATGGAGAGGCGAACCGGAGGAGGTGACATCTAAGCTGAGGTTACAAGGACTAGTTGAAGTTAGCGAACAGAAGGGAGGGTAAGACTATGAAAGGATGAGTGGCCATGTTTTTTGTAGTCTGGAAAGGTGAGAGACCATGGCGGACTCAGAGGGTGACAAGTGGCTTGATGCAGCTGGAAGGATTTGAGATTGGAGAGTCAATCTGTCTAGATCATCAATCTAGATCATCAGAAGTCTTGGTGCGTAGGCATTTGGACTTTATTCTAGGGAGTGAGATGTCCCTAAAGTGTGCTAGGCAGCTGTGTAATATGATCATAATCCCATTTTAGAAAACCTCCCTGACATTATTACAGCAAGTTAATCAAACTTGAGGTTAGGTGCCCGCCGCAAAAGGCCTTCACTTTAGACACCAGCCCCGTGTTTAGAAGTCCCTAGGGTCAACTTCTCTTCAGAAAAACTGGCTACAAATTTGGTGGTTCCCACAAGTGCTTTCAGGTTCAGTGATTCACTAGAACAACTCACAGAAATCAGGAAAGTTCTATACTTAGGATTAGTTTTATTTATTTATTTATTTTTTTGTGGTGCTGAGGATTGAACCTAAGGTCTTGTGCATGTGAGGCAAGCACTCTACCAACTGAGCTATATCCCCAGCCCTGGATTAGTTTTATTTAAAAAAAAAATTTTTTTTAAGTTGTAGATGGATACAATATCTTTATTTTATTATTTATTTTTATGTGGTGCTGAGGGTCACCCAGTACCTCATACATACAAGGAAGGCAAGCACTTTGCCACAATCCCAGCCCCAAGATTAGTTTTATTATAGTCAAAATTGGAACCAGTCAAAAGAAGAAATGCACAGGGGGCTGGGGATGTGGCTCAAGCGGTAGCGCGCTTGCTTGGCATGCGTGCGGCCCGGGTTCGATCCTCAGCACCACATACAAAGATGTTGTGTCCGCCGAGAACTAAAAAATAAATATTAAAAAATTCTCTCTCTCTCTCTCTCTCTCTCTCTCTCTCTTTAAAAAAAAAAAAAGAAGAAATGCACAGGGCAGAATCTAAGGCTTCAAAAAGAATGCTTCAGCCCTCCTAGCACCTATGTGTGACAAAATGCTCTAAGGATGTTTACTTAAGCTTCAGTGTCCAGGGTTTTAACTGAGGCTTCAGAAGTGAGGTATGATCAATTGAATTTTATCCATGGTTAAACTGAATTTTTGGGTCTCTCCCCTTTCCAGGGGTCAGGCTGATACCACTTGGCTGTGAACTCCAACCCACTGATCATATGGTGGTTCTTTCTGGGCAACACCTACCCCTGGTCATCTCATTATAAGTGAGGGGCTCACCAAAAGTAACGAAGCACTCGTATCACTCAGGAAATTTGCAAGGGTGTAGATTACCTTCCAGGATCTGGAAAGGTCAGACCTCTCTTTGGTGAAATTCAAATTGCTTACTACATGCTTGTGCTTTGGAATTAAACTGGAGGAAAGTGAGTCCAGAGGCAGGGAAAACAATTAGGTGGTTGCTGCAGAAACCCAAGGAAGAGTGTGTGAGGCCTCGACTAAGGAACAGCAGAGGAGATGGAAAGAAGTGGAAGGAGTCCAAATGCATTAAGAACAGACAATCAGGATGAGGTGGGTGACTGTTGGATAAGGGGCTTGAGAGATGGGGAGGAGCTGAGGATGATGGGCAGGTGTTGGGCCTGGGGTCCTGATTGCCAAGATCTCTGGCTTCTCAGTTTCCTGAGAATGCTTGGCATATAGCAAACATTCAGCAGGTTCCATGTTGAATAAGGAATGAATGAATGGACCCATCTTCCTGGTGTGAACCTAGCATCCAGTCTTATTGGTACTGATGCTCCGTTCCCCTGACTGCATCAGGACACCACAAGGCCTGGTATCGCTCTTGATGATACTAATTTCCTCCAGAATCCTCTGTGGGAACTCTCTCACCTGCCACTGATCAGCTCTTGCTTTGCTGTGTGAGCTTTCTATTCCTGTATCTGCATTTTACTTCCTCAACTAGACTGTAGTCTCTTTCAGAGCAGAAATATTCATCTTTTTTTAATTTTCCATTTTTGAATCTTAGTACAGTGCCTTTTTGCACATAGAACTTGCTCAAAAAAGGAAGATCGATTGCTACTTTACCTACTTATGTCTCCTAAAAATTGCCCCGTAGTCGTGAGTGGAACTTAGCCCACAGGAGACTGTTACTACGAGGTAACAGCGTGTTTATCCACTTATCTGTTTATCTAGCAGCCCGACCTATGGTGACTCACCCTCAAATGAGGACCGCTGCCTTATAAGGAGGCGCTGTGGAGGCTAACTGTTCCAAGGAGCCTGTCACCTCTCAAAGCATTTTTGGAACTCCGATTTGCATCAGCACCAGAGTTGGGGTGTCAAATCTTCACACCTCCTGGGGAGTTATTTTTGGAAACAGTGAAAGTCACTTTGGCCAAGCTTTGTGGGTGTGGCGGGTGGGGAGAGGGTGTGAGAAGGACCTGGGTGCACTGATCATCAGTTAATATTCACTTGGGCATTTCCAGTGTGCCGGGCTCTTTATATTCACTGCCTTCAAACTGTCTCCTTGAGGCAGGTTCTATTATGATCTCCATCTTACAGGCAAGGAACCTGAGACACAGCATGCATAACAACCCTCCGCACAGGGACTCCATTGTTTTTTCTCTTCACTAAGCTTGTTTGTGTTAGGGGAGGAGTGACCCGGCAGAGGTGAGGGGCACAGACACCTTATCTAAAGACAACAAAGCCAGCAACTGTGACATTTGAATTGTTGGGAGCAGAAGGAGCCTGGGGGGATGGCAGAAGCCATGGGAAAACTGAGAAAATGGGTCAGACCCTGCAGCTTTAGCAAATACAGGCACCCCAAGGACTCCTCTGGAGAGACCAGAGAGGACAGACACATATTTGGGGAACTAGGAGGAGGTTGGAGATGGTCACTAAAATTCCCAAAGGAATCCCTTTTATGCTTCTCTCTCTTTTTTAATGTTCTTAAATTTTTATAGTCTGTTGACTCTAAAAGGAGTTCAAGTTCATTGCAGAAAACACAGACACACATAAAGGAAAAAAGATCTATAAATGTCCCCTCTTGGCCTAGAACTCTGGCTTTGCTGAGACAAGGCCTCTGAGCAGATCAGCACACACAGGGTTATTTATAAAGCCCCGTCTTTCCTCCCCACCTACTCTCTGCTCTGCTTGGCTAGAAGAGGCCTTCAGCCAGGACATTCCCTTGCAGCCCACTCAGGCTGCTATATAAAGCCTGCCCTTCTCCGGCTGGATCAGAACGTTCCTTATCTCTTTGCAGCAGGACTCTGATAATCTGCCTGTTGGCAGGGGCTCTGAGATCTGCTCTGGCTGCTGCTATCGGGGCCTCCAACCCCATGTGGTCGTCTTCTCTGGTTCCCACTGAAACTTGGCCAACACCCCTGACTGAAACCTCAAATATAGGAAGTTGTTTGCTTGTTTCACTGGAGGACAGGTGCCAGACGTGAACTTAATGGGCTTGGCACGGGTGACGCGTGTGCCCGGCACATGTAGGCTCTGTGGTCGGACTGATGGACCATCACAATCCACGATGTCCCCTTGCTGAAGCAGCTCTGCCAACCCCCTCCACCTCCCGCCCTGTCAGTCCCCACCCTGCTTCCCTCCCCTTTCTCTTCATTAGCGTTTGGCTCCGAGTCCTCTTTATCCATATGGCTTCTACAGGCAAAGGCCTCACATGGCTGGTGGCCTGCTGTGTCTCAGTTCCAGAATTCCGGGCTGGACCTGTACCTCCCAGAGTGTGGACCACAGCAGATGTACTTACTTTGCCTGGAAAATAAGTTCTGCCAAAGTGGCAGAAACCCTCTTATTGCTGCAAGTTGGGGCAAAGGGAAGGCAAGACAGGCAAAGTAGCATCCTGAAAATGCACAGGTTTTAAGTCAGACATGGCCCACGCGAAATCCTAGCTCCTCCACTTAAGAAGAAGTGCGATCTTAAGCTAGTTATGTAAGCCCCTTGGGGCTTAGCTTTCTCATCTTTAAAATGTACGTTATGATGTTTTTGTCTTAAAACTGATGCAGAAATTAAGATGGCACATATAAAACACTGGAAACATTCGATGGTACTATGCAGTTATTATAATTCTTGTTAGTAATATTATTTATGGGCATTTGGATGGCAGAGAGGTGGTGGCAGTTTCTTATTAGATTCAAGATTCAGCAGGAGAATTCTTGATCTTGGTTGTTAAAAGACCCCATATAGGCAGGGAGTGTTGTTTCCATTGGCATTTTAATGAGTTTTTCAAGTTCTGAGAGAATTTTTTCAAAGCGACTTCTGGGCCTTGTGAAAGTCCTGCTGGTTCATCTCATACTGATCTCATGAGAAACCCATAAATCTTATATGAAAAGGTAAGTCTTGTGCTTATTGCTTGATCAAAATTTAGTAGAAAAATATTCTTACTACAGGCCACAAAGCACTTTAAGATAAATGATTATCTATCAAATAACAACAATGAAAACATTACTTATCAGAATTTTTGAGACACAGCTAAAGCAGTGCCCAGAGGAAAATGCATAGTGTGGAAGTTAATCTTATGTATCAACTTCACTGGACCATGGGTGCCAAGATATTCAGTTGAATATTATTTTGGGTATGTCTGTGAATATGTTTCTGGATGAAATTAACATTTGAATTGATAGATTTCGGAAAGCAGATTGTCTTGCCCAAGATGAATGGAACTCATCCAATCCATTGAAGACTTGGACAGAACAAAAGGCTAGGTAAGAAAGACTTCCCCTCTCTGTCTTCCAACTGGAACATAGGTCTTCTCCTGCCTTTGACTACTGATTCTTCTGGATCTCAGGCCCTCAGACTGGACTGGAACTGTACCATCAATTTTATTGCTTTAGTTAACCTCTAAATCAAGAAAAATCCCCAGAAAACTAGCAGCACATATGGAAAAATAAACGAAAAGACAACAACAAAAAAACCCGAGCCCTACAAGACATGCTGCATATTTAAAAGCTACAATAATTAAAATAGTACAGGACATCTTGGAGTTGGAACAAAATAGAAAGTCCAGAAATAGACCAAAACTTATTGGGAATTTAGCTTATGATAATGATGGCATTTCAAATCATTGGGGGAAAAGATGCATTATTCAATAAATAGTGTTGAGACAACTGGTGGCCATCTGGAAAAAAATTAAGTTGGAATCCACACCTCACTTCTTATAACAGGATACATACCAGGGGGACTTAGTGATTTAAATTTTTAAAAATGCTAGAAGAAACTATGAGAGATTAAAAAATGATCTGATGAGCATGTTGGAATAGGGAACTTTCAAAGTATCACACTAAATTCAGAAGCCATAATATAAAAAAAAATGATGTGTTACATTACACATTATCTATGGAAAAACTAACAAAAACAAATTTAAAAGCATAATGTCAAGCCAGGAAAAATATGTTAATATTTGTAATACATAAAGACCTTCTACTAACCAAAAATAAAAATTACCTACTCTATGATAAGAAAACAGTGGGCAAAGTTATGAACAGAGAATTTACAGAAGAAGGAACACAAATGTTTCACTTTATTCAAACCATGAGAACTTGTAAAGTAAAACTACAGAGAGATGGCATTTACCATGTATTACTTACCAAACTGACAAAAGCTAGAAAATTTTATGTACTCTGTTGGTGACGGTAACGGGAACAGAAACTCATATATGTTGTTATGGGACCTTCAATCTGTACACCCTCTGTGGATGGTGAAAATTACCAATGCATATACCCATATTCTACCTCTAGGAATTTATCCTAATCACTTTTGGGCAAAATGAAGTATGTACAAAGTTATTCATTACAACATTGTTTGAAACAGTAAATGATTGTAAACCACTGCCCCCCCCCCCCCAAAAAAAAAAAAAAAAAAAAAAAAACCTGGCTAAATAAATCCCAGTGCACTGAGACTCTAGAAACTTTTTATTTACTGATATGGAAATAAGCTTCAAGATAGATTTTCAAATGATAAAGGTGAGGTACAGAACTGTGTGCAAAACAGGGTGCTATTTCTGTGAAATGGAAAGAAAAGAACACACATTGCAACAATGGGTGTTGTGGAAACTTGCTACATTCCCAGAAAAAGTCCACTGTGATTTTATCCCATTCTGCAGATGGGGTAACTGGGGCACAGGGAGGTCGTCCAAGGTCATGTACTAGCTGGTGCCTGGTCTTGAACTTGGCAATTTGCTCCAGAGCTGGTACTCTCATCACCGTGCCGCCTTCCTGCGTGCGTTCATGTATTTGCTGGTGTTTTTATAGACTCTCCCTGGGTGGCTCAGGGAACAGAACGGGAAGGGGGTATTTGGCTGTCTTTCCTTTTGTGCATTTGACTACTGGACCATGCTTTAATAAATTTAAAGCAACAACTTTACGATTGGGAGCAGGGTCCGGAGGTGGGAGGTGTATTGCATAAGACTTAGGTTCCCTGAGGCAGCTGTCAAGTTCCAGCTGGAGACCGAGGGCGGAGGGTCTCTGCCCGCCTCGCTGCTCTCTTCCACTCACCTGGCTCTTGTAAGAGGGGTGGGTGGAGTCCAGCAAGGAGATGCCCAGGCCCCGCCTCCCGGAGGGTCGGGCCGGCCCACCCTGCCAGGGTCCAGGAGGTAGGCGGACAGCTGGATGCACTTAGGCCTTCGCGGGGGACCGAGGTACACGTCTCCCCACGTGTCCCCCGCCCCGCCCGCCCCCGGCTATCAGCGCCGCGTGCCTGGGCTTGCATGACGCACCTCAAGGCAGTGGGATTGGGACAGGGGCTATTTTTGGTGGTGCAGATAATGGGTTTCTGCACAGGAACGTGTTCTGGGGAACGGAAGCCGTGCTGGGTGGAGGAGCACCTTCAGGGTTTTAAAGCACTTGGACTTGGCTTCAGCTATGGGTAAGTGGCCCACGCAGCTGTGCTGGGGAGTCACCCACGGCCAAAGCCGGAGGGCTGTGGGGCTGGGGAGCGGGGTGCTTCCCTCCCCAAGTGCTCACAGAGACAGCCTCCTTTCGCTGCCCGCCCCTTTCTGCCTGCCTGGGCACATCCTGGTGCCGCTGTGTGAGGAGCTGGCTGGCCTCAGGTGTCCAGAAGCCACCGCACCCCCAGCCGCTGGCCTCCAACTTGGTCTGTCACGAAGAAACCAGGATACTTGCCACAGCCACACCACTTCCCGGCCACAGCAGCACCGCAACCCATGTGATCACACACCCACAACTACAGCACCACACAAGCACACACACCAGGAACCACAACACACACACACACGCCTGCAGACCACAACCACCCAGCCACCTCAGCACCACCTGCCACTTACCAAACCGTGTACTGTGCGCCCACTGAGGATCCTGGGAGGGAGTCTCCAGGCCTCCCTCTGCAGGCCAAGCAGGTGGGGCTGGAATCGTGGTGAGGAAGGCAGCTCCCTTAAGGACTTCTATGCCAGTTTGTCAGGAAGCCCTGGAGTCTGGGCATGTTCCTGTATTCCGCTCCCACCAGTTGCCCTGGGAGGGTCACACTGCCATCAGAGCATACATGGCCCCCTCGAGTGTGAAGGGTGGGAGCAGGCAGCCTGGCTTTCCTCCTCTTCCGGTGGCATTGGCTGGGGCCCCTCATGCTCGGGAGCAGGGCAGAAATCGCCCCCACAGTCCCTGTTGGAGGTATGTTCTGTGCAGCCCAGGGCTGGCTGTTGACGTCCAGTTCTATCAAAGGCACAGTCCTTGTCCCTGAGGTTGAGGGGGCAGTGGGAGCTGGGACTTGTGCAGGCTGCAGAAGGAGGCTGAGCTGTTGAGTGCGTGGCTGGGGCCACCCTTCGCCTCCAACACCTTCCCTCTCACCTCTTCCCCTTTCGTGCTAGTGTCCATCTTTCCACGTGGCCACAGCTGTTTACCTCTCTGTCCACTCCACTTCCCAGGAAGTCTGCCTGTCTTCTCCAGCTTTGTCCCACTGTGCTTGGTGCCAGGAGTTAGCAGGTACGTGGTCAACGAAGGAAAGAACTCAGCTGGCAGAGGGGAGGTCCCCAGGTCTTTGCTGCCCAGTGTCCTGTGTGGTTTTAGGGGGAGATTTGAGCAGACAGGGCCCAGGCCACTGGACTGCAATGGAAAGGCAGTCCCTCTTGATCAGCTCTCTCTCCTGGACAGCCCAGGCAGCAGCCTTCTCTAGGTACCTGCTGGGCACAGTGGGTGAGTCCAGTGACAAACTGGGCATGGTCACCTGAAGGTTTGCTAGGTTTCTGCTTCTTACTAGGGGCTGAGGATGGAATGAAGGGGGAAGAGAAGAAGCCAGGCAAGACTGATTGTTCATCTCTTGGAGGGCTCTGAGCACCTAGGTGGTGAGCGTGGGTGGGGGGTAGTTGGAGAGGACTTTGGGTGGGAGGCAGGAGGGGACAAAGGAGCGTGCCAAGAAAGAGTGTTGGGGGGTGGTAAGAGTTTGAAGCAAGTTTGTCAGAGGAGGCGGGGCACAGGTGACCTCACTGTGTGGGGCAGAGAGCCCAAGCTCGTGAGCCTCAGCGATGGGGAGGGAAGGGGTGAGATAAGGCTAAAGGAGTCTAGAAGCTTCTGCTGAGGAGGCTGGTTTATGTAACAAACCCTGGGAGTCACGAACACAGGAGGATGATTCAGTCAACACACGGTGCCCAGGGAGACGATTCCATCTTCCCTGGGGAGGTCCCAGGAGAGGAGCTACCAGGGCACGGCTGTCAGGTGTTATTCTAGATAGTGGCCAAGAAAATGAGCAGCCAGGACACTGAACCGCAGGAACTGGGCAGGGGAGGCTGTGTGGGGGGTTGTGTGGGAGGCCAGCAGCTCAGGAGCACAGCCTGATGCCTGGGGGTGCTGGGCTGGGGCAGTAACGATGAGGCTGGGGTGGGGAAGAGGTGACCAGGATTTAGGGGACATTGGGGATGAACGGGGGTGGCGGGGAAGACACAGGAAAGAGGGAGAGAAATGCTTTCTAGATATGAGAGAAGAGGGTTTTACAGCAGATCCATTCTGTCGAGGTCGTTTCCATGTGAGGCTGTGCAAACCAGAAGTGGAATCTAACACCATTCTTACTCATGGTTGCTGCTCTTTAATTTTGTTGATGTCAAGTGATGAGAAAGCACCCCTCCCCCACTCCTGCAGAACTGTCAGCTTTGCTGACAAGTACCCTACACTTCCTCTTTTCTGATTTCAGAGAAGAGCTTTACTTTTCCTCTAAGAAAAGGGGAACCAGTTCCCTAAGCCATCAGAACAGTGGCCTCTGAGGTTTGCCAAAGCACTGCCCTGGCTATCTGGAGGGGCCTCCAGGCCCCTGTCCCCAGGTGCAGCCTGTTGGTGCAGCAAGAACATTTTTCCTTTGTCTTATGCAGTCCTGGGCCACTAGTTCTCCACTGTGATTAATAATAGGAAGCTTTAAATAATCCTGTTGCTCAGGTAGCAGCAAAGATCAATTGAATAGGAATTTGAGGGGAGAGTATATTTGGAAGTCCCCCAGGAGGTTGCAGGACTGCTAACCTCCAGTGCAAGTATGGGATTCTGTAAATGTTTCTGTTTACAATGTGAATTTAGTTCTGGCTTAAAGCTGGGCAGGGGTTCTTGATACTCTAGTATTTCAGATGAGGGAAACGCAGCCTAGGCTTAAGGAAAGGTGATCAGGGGAAAGGCCATCACCAGCATGAACTACTTCTGAGTTAGAAGGTTGTCCACTTCCTCCCTGTCAAAAAAATGTACCTGGCCCGGGTCCCCATTCTTATTCCCCAGGGCCAGTAAGAATTCCACCTGCTCTTGTTCTTCTTGCTCTATTGGCTTGGTACAGACCCAGGCTCTTACGTACAAGTTCTAGTTCAGGCTGCTATGTCAGAACAGCATAGACTGGGTGATTTAGGCAACTGACATTTGTTTCCCCCAGTCTGGAGGCTGGACGTGGAGATCAGGGTGCCAGCATGGTTGGGTTCTGGTGAGGGTGCTCCTCCTGGATTGCAGCCTGCTGCTTTCTGGCTGTGTCCTTGAATGGCAGAGAGGGGAGCTCTGGTGTCCTTTCTTCTTCTTACAAGAGCACTAATCCCATCATGGGTTCCATGCTCATGGCCTTATCAGAAGCCAATTACCTCCCAGAGGTTTAACCTCCCAATACCATCGCATTGGGGATTAGGGCTTCAGCATATGAATTTTGAGAAAAACATTTAGTCCCCAAGAGCCTGGTTACTTTGTTCTACCAAAAGGTTTTCTCATCCTTTAAAAAAAAAGGGTTAACATAATCTAGTGCATAACTGGAGTTGGAGGGCTGACAGATGTCCTGGTTGGAAAATGTCTAATACGAGGCCTGACTCATAGCTGGACTCAACACATCTTAGCCATTATTATTGTTAAAATGTATAGTGCTTTTTGTTGTTCAGTTCAAAACTTTGGTAATTTCCACAGTAACATCATTCCTTAGTAATTCCTTAGTAATTCTTCTACCTGGAACCCAAGGTCTGTAATTACTTTTAATTATTTTATGTGAGAAAAAAATGTATGTGCACATGTGTATTTCCCTCTCACTCTTGAATGAATGATAATTTTGCAGGGTATAGAATTCTACATTGATTGTAACTTTTTCTCAGGACTTTAAAAGATTCTATATTTTCTAGTATCTGATGATGTTGCTACTATCAAATTTCTAGGTAATTTGTTTTATTATCTCTGGTAAATTTTTTTTTTAAACTTTACACATCTCATAGTTTCACTATAATGTATGGACATTTAGATACAACATAGTGAAAATACAAATTCTTATGTATCCATAGCTAGAATTCTTAATGAATTCTAATTGCAACATTAGAAAAATTCAGATATTACCTTCTTGAACATCTCTTCACTCTTATTCTTTCTCTTCTATTTTTCTGGAATTCTTATTAGCTGTATGTTGGCTCCTGTCAGTCTATCTTATATTCTATAGCTGCCATTTCATATTAAAAAAATACATTTTTTCTTTTTGTTTTGCATTTTGGGTGATTTCTTCAGTACTGACTTCTAATTTTTTTCTGCCTTCTAATTAATGTTTCTGTATTCCATAATGACTTTATAGAGTTTAATTGAGTTTGTGCATCTAAATGTCAATATTTTTTCATCTCATTTTTTTTTCATAATATAGTTTTATTTTTCTATTTGATGTTTCATAATTTATGTTTTTATAAATGATTGTAAGTCATTCCTTTATATCTTTGAGAATCCTAAACATTTCTTTATAATACTTGTTCACTACTTGGCATATTATGATTTTTAAAAAAACTTTATTTTTGAGACAGGGTCTTGCTGAGTTGTTGAGGCTGGCTTTGAACTTGAAATCCTCCTGCCTCAGCCTCCCGAGTCACTGGGATTACAGACGTGTGCCACCATGCTGGGCTTATGTTATAAAATGTACAAAAAGGGTTCTTCCACTAGCAAGTAGGTGTCATGAGGGCAATAACTTTGATTTGTTTATTATTGTTTCCTTAGCAACTAAAACAGTGTCTAGGACATTGCAGGTGCTTAACATATTTATCTATCTAATCACCCAACTATATGTTCACTCCATAAGAAGTGAATTCAGTTCCTATCATTGCATTCTCAATTTTGGCTACCTTCTTGGTCTTGCTTTTGGGAAAGTTACTACTAATTTTATTCTCCCTGTGCTCATCCCCTCCCGGGCTTGTGGTTTTATAGGAGCTTCTTCTTGGTCCGCAGAGACCCCAGTTCTGAACCAGATTGTCTATGGTCAGCGCAGGCATCCACGCTCTTTGAGGATGTGGCAGATTCTTTCAGTGGGCCACATTCTTCCTCAATTTGGACAAGATATGTACAAGCCTCAGCCCTCATCTTTTCAATGTCTGGTCCTTAAGTGTGGGAGCCCAGCAGTCTCTGGCTTGGAGACCCTTCTCATGTGGTAGTCCCCTCTTACCTAGGAGAAAGTTTCTGCCACCTCTGCCTGCCCTCTGACCCGGAGCCCAGGACCCAGCCTCATTTCTGCCTATAGTGTTGGTTCTGTGTTTCCCTGACCCTTGATCTTTTTGTGCAAGGCTTTGATGGTAAAATTTTTGATTTTTGTGTTTTAGCTATTATTGTTAAATGTTTGGAAAGGGGCGGACCCTTGCAGCACGAGCTTAGAGTACCATTGTGCCTGGAAGGCGTATGATTAGAACTCATTTGGCAGCTCCATCACCAGGCCCTGGGGGTTTAGTCTGGAAAGTACAGAATGCCGACAGAGGGGGCCGTGTTAAAGCTCACCTTGATCCTCCTCCTCACTCAGGAGAGGAGGGAGCTCAGGCCCAGTGACTTGCTTGGGGCAATGCATTTCCTTAGTAGCAGAGCCAGGAAGGCAAACCTTGTTCTGCAGCCTGGCTCTTTGAACACCTGCCCTTGGACATCTGAGTTCTTTCACAGCATGGCCTTCCTGCCTTGCTGCTCTGAGCCACACAGTTTAAGGGCTTAGCTCTGGCTCTATCCAGTCCTCTGGGGTCTTTCTCTTCCCCAGGCATATGGCACATAAGAGGGAGGGGGTGAAGAATGGGCTTTAATAATTACTTAGTGTTTACCCTGCAGTGGCTCTGCCTAGGGGAGGGGTCTTCTGTCAATGGCTGTGGGAGTGCTAACATTTTATATACACCACTGCCCTCTAGTGTCCATAATGAGCATCAGCATACAGCCTGAAACCCTGAGACCCTTTTCCCTGCATGAAAACATACATTTGAGTCCTATTTATTTGGTATTGCAATGCCAAATATATAAAACATATATATTATCAGAAGCTGTAATTTACCTCTGTAAAGATGTACATAGATCCCTAGGAGCCACATAAACAAGGAAAATACATGTTCAACCCATTTTAATGATATCTTTTATTTAATCCAACATATCAAAAATATTATAATTTCAACATATCACCAATATAAAATTATTAATGAGTCATTATGCATTCTTATTTTGGAACTCTGCTGTGAATTTTATGGATGTCTCAGTTTGGTCTAGCCGCATTGCAAGTGGGTCTAGTGCCTGCTACATTAGACGACAAAGACAACATATAGTGGTTTCTAAAATCTGACTGTGTTTCTGCACTGATGTATGTAGGTCTATGCGGAAAAAATTTCACCAATATGTAGCAAGATAAGAGAAATATGAAGTAGGTTTTAAATATGTAAAGTATTCTCAGCTATTTTTGAGGCTGAGGCAGGAGGATTGCAAGTTTGAGACCAGCCTGGCAACTTAGTGAGACCCTGTCTTAAAATAATAGAATAGAATAGAATAAAATGGGGTGGGTATGTAGTTAAGTGGTAGAGTGCTGCATAGCATGCATTTTTTCTTACAAAAAAATTAATGTAAGATTGATTATCTACTGTCTTTTTAAAGGGAATGCTTAGAGATTGTCCTTCTGACTTTGTTAGTGTTAATATATTCATTTTTTTTATGAAGCAATGGCCTTTGAAGATGATTATTTATTTATTTTTTGCAAAACTGAGGATTGAACCAGGGCCTTGCTCATGCTGGGAGGATACTCTACCACTGAGCTGCCCCCCCCCCCCAGCCCCAGATGATATTGATTAGTCAGGTGTTCTTATTTTGGAAGTAGCACGTTTGCAATCCTCTTCAGGGCTCCACACTTGTTGGACATCTCTGTTAGGTGATGTACTAAATCCTGGGAACCACCATGCTGGGTGGCTTGTTTTTCCCTGCTTGGACAACGAGTGGGACACAAGCCTGCATGGTGGTGTTACTGGGCAATTCTCAGCATGTCAACTGTGCGCCACTCCTTCTGTCCGAGTAACTGCAAGAGGGTGAGTGGGATGTGAATGTGGCGGTAAACTTGAATTTACTCTTAAAACAGTCACTAAGAGTAAGTTATTTGCAAAAATCCAGTTCTACAGATGACTTCACCACAGGCGAGGAATCCTTCACTCTCTATTCCTGAATAGGGAGGAACAAAACGCTATTGAGCTGAGCACAGAGACTTTGTTGCCCTTTAAATGCAGAGCACTGGAGGCTGAAAGAGAAAGCCACTCATTTATGGGAAAGGTCTTGAATAACCTCCAGGCTTTGTAACAGGCAGGTCTCTGAAGTGGAGCTGGGTAGTTCCTTTCCCTGCCTGCAGCTGGGGTACAGAGGGAAGGAACCTGTATTTTGGAAGCAGGAGTTTCCCCTCTGCACTCAGTAAGTGGCTGCGAATTGCAGTCTGATCTCAGGTCCCCTCATCTCTAATTGGTGTCCCCGTTGGTTCATCATGTGTCCCCTCAGGTCATAGACTTGTCTCAGGCTTTGGACCTGAACTTCAAGGTGTCCTTAAAAGATGCCTGCTGGCCACCTTGTTTATAAATGTAAGCCTTTAGCTGTGCTTAGCAGTCACTAGGGTACTAATTAGCCAGTGTGTTTCTTTTTCAAATACTGTGTAACATTTATGCTGGAGTCATAAGTTGGAAAAGATGCTAGCAGATGGAAACTGTGTAAAACAAATAATTTTGATTGCTTTGGGAACTCACAAATTGAAACAATCCTATGGTGAATTCTTTTGTAGTTGGAAGGAGTGATGGGCCCTCTATTTGTTTTAAAAATTCAAGTTTTAATATATTATCTGTCCTGAGGGGGATAAATCCACGTATTAGTAATAAAAAAGATGCAAAGGAAAGGTCCCATCTTCCATCAGGGCCCCCACCTGGCCCCGCCCAGGATTTAAGGAGTGGTGTGTAATCACCATTAACCACTCACAAGCAATTACACTAAGTGTTAATGAAGGGACCCTAGTCACAAAACTGTGCCCAAGGGAAGCTTCCATTTGAAAGTCAAGGTTAATGGCCCAGCAGTTGTTTTAATGGATTTTCAATGAAGTGTGAAGATGACAGGCCAACAAGGGCGGGGCACAGCTAGCTTGCCGCCATTAGTACCCTGGTCTTGCTTCTGTTTTTACTCCTTTATGATCCTGCTGAACAAGATTCCCTGAATATTTACTGATTACGTTGTGTTTAACATAACTGATAAAACCTGAGTTGGCTTGAGTGAGGTGCCAGCATCTCTTTGCTTTCTCGGCAGAGGTGTGGACACAGCTTCCTTAGGTGGGGAAGTTCATGGAGAGGCAGGGTGGTGAGTGACTGACCCATTTCTGACTCCAGCACCACTCTTCAGGATCTCAGGCTCTCTGGTCCTGCATCTCCTAACACCTGGAGACCTCACCCTTAGGTACCCAGCCCCCAGAGCCCTGACCTGCTGCTTTCTAGTCCTCTGGAGTTACTGGGTCCCCACCCTGAGAGGAGTGAAGGGTTTGAATCCTGCTCCAACTCTCTTGGCAAGTCCTTGGCCTTCCTGTTCCTCAGTTTCCTCATCTGCAAGACCGGTGCCCAGAGCCTGTGGGCAAGCAATGCATGTTGTGTGGTTTCCATGCAGGGACTCTGTCTGCTTCCCTCCTCTTGACTCCATGTCTTTGGGCTCAAGGACTTTGATTCCCACTCTAGCACTGCTCCTGATTTTTCTTTCCCTAGCCAAGTCCCTTCTCTCAGAAAGGCTATATAAACTTGAGTCTTGCTTAAAAAATGGTCTCCTAACTTAGAAATTTTGTAGACTGTGGGCGGCCAAATCAAATGAGCTGGTTATCAACTTATTTTTTGTAAATAAGTTTTATGGGAACAAATTATGCTCATTTATTTATGTGTTGGCCATGGTTGGTTTTGTGCTACAATAGCAGAATTGGGTAGTTGCGACAAAGTAAGGTCCATGAGCCTCAAATATTTACAGAAAAAGTTGGCCCTTCACAGAAAAAAGCTTGTTAATCTCTTGCCATTCTGGGTTGAATTGTGTGTCCACAAAGATTGGTCGAAGTCCTGACCCCTGTATCTCAGAACGTGATCTTATTTGGAAATAGGATCTCACAGAGATAATCATTTAAAACAAAGTCCTGGAGTGGGCCCTAAGCCAATGTGACTGGTGTCTGTGGCAGAGGAGGTCCAAGGAGCCAAGCGGCAACCAGTTACCGGTTCTTAAGATCCTGCTGGAGAATATCAAGCGAGTCTCCAAGAATAACAGACAGGAATTTATTGGGAAGAGTGAGAAGTGAGGATCACGCAGCATATAGGAGCTGCACAGGTGCCTCTGGAGAGGATGGTGTGGCTCTTCCAGAGTTGGGGTCTTTGAGGATTTGGGGGTCCCTTGGTTCTTGTTCTAGTGTCTCACATCCCTCAAGTAGCTTATTATCCCTTTATCAGCTCTTACCAAATTTTCTTTGTGAGGGTCATGATGACCTGGTCACAAAGGGTGGGTGAGAAAAGGTTTCAGTGATGACCTGATTCAAGGGGAGGGTCATGACAACCTGGCCACAGGGCTGGTGTGACATCATCTTAAAGCTGTAGTTCCCTAAGGGGTTATACTTAACTATGGCTGGGGGAGGTTTGGCTTCTAGTTCCCATTTTCCACCTGCTCGCCTGTTTTGATAAAATTTCCTCTGACCTATGGACTCTCTCCAGTGCATTTGTCTCCAGTGCTCCAAGTTACCGCCCTTCAATGACCTTCCCTCTGGCCGCCTGCTCATGGTTAAAGCTAACCACCTAACTGTGTCCTTATAAACAGGGAGCACAGAGACACACATGCAGAGGAAAGATAGAGCCTGGGCTCTATTCCAGTGTGCACCACAGTCATGCAAGTTGGCACCTTCTCGTGCTAGGGACCATCCGATGCTGTGCATTTCCCTGACCTGCAGCATCATCTGCCCATCCAACCTGAGGCTTTGGATCTATGATCTGTCTTCCTCCTCCTCCAGTGGTTATAGATTCTTCCACATCGTGGACATCTTGTCCAGTTGTGCCAGAATTGTGGAATCACTGTAGGGGAATCAGAAGGGCCCATTTGTCTCCATGGCCTGGATGTGCTTCCTTTGGGAGCAGAGAGCTGGTGAGGAGCCCTGCTGGACCCCTGCCCATCTGCAGGCATTGGATAGAGTGCCATCTGGGTTTGGCTCAAGGACACTCAGGGTCTGGGTACTGGGGAGGATGCACACAAGGGTCCCCATCCTTGCTGTGGCAGAGAGGGTGAAAGAAGAGGCTTGGAGGAAATTAGATGCCAAACTCTGCCTCTTATTTATTTGCTTGAAGATTAAACTGTCCACAGCTATTAATTGTTGAGCTCTTCCCTGTGCAGGTCTGGGACACAGTGATCAAAACTGTCCCCTTCAAACAAAGGTGGTGCGGAAATGGTCACTGTGGTGTCATTTCTGGCAGAAAAGGGTGCAAACAATCCAAATATTCAGCAGTGGTTGAATAGACAAAAAGGGGGGTGTCCACACCGTGAATATTCTTCAGCCACAAGCGAAACTTGTACTGACACATACCGCGGCATGGACGAACTTAACATCACGCTGAGTGGGAGAAGGCAGACGTAAGAGGCCACATGTTGTACGAGTCCTGTTATATAAAATACCCAGAATAGGCAAATCCGTAAAGACAGAAAGCAGATCCACGGTTGCATGGGCCAGGAGAGGGGGGAACCGCGTTACTGCTCGGTGGGTTTGGGTTTCCTTTTGTGGTGGTGAGAATGTTCTGGAACTAGAGTGGGGATATCACACAGCACTGTGAACGTAGCCAAGGCCACTGAATCATACATTTTAAGATGGGACATTTTGTATTATTTTGCCATGATTATAATTCAACAAATCATGGAATTGCAATGGAGCAAATTCTACGTATTTATGAATATGTCAGAATGCATCTAACTATAATGTATAGCTATAATACACGAATAAAAACATTAAAAAATCAAAAACCCAGAGTCCTTGGTCCCTGTGTTTAGGTGAGAAGAAATACATAATCATCAAAGAAACAAATTTAACCCAAGTGCCGTGAAGACGTGGAAGATAGGCTAGGGGATCAGGGAGGGATAGGCGGGTGCTGTTTTATGAGCAGCCAAGGTTGTGTTTCTGGGTGGGATGTGGGGAGAGAGGCAGCACATGGCTAGGAAGAGACCCTTGTGGGCTGAGGATGCAGAATGGGCAAAGGCTCTGAGGCAGGAGTGCGAGGAGCACTGGGAAAGGTGAGGCTCCGGGGTTGGACCTGCGGTTGGCTTTGCCTGTCAAGAAATACTAATTAGAGGTGTACCATGGGTTGCTTCTGTCCTGGGTGGTGGTACAGCTGAGCAGGATCCAGCAGATCTGGGACTCAGTGGGGCTTCTGTCGGGCCTCTTGAGCGAGGTGCCTAGGTGGTCCTTACTGATCAGCATGCTGTATTTCATGTGGGTGAGTCCCCTGTTCTCCCCACTGCCTGGGGCCTCCTGTCTGACTTGGTCCATTTCCTGCTTCTCTAACTGAACTGAATAATTTATAATGATGAAGGTTTGTTTATTGGGTTCAGGGTTCTGAAGGCTGGAACATCCAGGATTGGGCCATGGCATCTGGCGAAGTCCTTATCCCTAGAGGGACCCTCTGCAGGGTCCCAAGGTGGCACAGGACACTGCATGGCTACCCTGAATGTCCAAGCTTAGGTCTCGTCTCCTCTTCTTGTAAAGCCACGGTCCCACAGAATGAGGCCCCAACCTCATATCCTCATTCAACCTGAATCACCTCCCAGTGATCCACCCCCAATACCAGAGTCAGACTTGAGTTTCAGCTCCTGTTCTGTGCCACAAAGGGCTGAATGCCAGCGTGAGTTTTGGTTGGGAGCATTCAACCGTAACGCCCCCTCCGCCTGCTTTCTTTTCCTCCCTTGTATTTTCTTATCACTGTTCAACACATTGTAGACCTGTTTGCTGTGGTGAGTTTTATGTGTCGACTTGGCTAGGCTATAAGACCCCAGTTACTCAACCAGACGTCAACCTAAGTTGCTGTGAGGTATTTGTGTGGATGTGGTAAACCTCTACAAATCAGTTGACTTTAAGGGAGATGGCCCTCCATGGCTTAGTGGGCCTCATCTACTCAGTTGAAAGGCTTTAGAAGAAGCAAAACTGAAGAACTTCTGCCCCAAGACTCCTGCATGAGTTTGCAGCCTGCCAGCCTGCTCCATGGATATCAGACTTGCTGGTGCCCACAACTGTGTGAGCAATTCCTTGAAATAAGTCTCTTTATGCTGATGTATAATTCACACACACACACACACACACACATTTGTATCTATACATCACATCCAGTCTGTCCCTTCCTACTGGTCTTGTTGTCTGGAGAAGGCTGATTGATCTGCGTATCAATCTGTTGATGGACTTCTCACCCTTCCTCCCCCAGATGCCATCTCCCCCAAGGCCGCCCAGTTAGGGTCTTTGTTTCCTTCCCTGCTGTGTAGGAAAGTGTCCGGCAATAGTTGGGTGTGCACTGTCCAACAACTAGTTTTCCAGAATTCTCGTTTGTTTATGTGCTTGGTGGCTCAATCTGGAATTCAAGAGAAGGGACAAAATGAGAAAAAGAGAAGGAGAAAAAGCACAATGCGGTAGTCTCCTCTGAGGCTGGGAATGTCCCCCTGGGCCCAGTGTTGTGCATCTCGCCATTGCCATCGTCCTTGATGTGTCTGCAGCTGAGAAAAAGTGATGACCGCAAAGAAGGTTGCAGATTTAAACCCGAGTTCATGTTCTCCTAGCAACGGGAGCACCCCGGCTGGGCAGAGGGAGCTGAGCACCACTGCTGCTGGGGCAATTCCTGTTGCTAGGAAAACAATGGCTGGGGGCTTCTGGCAGGTGACTGGTGGATGTGACCTTTTGTTCTCCAGCAAGTTGAGGGGAGGAGGAGACAGGTGAGGGGCAGAGAGGGGAGAGGGCAGAAGTGCTGATTCTCTCTCTCTTTCCTCTCCCCTCTCTCTCTCTCTCTCTCTCTCTCTCTCTCTCTCTCTGTGTGTTTAGGAATTCGTGGTTAGTGAAACGCCTCTTGCTTCAGAATATGTCCCAAATGGGTTTGCAATTAGGGACAGAGTCTGTAGGAGCTTACAAAACGACCAATTTCCTATACTGTTTGGCTCCCAGCACCCACAGACCATCTGGATCAGCTGAGGATGAAATGCCGGGGAGTGGGTGGGGGTGGGGGAGTGTGTGGGGGTAGGGGTAGGGGAGTGGGGGTGGGTCCCAGGAGTGAGAAAGAGCAAGCTGGCACTCCTTGGGTGGGGAGTGATTTGGCTTTCCAGATTTTTCTTGACTTAATTCTATTGAGACCGTCCTGACCTTGCTTCTTCTTCCCACGGTCACGGCCAAGGCACAGCTGAAAACCAAACCAGATAGTCCAAGGCAGCCAGAAGAGCACCTGCTCTCCCGGGCAGCCTGACTCTTACTTTGCCTGCTGGCCTGGAGGGGTGGACCGTGTGGGATGGTTGAGGGCTGAGAATGGGGAGGGCAGGTTCTCCTAGCAATCTGCCCTTCATGGGTGCTGTTTCCTACTCTCAGCCCCCCTCTGTGTTACTGCTGCCATCTTGCCACAGGAAACTCCCTCAGAGGCCGAGCTGTGGGAGGAGGCCAGGCTGAGGGACATTATCCACTATGGGGTTAGAGGAAAACACATAAAGTATTGCTTTGTGCTGATTTTCTGAGAGAATGACCAGAAGAACATGAATTCAGTTTTCTCCCAGGGAAACCTCTGGGCAGCCGTGTTCATCAAATGGGTTTTATTTCCCTTTCAATCACATGGAAAGAATATCAACTGAATTTCTGTCACAGTAGATGGGGCCATGGGACTAAGCTATCAGCCATTGGAAGGTAGGCTAATGGTGCACCAGTTGCTGACTGGGTCCCAAGGACCTAGCATGGGACCCCAAGACCCTGCAGATGGTGCGGTCAGCAGGCTGCAGCCTGGGTCCCTAATGACTGCATGGCACAGACACCTCCACCCTCCATTCCTGTAATGGTCAATATGAGTTGTCAACTTGATTGGATTAAGAGGTGTTGAGGATTATGGGTGTGTCAGTGAGGCATGTCTAGGAATGATTGACATGTGGGATAGCCAACTGAAGTGGAGATCCTCCTTAAGCATGGGCAGCACTGTTCAATAGGATGACAGCTTGAATGGAATAAAAGTTGGAAGAATAAGGAAGCAGCAGGAGATGCAAGCTTGATTCTTCTTGAACATCTTCTTGTTTGTTGATCATCTGAGGATATCAGACTCTCTCTTCTTCACTCTTCCAAAGCGGACTTTGACAGTGACTCTCCAGCTGCCTTCAGTGTCCTACGAGGGTAGCACCACTGATCCCTCTTGTTCTGGGGCTTTAGCCTCTTGGACTGTGCAGCTACGAGTTCTTCCAGCTCTGCAGCCTGCAGACGGCCACTGTGGACTATCCAGCTTCTGGTTGTGTAAACCAACCTAATAAGTCCCCTTTTATAATTATACTTTTTGTTGATTCTGTTCTTCTGGAGAACCTTGACTAATACAGTTCCTATGGGACTGTGAGAGAAGAACCAGCCTTTGTGTGCCGAGCCCCTGAGCTTAGGGCCTGCTTATGATAGTCAAGTTGTTCTGATCAAGTAACAGAGCATGCGGGAAGGTATGTGACAGGATCACTTTTGTGGGTAGAGGGAGAAGTGGTGAGATTTGGCAGGGGTGTTTCCACCAGGAGCCTCCTGGTGACAGAAGGAGTGAGATGGAATATGCTACCCTAAACTGAGGAAAGGAAACTAGTGTGACAGTGAGTGAGTGTGTGTGTGTGTGTGTGTGTGTGTGTAAATCAGAGCAGCCACCTCTGCTGGGGCCCCTTATGAACTGCAATTAAAGAGAATAACAAAACTCAATTTCTACTGCACACTTTGCTAAGTGCTTTCTCATATAATCCTCATGACATTCCAATGAGAGGAAATATTAATACCATCCCATTCTTTAGGCGAGGAAACTGAGGTTGATAGAGATGAAGGACTGTCCCCAGTGTCTCCAGAAAGTAAGCGGCAGAGGCAGGATGCAGTTGAGGTACCCTGGCTCTTGGCCTGCCTCTTGACCACTGGGTCCACCCTCCTGGAATGTGCATGGATACCCGGTTAGCGAGGACAGAGCCTTCCACTGTTATCTTTGGTTGTCTAAAACAACCAGTCCTTTGGGTGACTCAGTGTTCCAGGTTGTTAGAGAAGCCACGCCATTGGACCGTCCCTGCAATGGCACCAGTGCTCCTGGGAATCTCCCAGAGGGAATGGGAGTGTTTGGAGGTGGGGGGTGAGTTCAGAAGGGGGAACCTGCAGCATTCACTGCAGGATTAGAGGAAGGGTCTGGGATAGACTCTGTAGCTAGACGTGTGTCCTCTGAGCCCAGCACCTCCCAGGGGGTGTCTGGCCTTGGCCATCACAGAGGGGCCTCTTGGTGGGGAGAGAAGGGGCTTTCTGGATGGCGTCCTGGGAAGGGTGTTGGGAATCACATCCTGGATGTCCTTACGTCTTACACAGGAGGGGCCAAAGTTTGTTGAGTCCACATCCTACTTACAGGGGCCTACTGTGCACCAGGTCATGTCTAGATGCTGGGGAGGCAACAGAGAGCAAATGGCTGGGTGTCTGCCCTCAGGGAGCCCTCAGGCTCCATTCTAAATGATGGGTGGTCTGCCGGAGGATGAGTTGGAGGCCCTAGGAACTGCAGGGTTGGGACAAGGTGGGAGAGGGCTCAGATGAGGGAGCCCAGAAGCCCCTAAAATCAAGCCATACACTTTGGGGAGCCTCCATGACTTGTGTTTCCAGACACCAAGAAGCTTTTGTAGCAGTAATTCGCCAGAAGAACTCCCAAGAGCATCTGAGGCCGGGTGTGGGAGAGACAAGCAATCCCACCTGCTGCCTTCCTCTGAGAGCCAGAGGGGAGCTCTCGAGTGTAGAGAATTCTTTTTGGGGCCAGTGGGAATTCTGCTGAGAACAGGCTCCTTCCATTTTCAAAGTCACTTTGGGATCTATGTTTGATCTTCTCAGTGCTGCAGGCGTTTGGATGGAGCTGAAGCCTTCTGTTGAATTAGGGAAAAAAGCAAAAAACAAAAAAATCAAACGCGTTGGTGGGTCTGGTGCCTGGAGATATGATTTGCCCTCTGGGACACTGCGTGGAGGTGGCGTCCCCACTCCCCTTGGGCTCTAGTGCTGCCTTGAATAGGAACATTTCATAATGTGAGCGCTTGCTGCTCGACTGATGCTTCCCGTGGGGTGCAGGCCGACGCCGTGTCCTAGGCCCTTAAGCAGATGTGTTCCAAGCAGGAGCAGCCTCTCAGCACCAAGGATCTGTCCTCTGTTCACCTAAGCAGGTCTGGAAGTGGGAGGCCACACCAGGGAGCGTTCTGATTCTCTTCCTGTTCCCCGTAGGCAACGGGACCCCACATACTGTTCTGGGTTCAATGCAAATTATGTTAACTTATAGCCAAGTGGCCAGAGTTCCAGAAATCTCCCTTTCATGGTTGTCTCTCTTGAGTGCCAACCCTCTCCTCCCACTGCCCCCTGGATGCCCTGCTACACTTCAAAATCATTATGTCCTCTGTTCACTCCATTATTGCTTATTTAGAGTCTTCCACGTGTGTGGCCTTGCTAGGGGCCGGAGATAAAGACTTAGGAAGAGATGGCCTTTGCTGTGCCAACAGTTTCTGTCAACTGGTCACATCCTTCCCTCTAGCCAAGCATTCCTTGGGCAGCAGGCTGCATCGGCTCCACAGAGCTCTCAGCATCTGGGAGCTAGAAGACAGTGGGTTCTCCATAAACACTGCTGCATCCACGACGGATAAATGGAACACTGTTCTTCAGAAGACTGCAGGGTGATGGGAAACGAGAAGAGAAGCGGTGATTGCAGGTCACCAGCACAAGGGTCAGGGTGGAGGCAGGCGGGGGGCCTGTTAAGGAAGGAGGACAGTCAGCTGACTTGAGGGTAGGCTCAGGGTCACTTCCAGACACAGCTGTGAGCCAAAGAATAACCCAGAGTGGGCCTGGTGAACAGGGTAGGGGACTGGGGAAGGACATTCCAGGCTTTGACACAGGTAGCATGGGGGGAGCAGCTGATTGACAGGACATCCTGGGAGCAGGGACAGGAGTGAGGTGGGGCCCAGGGCAGCTGGCCATGCTTCCTTCCCTGATCCTGGGGAGGGCGCCATTCTCCTGGAGACCTTTCTCTGAGCTTCCACCCTCCACCCCAGCACACCTTCTCTGGGGTCTGGTCCTGGGGTTTGAGCTCCCCTCCCACCTTCCATTTTATTTGCCTGGTTGCCATCCTGCCGCCCAGCTACTCCTCTGGCCCCTGTCATGTTTGGCTCCCACCCATCCTGCATCTTCTTCCTGGAGCTCACACTCTGCTGCTGACGGCAGCCCTCCCTCGCTCCATGGGGTCTCAGAGGAGATGTCTGTCCAGGCTCACCCAGAGGCTCCGGCATGCCTTGGAAGACCCTCACAGAGGAGGAAGATTTGGAAGAAAATCCCGAGAAGCAGAATAGATTGGATAAAACCACTGTGAAGCAGAGATGCCTGGGGCCTGTCCTATCTTGAGGTTCTAGGTCTTGGTCTCTGAGATGGGATGAGATTTGGCCTCATGATCCTCGGCTACGCTTCCTGTCCTGGGGATCAGAATGGGGGCTGGTGGAGAGATTCATTCTTTCACCAGGATCACTGCTGTACAGGGGGTCGAGTGCCAGTGTTCATGCAAATGCTGAATAGATAGATGCCAGTGGCTGACAAGGATGTCACAGGTCATTGCAAACTTCCATAATTCTGCCTTTGAAGTGGATCAATAGGGTCTCTAGGCTTCTACGGCAACCTCCAAATGTTTTGGGGGAATCGTAATGTCTATTCTACTGGTTTCCTAAAGAGCAAGCTGTCTTCTAAATTCTATATAGTAAAATCCCTAAGATCATTTAAATTTCCCATATGGAGCTTTGTATTTTTTGGATCTCAGTTGCATGCTCCTTTCCCCTCCAAATAAAAACCTCTTGATGAGGAGATTTTAATAGTCAGAACTTGAGGGTCCTACTCTTTAGGTGTATTGATATTTGCCTGTATTCATTTATGTGCTAGTCAGTTTTCTGTCACTGTGACAGAACACCTGAGATAATAAACTTATAGAGGAAAGATTTATTTTGGCTCTAGGTTTCGGTCCATGGCCCCACTCCACTGCTTTGGGTGTGTGAAGAGGCAAAACATCATGGTGGGGAGTGTGTGGTGGAACAAAGCTGCTCAGCTCCTGGCCGCTGAGAGGGAATGAGAGAGAAGGAAAGAGAGGCTGAGACTGGGGTCCCAGTATCTCTGTCAAGGACATGCCCTGGTGACCTAATTTCCTTCCATAAGGCCTCACTTCTAGATGATTCCACCGCCTGCAGGTGAGCAACCATCTTCAATACCTGACCTTTGGGAAACACTGAAGAACAAACAATGACAGCCTGGCCATTAAAATCATTGTGGACAAGGAATTCTGAATAACGATTTTTGACCTTCGGAATGCTTTCATCAGCATTATCCCATTCGAGTCTCATCCCCACAGTCCCCCAGAGGAAGCTGCCATAGGTTTTTAATTCTGTCATTTTCTTCCCACAGACTTGCGTGGAGGCACAGACTGATGGGCACACAGGAGCAGGCGGAGCTGGAACTGGATTCTGGACTCTTCGCCCTGGATGCTGTTCCCTAAAAACTCAGCCAGGAGGCGCGCTGCAGGGCGATGCGGTGCAGAGAGCTGTCTTGTCTGACTGGGGGTGTACAGGCGTGGCTCTGAGAGGGAGCCCCAGCCCCAAACCGTCCTTTCCTTGGAGAGGACACCCTGGGGTGTCCTAAACACATGGACACAGGCCTCTCTGCATCTCCCAGGTCACTGCTTTCTGTACTGAATGAATGACTTCCTGTGACCTAGAGTCTAGCCCCAGTGCTTCTGTTGAGGGCTCCTTCCTTTGCCTGTTCTCCCTTTAGTCCGCCAAGGCTCCCTCCCTGGCCTCTGGCTCTGCCGGCGGCGGTTCCGCGGGCCGCCACTGGGTGGCGCAGCTGCCCGCGCGTGCTGAGGGGCCGCGGAGCGGTGCAGCCAGCCTCTGCCTCCCAGACCTCCAGCCAGCAGCCCGGCCGCCTTCTGTCAGCCTAGGCTCCGGCTCCTGGGGCTGAGGAGGTCGGGATGGTGTCGGCAAAGAGCAGGGTCTCCAAGCTCTGCCAGGGCAATGGCTCTTTCCCCCAGGGAGTCCTCTCTGGGGTGCAGTGAACTGGACAACTGCAGAGAAGAGAAGGGTCTCTGCACACAGAGGGAGTGACTGGGGTGTGGGGGGGTGGGGGCGTCTTCATCGGAGCACACACTGAGCCCTTCTCTGCGCCAGGCATTTTACAAATGTTAACTCATTAAATTCTCACATCAACCCTACAGGCCTCATTTGACAGTGGAGGACACTGGCACAGGTTGTCTGGCTACTCAGTGGCAGGCCCTGGGTTCTAACCCAGGCAGTCTGATGCCCCCCAGCCTCCGCTCAGGGAGGAGGTTGGGGAGGAGGCAGGCAGACCCGGGCCTGGGGCTGTGCCTGTCGTCGTGACTTTGATGCCCCTCTGTCGCTTCACTCACTCAGTTTTCCAACTGGCCAGGCTGGGCATGTGGCCCTTGCTGTATGCCCTGTGACACCAGCCACGGTCCTTGCCCTGTGGAGCTGGTGGGGGAGACAGAGATTAACCAAAAAACAAAAACTAACAAATAACAACACAAACCAAAGAAAAAATAAAAAAATAAAAAAAATCACACTTGTGACAACTGCCGAGATAAGTGTCCTAGAGAAAGGGGTCTTCCTCTCTTTTATCCGCCTCCTCCTCCTCTTCTGGGTCCTTCTCCATCCCTCCTGTCCCAGACCCACATGGCATATCTGAACACAGTGCAGCTGTTGAGAAGCCAGCTCAGATCTAGGGATGGATGGCGACTGGACTAGGGGCGCAGCCCTTTGTGACTTAGAAGGCGGGTCACATTCATTGTCTTGTTTGGTCTTGTCCAGGGCCAGCTGGTGAGTCTCCTGGGGAGGCACCTAACAGGAGGTGATGCTTTAATCCATGCAGATTTCTGGGGAAACTTCGAAGGGTCTTTAGTTTCAGACTTGGGTTTGAATCTAGGCTGTCCTTGGGTCCACCCCAGGCTCTGGGTTCTTTTTGTGCTCCTGGGTAAGTCACCCACCTCTAAGCCTGGCTCTACTCTGGGAACCTGGAGAGTCTGACCTCTGACCCTTGCACGGATCTTTCCAGAGGAGCCGGCATTGCCATGGGCCACAGGTCCTCTGAGGGCTCATTATCAGAAGAATCAGCTGAAATATGTCCCTTGAGCCACCTGGCACCCCTGCCCAGCCAGCAGGATGGGGGCTGGGTCACAGCCACCAGGCGCTCCTTCCGGGAGGTTCCCCTGGCTCCTCCCCCGCTTTCTGGAGCAGGGTGGAGGGAGTGCCAAGGTAATGACGTGGCCACACCAAACCTAAAGTCATGCCTATACATGGCAAAGGGAGCCCTCTGGCCTGTCCCCATGCGGCATGCATCCATCATCAGTCCTGCCAGCCCCAGCTCTGCTGCAGCTGGACGGCCTCCCCAGGAGCTTTCACTGGGGGGATGGCCCCTCCCCAGAGCTCCTGCTGCCAGTCCCCAGCTCGGTGCTGCACACCCCTGCCCCATGTCCCCACTTCCCTTCCTGCTTTGTGACTCTGTCTTTCTCCCAGGGTGCAGCCTCAATGCGGGCAGCCTGGTGGGCACGGAGGGAGCTGCAGGAGCTCTGCGCTCACTGTCTGCGCAGTTTACCCCTCTCCCCTCAGTTCCTCCCCGCACCTGCCCACCAGAGGATGCGAACAGAGGAGGCAAAGCTCTTCTCCCTGTTCTCGGGGTGCGTCTGAGCCTTGAGCCTCTCCAGGGCTCTTCCCTTTGAGAAGAGGCCTTCCCCTTTCTCCTTTCCTGGGGTGCTGGCCAGGTGTCTGACCCCTGTTGTCCTCTGGACAGTGTATCCCATTGCTCAACGGGTCCTACTGAGCCCACCCTCCTTGTCCATTGCCTGTGTCCTCTCCATGCCCATCACCACTGATTTCCCTCGTCGGTCCCCACCTGGACCATTGCTGTAAATTGCTGCCGGGGCTCCTGTCTCTGGCCCTCCCCATCCTCTCCAACCGAGTGTGTGCTCCACTGTAAATCTCCTCACATCCTTTGATCCCTCCTTTCCTTCAACAAATGTGCCAGGTATTGCTCCAGGTACCTGGAACCAGGAGGAGATGGCCATGACCAAGACAGACAAGGTTCCAAGTGTCCTTGGGTCACTCTGTCCCACTGTCCCCAGGGGTTTCCAGGACCCTGGGGTGAGGCCTCCACACCTCACTTAGGCCTTTGGAGTGTGTGGGTAGCAGACTATTTTTGCAGCCCCTGGTTTTCCTGTGAGCTCAGCTCTGGCCTTGCTGACGGCTCTGAATCCTCTGTCCAACACGGCAGGCCAGCGCTCTGGTCTGGAGTGTGCTCTTTGCCTTCTGCCTCGGTTTCACGGCCAGCTCTGTGCTTCTGCACTGTTCCTCTCACATGCCTGGTGTCCCCTAAACCAGAGGGATTGAGGGACTGAGAAAGTCAGAAGAGGCCCTTTACAGAATTGAGCTCAGAGTCTCCAAAGTCAACCTTTCCAAGCCACCGACGTCCTGGAGTCACCCCTTCCTGTCCTTTGCCCAAGCTTTAAGCAGGATTCTGTTGACTCGTTTAGAAATGATCTCAGCGCATCCTACGTAGCATCTGCTGTTATTGCTACGGGCAGGTGACCCTGCCCCATCCAAAACTCCTCACAAGAGACTTTGAACTCCTTGTTTTGGAAAGCTTGGGATAAAGGTTCATGATTTCAAGACATCTTGTGACACCTCCTGACCTACTAGTTTCAATGAAGAATGCTGCGAAAAATCCTGTTGAAAATTATTATTAAAAGATGGGAACCGAAAAATAAAAAAGTAGGGGAGGAAGGGAAGGCCCAGAAGCCTCCATTGGCCAATCTCAGACACCGGGAGCATCCCAGCTCCACCCTCAATAATGACCTCAGGCTGCTGACTTGTCCTCTTGGGGCCTGATTTCAACCACGTTAGAGCTGTTCTCTGAACCAAATGAGGCAGTCCACGTAGACAGGCTTCCTCAGCGCCCAGGTGGTGGATGCTGAGACACATCAGGGAGGCAAAGCCAAGCCCTTCAGAGCAGCCTGCCAAGGGGGGGCTCAGCTCATTATTCACAGCAGGTCCACAGCCATTCTGAAGCCTAGAAAGCTCTGGAAGTCTGAAGTTTTCTACTTGTTTAAAAGAACCCAATCTGGTAGCAGCCTGCGACCTGATGGATGCTGCCCTGTGTACGTGTGTCCACTTGGGTGGATGTTGACGGTCTCTGCAAAGCCCTCAGGATGTTTCATTATTAGGGGCAAGGCAGACCCCAGGGGATCACACAGAATGTACTAGAGTTTTGCTCTGAAATGTGAACATTCTCGGTTCTGAAATGCTTCTGGCTCCAAGGATGTGGTATTTCAGATTTGTTTTAGAAAGTTCTTTAGATGAAAAAAACTCTCGAGGTCTGAGAAGGATTCTCATGGTCTTTGAGAAAGGATCCTTGAATCCTATAATGATACATTCATTCACCCAACATATATTTCTTTTTTCTTTATTTTTTAGTATCTATTTTTAAATATCTTTATTCATTTATGTTTACGTGGTGCTGAGGATCGAACCCAGTGCCTCACATGTGCAAGGCAAGTGCCCTACCACTGAGCCCCAGCCCCAGCCCCCCAACACATATTTCTAGTTGTTTGAAAATAAAATAATGCAGACCTACCCTTTTCCAGTCATCATGGAGTGCTTCTGAAATCCTGAATAGAATAAGCGCATATTGGTCTCTGATAAGGCCCAGCCTCTGCCTTTGTTTTCTGCTTTTTAAAAGTTAGGTAAAAAGCAATAGTGCATACCTATAATCACAGATGCATGGCAGGCTGAGGCAGGAGGATCACAAGTTTAAGGCCAGGCCGGGCAATTTAGCAAGAACCTGTTTTACAAAAGAAAAAATGGGTTGGGGATGTGACTTGGTCTTGTTAGGGCTCTTGCCAAGCATGTGTGAGGCCCCAGGTTTCATCCCCTGTACCAGAAAACACAAACAAATAGAAAAACCAATAGTTGAAAAATTTTACTATAATCAAAAGTCATTTGACTGGAGTTAACACAAATGTTCTGGTAGCACCATGACTGAATAAAAGGTTCACTAACAATCAATCTCAAAAGTGACATTACTGAAAAAAGTACACAGAATAAGAATCCTTCCCCTCCCTGGGATTCAGTTTCCTCCTACAAAATCTGGATAGCAATTGCACAATTCATGGGGTACTTATGAGGTGCTAGGTAAGTACTAAGTCTTTTATATAGTACTTTACATAACTCACTTAATTCTCAAAACAACTTGATACGTTAAAAATCCCTTCGTTTTCTAGATGAGGAAAATGGGGAACGGAGAAGTTAAGTAATTAGACCCAGGGTACCCAGCTACTCCATGGTGTATATGAGGTTTGAACCTAGGCAGTCTGGCTCCAGAGAGCATGTCTAATTATAGCGGTTCCTCCTCCTCCTGCTTCCTCTTTCTTAGTTGCTGAAATGCTAATTGCCAATCAGCCTAATGTATACCTTTAAATAGCCCCACTATTTCATTAGTTTAGCTAACTGGGAGGCCATGTGTTCAGTTGCTTTTTTTTTTTATTAAATTTTTTTTAGCTCTTTGTTTGTCCATTCATCTGCCTGTCTGTCCATCTCTCTACTCATCCATCTATCCACCCACCACCCACCCTCCATCCATCCACCCATCTGTCCGTTTGTTCATCCTCCCACACATCCCTCCATCCACCCACACATCCTTCCCCCATCCTTCCGTCCATCCATCTATCCATTCACCTGACATTCCATCCACCCATCCATCTTTCCACATAAGATCAATGCAATGTAAACGGTCCCAAGGAGCCACTTGCCAGCTGTTAGCTTCTGGCCTCTGACTATCAGCTCATCCCTAGTATAAAGCAGCATCCCAATGTTGTCTTGCAGACTGCTTGAGCGTGTTAAATGAGCTGTTTGTGTACAGAGCCTTGAGTTCATGTTATTCTATGTAGTTGAACGAGGCATAATTACATTGAAAAAATTCTACAACTAGTAGGATTCAAGATTTCACTCATGCTTCCACCTTCACATTTCTCAATGTCATTTTGCTTTTCAGTCCCACAGAAGATAACCCTCCAAATGTTGAATGGATTCTGGAGCTGAGGTCCACCCTGGCCACCCACCCTTGTGACTGAGGGAGCCATCTGCCTGTCGGGTGGCAGGGATTCAGCACAGAGGGTGGCCTAGCTTCCTTCCCTTCCGAGTTTGCCTTTGACAAGTCTGGGCTGCCTTTTTCTGGAAGATGAGGGTAGAAGGCTTGGGAGCAGGCAGACCTTTTCTTCTCCAGGAAGGTGGTGGAGGGGACAGCTCTGGGGGAAGCCGGCTGGACTGGCCATGGTGGCGGCTGGAATAGGCATCAGCTCCTGGGGAGTGTCGGACAGCAGGACTGAGGCAGCATTTAGAGACTCCTAGTGCCCTGTGCTTCTGATCCTGGGCACGGGGGTGGGGATGGGGGGAGGCAGACAGCCTTTTGCCAGAGAGAGCTTGGCACTCGGGCTCCTGCCATCTGGGTTGTGAGTGCTGTGTGTGTGTGTGTGTGTGTGGTGCATCTGCATCTGTGTGTTTCTCTGTGTGTGTCTCTCCGTGTATCTATGGGCTCCATGTATGTCTGTGTGTGTCCTGGTGTATGGTGTATGTGTGTCCCTGTGTTTGCGTCTGTCTGTGTGTCTGTGTGTTCATAGACAGACTCTCCTGCTCCGTGTCAGCGGTGCTCAGTGCAGGGCTGGGGGACCTTGATCCACTCTGTCCCGCCCACACCACCTGTCCTGCCTCTTCCACAGGTTCAATTGCAGACCTAGAGGACAATTCACACAAGCTGAATTTTCACACATTTGTTGCCTCACATCTATGATACTGGGGAATAAACCTGCAAAACACAGGCCCTGTCACCGACTCGCCATCAACAGGAGAATAAGGAAGCAGCCCAAACACAGACTAAGGAGCCAGGTGAGGCCCAGGCCCTTGGCTGCATGCTCCACCCCAGTGCCCTGGAGGGAGGCTGAGGTTTCTGGTCCACTGCCCCACAGACAGGGGTCAGGAGGATGCGTGGTGAGCTGCAGTGGGAGGCTACTGCACAGTAGCTGAAAGTTTGGCTGACCTGTCCCCGAGGATGGGTGTGGGAGAGGGGTCTTCATGGAGGGAGATGGCCGGGGTGCCCATTCAAGACCCTTCCAAGGACTCAGAGGCAGGAGTCCCCAGGTTTGGCATGGAGACTGTGTTGGAAAGGATGGACGATTAACTGAGCCAGCAAGGAGTGACCTGTTGCTCCTGGAGTCCAAGTCACAGAGAGCATGCCCTGCCTATAGAGAGGCACGTGGCTGCTGTGGACAGCAAGCCTCCTCCCGCCCACCTCCCACCACCCTGAAGGTACCACTCTAGAAGGAACTTGCGCTAACTGGACAAACTCTTGCTCACTGCCTTGGCCCCCTGCTCAGCTGGAAGATGCCAAGATCCCCCCACTTCACACACACTGAGCACCTCCCACCTGTGACCAGCACTGTTCTGGGTGCAGGAGACGTGGCAGTGCCCAGGGCAGAATCAATAACCTGTCATCATTGACCCTGTAGTGGGTATTAGGCAGTCAGTGAGAAGTAAGGCAGAGGAGCAGGAGGAGGTCAGAAAAGGGGTGCTGGGTGCTGGGGAAAGGCTGCATGTTTCCAGAAGGGCTGGTCCGTGAGGCCTCACCGAGAAGGTGTCAATTAAGATCTGAAGGTGAGGGAATGAGCCTTGTGGATGTGTGGACAGAGCAGAATAGGCAGAGTGAAGGGTAGGTGTAAAAGTCCTGCGGCAGGGAAGGCTGGTGAGGCCAGAGCAGAAGGTACAAAAGGGAGTCTGGTAGGAGATGATCAGAAAAAGAGGCAGACCATGAGGGACCCCTAGGCCTTGGTAAAGCCTCCACCGGACAGTTTCTAACAGAGAGTGGCTTAGAGCTGTTACTGGGTCATTTTTCCTGCGGTGTTGAAGTAGTATTGGGCCACCAGCCCCAGGGTGTGGAAGCTGGCTCCACAGGATGGAGCTCATAAAATGGGGACAGTCATGGTTTCTCCTCTTGTGGGTCAAGAGGAAGGCCCAGGAGCAGGAGAAGCTGCCTTCAGGTCGGGTATGAACCCGGAGAAACGTGGAAGGAAACTTACTGGGCTATTAACACACGGCACTGGGGAGGGAGGGCTGGGAGGAGACTGCAAGATAAAACCCTGTGCCAAGAGGAAGGGTGACGACTGTGGCAGGCACAACACAGTTCCATGTATGCAGATCACACGGGCAGGAGTTTTTGAAGCGACAGATGTGTGAAAACTGGTCATTAAAAATGGGCAGTGTTTATTTCTGGGGGCCAGATTTCTGCTGATTCTTTTTTCCTAATACATTTCTGTGCTGTTTAATTTTTTTTTTTTTTTTTTTTTACAATAAACAGGTGTTATTTATATAACCGGGGGGAAAAAATCCAGTAGAGCTATTTTCACTGTGGCAGAATAAAAGAGAAACAACGCAAAGAGGAATTTGTGTTCTGTTCTGTTAATGCATTTCCTCTTCTCAGGCCCTCCTGCAGCCTCAGAAGCAGGATGGAGCTCATAAAATGGGGACAGTCATGGTTTCTCCTCTTGTGGGTCAAGCAGCTACATTCACGCTGGACACAGCTGCTGTTCCGTGTGTGACACTCGTGGCCGGCCGTTCTTCCAGTTCAGGGAACCAGGTGGCTGCAGAGCACCTCCCCCTCGCCCCTCAGGGACACAAGCTCACCACCAGCCCACGTGCCGCACTCCAAGTTCATTACCCTTGGCAGGGGGGCAACCTTGCCAGGCGCCTGGTGAAAAGTCAAGAAGGGATGAAAGAAGGGAGAGGCGACGCCTGCAGGTCCTGGCCTCAGAGCGGGACTTTGCCCACCTCTTGCCCAAACCCCTTTCGAGGAAAAAGTAGTCAGGAGGAGGCTGGTGGCCCCTGGAGCCTGACCCCGCTTCTCTGCAGCATCACATCGCATGAATAATTAACCTTCGCGGGCTGAGGATCTGATCTTCGCACGCAGAGATTTCATGAAAATTTAAAGACCCGAGCTGCAGCCGGCACTGCGTGTTGTTTTCACGGTGGCTTAGATACATCTTTGAAAACCCAAAGTCTCCAGGTCTCCCCTGGAGCCCACTGTGACATTTGCACAGGCTTCCTGGACTCTGGAGCCTTTGTGTCCCCTTCCCTGGGGGCTCTGCACAGGCAAAGGAGGCCAGTGCCCGCAGGTGAGAATACCCCCCGGGTGCCTCTGCCTAATACCTGTGGGTGGGTTACAGGTGTTCCCCAGAGCCGTGGCTGCACTCTGATGGGTTACCAAGGCAACCCTGTTCCTCCTGGGACAGGGGAGGAAGGGATGCTACAGAGGAGGATTTCATGAGCCGTCTTTCCGTAGGGATGGGGACTAAAAATACCCCACAATTGGCATCGGGTGGTTTCAGGAGCCTCTCTGCCTTGTGTCTCAGCGCCCTCAGACATTGCTCCCTGGCACTGTTCTGATCTTTCTGAGCATGCTTTGGCCCTGCCTGGCGGTCAGGAAGGCAGCACTTCAGAAAACTAGTGATTATCTAATGGCTGTAGGATGGAGGCCTGAGCTAGGCAGGTGTGAAGAGGGGCAGCTGCTTTCCTGGTGGACTCAGCTCTGCCTTATTTCATCTCACCAGAAGGGATGAGCCTGGGAACCCGTGGGCAGCCTGCGCAGGATGAGGAAACCACGGCAGCTCTGGACACTGGAGGCAGGCAGGGGATGGCCTCCAGTCTGCCTGCCCTCCTCTCTGGGCGTCTGGGAGGGCTGAAGAGGTCTTGCCAGGCCTGGGAAGCCAGGGATCCACAGCTCTGCGATGTCTGGCTCATTTCCTTCCAAGTTGCAGGACCTGCACTGAAGCCGAGAAAGGCCCTCAGATCTCTGCTGCTCCTGTGCTTCCAGTCTGTGCTTCTAAGACAGCCTCAGCTCTGGGTTTCAGCGTGGAGGGAGACGAGGAGTGCTCAGGTCTTGTGGTGGCCACGCATCCCGTGGTGCTGTGGGCTTGACGGTGCTCAGGATTCTGAAACCCGGGAATCTTTGACTGACAGAGACCTGTGAGGATGCTGAATGCAACCTCTGCACCCTACAGGTGAAGGGACTTGAGGACCACACCGTGGAGATAGGCCACCCTGTCATAGGGCTCAGACAAGGGACTGTTTGGCCATCTGGCTCACAAGAGTCCCGCCTAACAGGATCTAGATTGGTTCTTCTCAAAAGTTTATGTGCCGAAGCCCACCAGGGACTCTTGTCAAAATGCAGTTCTGATTGAGCGGATCTGTGTAGTCCCTGAGATGGGGCATCGTGAACAGGCTCCCAGGAGATGCCCATGTCGCAATCTATGGAGCAGTAGCTGTGGCTAGGGAGCTTGAGAGCCAGGCTTCTCAAAAAGGGCAGCAAATAAGAATCTCCGGCGAGCATTTTAAAACTTCAGATCCTTGGGGCCTGTCTGAGACCTCCTGTTATGTATGATGCTGTTATGGTTTGGATGTGAGGTGTCCCCTAAAAGCTCATTGTGTGAGACAATGCAAGAAGGCTCAGGGGAGAAATGATGGGTCATAGCCTCAACCTGATCAGTGAATTAATCCCTGAGGGGCTTCACTGAGTGGTATCTGGAGGCAGGTGGGATGTGGCTGGAGGAAGTGGCTCATGGGGGGTGTGGCTATGGGGTATAGATTTTGTTTATGGAGAGTGGAGTCTCTCTCTCCTTGCTTCCTGGTCATCATGTGAGATGATTCCCTCTGCCACACTCTTCTGCCACAATGTTCTGCCTCACCTTGAGCCCCAAGGAACAGAGCCAGCTGTCCACGGACTGAGACCTCTGCAACTATGAGCCCTCAAATAAACTTTTCCTCCTCTAAAATTGTTCTCGTCGGATCTTTTAGTCACAGCAGCAAAAGAGCTGACTACACAGAGGATCAGCCTACAGGTGATCTGCAGCACAACCTTGATCCGTAACCGCGGTCCTCAGGCTTTCGGGGGAGGCCAGACACTGGGAGAAATGCCTCTTCAAACCAGTGCGTTCCAAACATTCCTCCTATTTATAGCAAGATTTGCCCTTTGCGAACCTGGTCTATCATCATTCATTCTTCAGCAAATATTTATTAAGTCTCTTCACTGTTTCCATTAGGGTCTATTCTTTCCCCTGTAGCTAGACAGACAGCAGAGGACAGCGCCTGCTTCATGCTTCCGAGCCTGTAAAACTGAATCAGAGAAATCTCCAGTGGCTTAGAGTTCACCGGGTTGCTTTCCTTACATGGTTACAGAGCTGCTAATGTGTTCTTAATGAGCTGCCATTTACTTATGCAAATAGCAGGGCACAGATGCCAGGGGATTGGGGCTTAGCAGAGAGGCGTGTCTCTGCATGTTTCAACACAAGAGTCCTTGTCTTCTGGGGCCTGCCCTGTTTTCATCGGTAATAGCAATTGCGAGGGCAGTGTGTTTGGGTGTGCAGGCTTGTGTGTGTGTGTGTGTGTGTGTGTACACGTCCACTCATGTGCTTTTGGGGGTCCCACCAAGCATCCTGGCATGAGAACACCTCTACCAGCCAGAGGTATGTGGGGGTCCCAGACCTCCCCCGCTTGGTTGGTTCTGCCCACCTCTGCCTTGTTCCAACCTCACTGAGCTCTGTGGACATCAGAGACATCTGTATGGATTTGCTAGAAAACCCCAGGCAGTGCTGTGAGTTTCATCTCTGGTCTTTATGAAAAATATAAAGCAAAGGTTCTCTGGAATCTTTTCGAAGGACCCAAATATTAAAAGCACCGTCTTCATTTCTCTCCTATTCTCCCAAGGAGCTTGCGAGGTATAGTCAGAGTTGGTGGTGGGCAGGAATGGTGCCAGGCCTCTGAATGGGGCTCTGGCACTGGTGTGGTCCTCCTCATTTTTGCAAAGGAGCACTTGCAGTGGGGTGTGACCTCTGGAGCCACACCAGTCTCTGTGCACACAGAACTGAATGGGCCTGTGCTTATTTCCAAAAACCCTTAGCGCACATATAGGAAGGTGACAACGGACCTGCAAAGGTGCTCTGGGGAGAGCCACGTCGCACCTCTGGTGTGTGTCCGGGCCTGCCCGGCTGTGTTGGTGCTCTTTTGTCACCCAGCTTTCTCCGACAGTCGGTAGGGCGGCCTGGGATGTCTCCATGTTCACTCCATCTAGCCACGAGCTCCAATCCAGCTAGAGAGCGGACGCCGAGCAACCACAGGTGCTACGGGTGAGGCCCTTCTCGGCTTCCTAGGGGTCTCACTCACAATAGCCTCCATCCCCACATCCGTCCCTCTCCAGCCCCTGCAAATCCCTTTATCTCTGAAGATCCCTCCGCCTTGACCAGTGTTGCTTCTTCCTGGGCAGGAGGCACCAGATACCTAGCATGTCTGGCTGGGCCAGGAGGCAGTCCCCAGCAGCAGGCTGTGTACCTGAGCAGGGTGAGCTGGCCCTGCTCTTCAGATGGTGCGGGCGCAGCGTGGTTTTAGTCAGGACTTTCGCTTAAGAGTTGGGAGACACAAATCACATTTCTTCATATGTAACATGGGAAGTGTGGCCTGGCTTTGTCTGGCTTATACTGATTCAAAAATAAATAAATAGAACAAAATCACCAACCAAAATGCCGTTTGAGCTAACATTTGAAAGTCAAATTTCATGTATGTGTGAATTTCTTCCTTCTCTACAAAAGTTGGTATATTTGTCAACAGGGATTGGCTAAAGCCTAGTAACTGGCTTGTGCTCTCTAGGTCCTGCCCCACGTCCAGGTCCACTTCTGACACCATGCCCGTTCTCTGTTCTGTCCTCTAGACACATACATTTTTTCCTGCCATGGTCAACTATGACAGAGTGGCTTGGAGCAACAGAAATGTATTGTCCTGAGTTCTGGAAGCCAGAGTCTGAAATCAAAGTCTCAGCAGGGCCATGCTCCCTCTTGAGGGCTCCAGGGAACAATCCTTCCTGGCCTCTTCCTGGCCTCCTGGAAATCCTTGTCAGTCCTGTGCTTGTAGACCTGCCACTCCACCTTCTGCCTCTGTTGTCACATGGCCACCTTCTTCTCCCTGTGTGTTTCTTTTAAAGGGTACCCTTCATTGGATCAGGCCCACCTTAATCCAGCATGACCTTATTTAAACTTGATTCTATCTGCAAAGATCCTCTTTCCACACAAGACCACACTCTGGAGTCCCTGGTAGACATGAGTTTGGAGGGGACACTATTCAACCCAGTGTAGCGAGGGCTAGCATCCTTGGGACCAGTGAGTTTCTCACTCCCTCTGGCTCTCGAGTTCTCTGACTCCTGTATATTGTCTTCTGTTCTCAGTTTTTCCCCGTTAATGGCATTTTCCACTTCTTTATTTCTCTGGGTGTGAAGAGAAGGCACCATGATCTTCTGGTCTTGGTTTGGCTACTTGAAGGGTGTCCTTGGGGACAGTCATCACTGTTTTGGGTGTTTGTTTTCATGCGTCACTGCAGGACAATGGACGCTTCTCTAAGCTTTGGTCCTGAGAATAAGATATAGATATTTTGCCCAGTAAGAAGCAGCCCTCAGTGCCACTGTCCCTGAGCAGCGACTGTCCCATCTTGTCCTGGGAGTCAGCTGTCCTTCCTCTGGGCTCTCACAGCATCTGGGACACATGTAATCTAGCACTTGCTGCTAAATTGCAAGAAACTATTTATGGATCTGGTTAGTAGACTCGGAGCTTTTTAAGGACGAAGGCTGTGTTTTTCATCAGTCCATTGGCCGGGAGCATGGGAAGCCCTGATGAATGTTTCGTGATTCATGATGCTGCATGGAGTCCACCAACCGTACCGTCAGAGTGGGATCACCCCGGCTCTCCTCGCCCCTCCCCAACATCATAGGCTCAGAGTTGCTGCTGAACAATAGCTTCTGGCTCTTTCAGGGTCTACCCATTTCTCACTGGGCAGATAATTGAGAAGAGGTGGAGACCTGGGTCCTTCCTAGCCAGCCCTTCTCACCATGAGGGCTTCAGCTGTGTATATTTGGAGGTTCTGTCCCTCAAATTTGAAGTCTGTTGATGGCAATATTTCCTGATTCCAGGAGGATATATTTGCCAGATTTATCTCTAGAGGTTGGATGCTGCCCATGGTCTGCCCGATCCTGGCTAGACTTCATATCCTTTCTCAAGGTCTTTTATCCCACTGAGACTCAATATCCCCATCTGTTGTGTCCATGTCTCATTCATTCTTTTTTTCCCATTAAACATTTATTGAGTTCTGATCCGGCACCAGATAATGTTCCTGTTCTAGGAATAAAGTCGCAAATGAGGGATGTGGCCATTGTCACGGAGCGTTATTTGATTTAAGCTGTGATACAGGCTGTAAAAGCTAAGAACATGGTGCTGTGTCTGTAAGGACAACCTGACCCCTCTGGAAGGGGGCTGGGGAAGGCTGGTTTCCTCGGAACTTGGGGTTTGGACTGTCTTTTACAGGACGACTAGGAATCTGGTTGGTGCATGAGGGTAGGAACAGAGATGGGAGAGAATGGGGCACACGAAGACCCCGAGGTAGGAAGCGAGGCATCTCAACGTGGAACAGAAGGCGTGGGCCGGAGCGTGAGATCAAGGGGTGAAGGTAGCACTTCAGAAGCTGAGAAGGTAGGCAGGGGCCAGAGCATGTGGGGGGCTGTTGGCTGGGCTGAAGAGATGGTACAGTGGGAGCCACAGAAGCATTTATGGAGGGAAGTAACATGTCCAAGTTTGCATTTTCAAGTGCTCACTCTGGCTGCAGTGTGGAGGGGTAGATTGGAGGGATCAGGGGGAAAATGAGGACCCCAGCAAGGAAGCTGTCGGAATCACCTTGGGCATAATCACTTGGACTGAGGTAGAGCAGTGGGATGGACTTGGCAGTAGATTGGACTTGGGGGTGAGGGAGAGGAAGGTATGAAGAAGGACTGGAGGTTTCTGGTTTATGAAGTTGGGCAGGGGCATTTGTCATGGTGAAGAACACGGATAAGAGGCAGGTTTCGGAGGAGAGCATCATGAGTTCAGTTTGGACATGACTGCAAATATTTCCTAGGAACTATGGAGGAAGGGTCCATTCATGAAAACTGTGGGAATCCTTGGAGAAGCATCTCTTGAGTCAGCCAAACCTCTGGATTCTCTTTCCTCCTTACCGAGTGTCCACTTAGACCTCTGGAAGAATCTATCACTTAGTGCTCACTCAGGGGACTAATTTATCTAGCAGGGTAACAGTAAGGTCATGTGGGTGTTAAAAAGTAGGATGTCCTTGTGTCCACAAAGAGTTAAATGTCTTCCCACGCTGAGCCCCTCTTCAAGTGAATCACTGGGGTTTCTACAAGTGGCCAGGAAGACAGGGTGCCCAGCAGCTGATGTGCTCCGTGAACTTGAGAGATCACATAACTTTTGAATCTCTACTTTAGGCGGTGGCGATCAGATTGGATTGTGTGGCTGAAGGGACTTTAGAAAGTGAGCTTCTGTGTGAAAATGTAAGGTGTTTATTGTCCTCGTGGCTACAGCTCCCTCCAGAGCCATCTGTTGCCCCTTTCAAACAAGGAGGAGGATAATCAGATTCCTGCCAGTGACCATGACATCACTTCGTGGGTTTGGTTGTTGGCATGGCCCCCATCTGTAGTCTTGCAGACGGATTTTTATTACACGTGACATTGTCCTTACGCAAGAATTTTGCAAATTCAGTTCCTTGAGACATTGTGCCAAACCTTCAGCAAAATCGAAGCCTTACACATCTGCTCCATTCCTCTCAGTCACTAATTTTGGTAATTGGATTACAGAGAAACCCCCCCCCCCCTCTGTTGGAGATTTTCTGCTCTGGTCGAGGAAGCTAGTTCTGCATGAGGTGCTATCTTCCCTCCTTCTGAACAGGTTTTTTTGACTTCATGTTTTGTTCTTGAGTTTGGAAAATACATCATTGACATCAGCTGCAGTGGGCAAACTGCCTCCAGTTTTTTTTTTTTTTTTTTTTTTTTAGAACTGAGCAGAGAGAGAAAAAAAATAAAAACACAAATAAATACATTCCTGTATACCTACAGACTTTGAGCAGATATTTCTGGAAAGGACCAGCACCTGAATGTTTTCTTCCAAGTAAAGGGACAGGCAGATATACAGATGACAACTCGGTGGCTCTGGCAGTCCAGCCTGGATATGTGAGCTGTTGAACCTCCAGGTCTTAGAACCTCCAGGTCTAAGAACTCCAGGTCTTAGTTTCCTTATTGTGGCTGAGGGCATTAGACGAGGAAGCCTCTAGGTTGCCCTTCCTAGCTCAGAAGTTCATCTGTTCACTTAACCAGTACCTGTCCTAGGTCCTGGGATGTAGTTGTGAATAACTTGGGCAGAGACTCCTGGCTTTGAGGAATCTAAGTCCTGGTTGTGTGGTTAGATTGCTCATTGATTCAGGAAACAGTGGCTGAGCCCTTGCCATGTGTCAGATGCCGCGCTGGGCTTTGGGGAAACAGCAAGGGACCACACAGAAGTGGACCCTGCTTCCGAGGGGCTCGCAGCCTGAGAGGAAGAAGGAAAACAAAGGGTCCTGGTGGTATTATGGTAGACGGCGCTAGGGGACCACAGTTTTTGGGCTCAGGCACCATGTCCCTGAGAGGGGAGGCTGAGCTGAGGAAGGCAGGAGAAGGAGAAGAAGCTCCGCAGAGCTCTGAGGTTGCCAATGATGTGGGGGATAAGCTGGGAGAGGTCTGGGGAGGCTGGAGCAGGCACAGTTGACCAAGCCCTGCAGAATTAGTAGTCTGGATGCCAGACCCAGGGACTCTGGGGGCCCTTGGACAGAGAAGCAGCCCTGGAGGTAGACTTGATCAGGGTGGGATTCACAAGTTCCAAGTCTTCTTCAGCCTGTCTAGTTCCCCTTGGCTTATACTCAGACTTCAGTGCCTGCTGGACCAATGGAACATTTTTTTTTTTTTTGGCACTTACTGGGGATTGAACCCAAGGAAGCTCTACCACTGAGTTATATACCCAGCACTTTTTACTTTTTTGAGACAGGGTCTTGCTAAGTTGCCCAGGATGTACTTGAACTTGTGATCCTCTTGCCTCAGTCTCCCCAGTATGTAGGATTAGAGGCATGCTCACCACGCCTGGCTTGGAACACCTTTTCACATTGGCTCTCTCATGAAAAAATACTCGCTACCCCCAGTTTCTTTCTTTAAATCATTTAACTAGAGGTGTTGGTAGACTTTGAGGGTGCAAAGAAGTTTGAGCAGGAAGGAGACCTTTGTGACTTTACAGTTCTCTTTTTTCTTTCTAGTAGGTTGGTGTCTTTTTTCTATATATTTTCTTTGGAAGCCTTGCTGAGGGTTTGGCTGACCCTTAACCTTGGTGGGAAAGTCATGTGGGAGTTGGGTGGGGGGATAATCACGAATTATCTCCTGTCGGGCACCAAGGAGGAGTCGCCAACTTTTCCCCACACTGTAAATAAGGGACCAGGCCAGACTACAACTCTGTATTTATAAGACATTGAAACAAGAATCTCATTTAAACAGAGAACATGCCTTTGTGTAGGAATCCCCTCTGCTGAGGTTGTGATGGGTGGGGGCACTATTGCCCTCTGAGCTCTGACCTGGCTACTCTGCAGCTCAGACACTCCAGGTGTCCTTCCAAAGTCCTCGAGGACTTTTGTGCCTGCCCCTCGGAGCATTTGTACTTTTGCCTTATGCCCTGGGTCTCCCTGTCTTCCTCTTCCTAGCTCTATTGCAAGAGGACTTCTTCAGATGAGGTGTCATTGTCCCGCCCTGGTGAGGTTGGGTGCAGGCTTCTATTCTGCCATAACTCTGTTTTCTTCCTTTGTGACACAGTTCTGTCAGTCTCGTGATTATGAGGACAAACAACAGAGTGTCCTGTGTCGTGAAGCTATGATGTGCGGTAGGTTCAGTGTTTTCGATGCATTTCCGACTTACAATATATTCAACTGATGGTGGGTTTCTTGGGACTCAGCCCCATCACAAATAGAGGAGCCATGCACCTGAATCTGCAAAGGACCATGAGCAGAAGTGGTGGGAGCCATCGTCGCATAAAGAGAGATGCCGGGCACCTTTTCCTTCTCTCTTCTCTGACCTGTTCCACAGAACAGACCTTCCTGATGGAGGAGATTCTCCTGAAGGCACCAGCCTTTGTAGGAAAGAGAAAGGAATCTTTGTTACATTAAGCTGTCGGGTTTAAGATTGATCTTATTATGAGTTATTTGTCACTGCAGCCTTTCATGGACTCTCTTGACTAACACTCTTTTAGCATATGAGCACTTCCTCGTGATTGACTTTTCTTAAAAACAAAATGTGGATTTCCTTTTCAATTTGCACCTGCTAACCAGATGACTTCCGACTTCCTGCGTTTGTATTATGGATTCCAGGCACCCTGGCGGTGGTTTTTCAGACGCCACGGCTCCTGCCAATGTTTAGCTGAATGGGTCCCTTGACACAGTTCCTTCCCCTCCTCCAGGAGCAAATTTTCATATTAAGTAAACGTCTTCCAGTCCCCAGCGGCACTTCTGACAGCTTCTAGAAAAGGGGTTCTGCTTGGCAGATTCCTGAGTGTCTTGCACACTCTCAGCCTGACATCTCCCAGGTGAGCTCTGTGATGCCTGAGCTTGTCCCTCTCAGTCTTCTCCAATTATTTAGGAGGCCCAGAATGGAAAGGCTCTGACTGAGCAGAGGAAAACCCCTCCCCAAGGGGCAGAGTCACTTTCGGGGTGAGCGTCGTGCCTCTGGGTAACAGCTGCCCAGTTAGTCTTGCTGCTTTTCCTTCCCTTCTTGTGAATCCCTGGGAGATTTCAGGTGTCCACTGAGGAGGAAAGGGCTTCTTCTGTCAAATGCCAAATTCTGTTGGTGCTGAAGGTGGTTTCGGGTTTGTACTGGGGGCTGAATGATCTCGGGTGAGCAATTGCAGTTTGATTCGCTAAGAGACAAGGTGTGGGTTGAGGGGAGGATGGAGTCCTCAAAGTCACCAAGCCACTGACTCTCAGGGGTCATAAGGATTCTGACCTTCTCCGGCTGCTTTGGTTTATTTTACTTGCATGGTGAGGTAATCCTTTGAGGTTTGAGATCCTCTGTGAATTCCGGCTTTGTTCTGACTTTCAGGAGGGCCTCCACAGAATGGGATGAGCTTTTTCCTCTATCATCTTAAGAAAGTAGCCAAACCTTCCTGCGGGAAATTCTGGCCTCCTTGCTCTGAGGGTTGGTTAGCAGCTTTTGAATTTCAGGACAAAGTGTCAGGCACAGGTAGGAACACTCTCCTGCAAGCCCATTGTGTTTAGGGTGTGAAGAGCTGGAGGAGAGGGAGGCAGGGAGGGAGGGAGTGAGCGCAGGAAAGAGTGTGTGTGAGTGTGTGTGTGTGTGAGTATGTGTGTGTGTCTGTCTGGGACGAGAGTGTTCTTCCTGGTTGGGAGGGTCTGACAGGGTCCTGGGAGACCCTGTCACCTTGAATGCAGAACCAGGGGCGGTGGTGGGGATGGGTGGCTGGCTGTCGTGTTTTGGAGGCTTGTGCTGTGGACTTGGATGGATCTCTGTGGTCAAGAATGTGGTGGTGAATGGAACTGCCCAAAAGGGATGTTTCTGTGTCTTCCTGGGTGGCAGAGTCTCAGGGGTGGGTGAGGGTCATGGAGGGAGGGCCTCCCTGTACAAGGAGCAGTAATGGGGGACTAAACCCCTTCCCTGGGGATGGGAGAGGACAAAGAAGGTGATTCCAGTGGCTGGAGATGACTGATACTGGACTTCTTGTCTATCACAATGAGTAGAGATTTGGGACCAGAAAATTAATGGCCTTTGGAAGAAGAAGGAATATGAGCGACATGGAAGGAATCCTCTACTTGGCTTCTTGGCTTTGCTCCCAAGAGTCCTTGGGAGAAAAGTGCTGAGTGGTCTCTGAGGTTCTTTCCTGGGCAGAGAACCAGTGGCACTTGGATTTCATGGTGACTCAGGGTGGTAGGTTTCCCATGCTGGGGGGCATCCTCCTATGTCCTCACCAACACTGCCCCCCCACAGCGCCCAGGTATGGAAACTGGATAGTTTCAGCCATGGTCTGGGGGTCAGTAAAAGTCCTCCTACAAATGTGGAGCAGAGTTCACAGGACACACATGAGACTGAGAGGGCAGAGCTGGGTGCCTGCTGTGAGAACCTGGACCCCGCCATGCTTGAACGCCTGGTGGTCTGCTGGCTCCTGGAGGTGTTGGAGTGAATTCATACGTAAGACCCCCTGGGCCGGCTGAGCTCTCCAGGACACAAAGGCACACTTCCTGCCCACTCAGCTGAGCCCCTGGACCCCCTGGGGAGCTCAGCAGGGGTTCATGTGAGAGCCATGTCCACATCAGAAGTCACTCACCACCGCATAAATGAATTGGAGGTGTTCTGTGCTGGCCCTCGCAGCTCTCCTGGTGTTCCACAGTCAGTGGGGTGTGAGGGGCTTCCCCAAGGTCTGCCCCAAGGATTTGCTGGCTCCTTTGTTCTCTGGAACTTAAATGCAAACCTTTTGGCTTGTGTTCAGGGACAGACTTACCTGGATTTATGAGGCTTAGACTCCAGGCCCTGGGAGCTACTGGGGGTCATAGAATGTTCTAAGGGTGCTTTCTAGGTAAACGAATATTTCAGTACCTGACTTTCCAAGAAAGCAGTAATTATTTATTATTTCTCATTCTTAAAAAATGTTCTGTTTCAGGCCTAATTTATCTTGGTGTTTTGTGTTCTTTTTTTTTTTTTAATTATTTGTTCTAATTAGGTATATGTGATAGCAGAATGCATTTTGATTCATTGTACACAATTGCAGCACAACGTTTCGTTTCTCTGGTTGTACGTGATGAGCATCGTACCACACGTGCAGTCACACACGGGTAACTAGGGTAATGATGTCCGTCTCATTCCACCATCTTTCCTGCCGTGCTTTGTGTTCTCTTCCTTACAGGGGCACAAAACCTGTTTAAGCTGAAGGGGTCCCAAAACCCAGGTCTGCCCCTGCTTATGTTGCTAATTTGTTTACAGCAATCAGGTTTGCACGGGGATATGTCCAGCATCCCTAGATGCTATGCCACTGGTCCTCTGTCTAGACCATTCGCCCGCAGGGGTGACCTGGATCAAAGCTGTCCATGTGTGCAACTTTATCTGGGCATGATTTCTCCTGTCTGCCAGGAGTTTGGGCATTTTCTTTAAAATCTATTTAGCAAGATCTCAGGTACAACTTCACAATATTTCTTCTGTTCTTTGTCTTGAACAGAAACTTCAACATTAGACTGTGTTTTGTCATATCTCCCCAGATCAGGTGCACAGTCTTTGGGGACAGGGGCTGCCTTTGTGACAAGAACTTTGTACAGTCCACAGTGCAAGGACCACAGGCAATGACTTAAAAAAAAAAAAAAAAAAAAAAAAACTCCACTGGCCTCTGTGAATGATAAAACTTACAATGTTTTCAAAGCTTTAAAAATTTACTAATTCAAGTTAAAAAGGCATTTTTAATTTGCTTTGAATAATTGAAAAATTCTACTGAGAGTCAGTTCATAGGGGAACAAGAAGTGGATGAATGTTTCAGGGAAAGAAAATTATAAGCCATTTCAGGGAGATGGTTCCATTTTATTTTCAAGTCCTTTCAAGAGAGCAGTAAGTCCCTTTCTAGCAGGTCCTGTATATGAGAAAGCCTCTCTTCTGGTTACCCTAAAACTCTTCTGTTCTGATTCAAGTTCTCTCAAATTTTCTCCACATTACTAAAGAGTTCTTTTCAAAACACTAATCATCTTAGTCCCCTGCTTAAAACCCTCCAGTAGATAGAAAGAAATCCAGCCTCTTCTGGGACTCACCACCGTGGCCCTGTCTGTTCCCTGGCTGTTCCTGCCTCTTTCACTAATTACATGGCTCTCCTCATGCTGCCTAGAACATACCAGGTGCTTCCTACCTCAGGACATTTGCACAGGCAGCCCCTCTGCCTGCAGCTCTTTATCTACTATTATTCTACTTAAATATCAACTCCTCTAAAGGGCCTTTACAATGGGCCATCATGAGGGGGCCCCACTCTGTCAGGCTCTGTCACCGAAATTCACTTATTTTCTGGACAGAATGTTTCAGTTTGATATAATTTAAATTATCAGTTATTTAGCTGTTTGCGATCTGTCTTCTCCATGAGGTGTAAGTTCTAGGTGGCAAGGAGCCTCTCTGTTTTACTCTCTGCTGAATTATCCCTACCCCCACCCCAACTTGTCACATGGCAGGGGATCTATACGTGCTTGTCAACTGAAGGACAGAAATCTTTAGTCTGTTGACCTGGAGGTAGAGGAGGGTCAGGATCTGCTCCTTAGAGTGTGGTTGTAGGAGGCTCATGAGTCTGTGAGTCCTTGGCCAGAGGCTATCTGAAGACAGGTGTCCATGCTGGACAGTTGGCCCTTCGGACAGGACAGTGGTCTCCTCTTTCTGCTCAGCCCTTGCCTAGATACTCTTTCTGGAAGCATTCCTCTCACCTTCTGCCCTGGCCACTGCCTGTCAGGTTCAGGAGAGCCACAGGAAGCCAGTGAGCTACCGGGGCTGAGTGTGCGGCTGGGAGATGAAGTCTGGGGGTCCTTATTCCCCCCCAACAGCCTGTCTTTCCCCAGAGTCTCCAGCGCGAGCATCTACCACTCAGCAAGGTCAAGGGAATAGATTGGGTGGTTCGTCTTCTCGGGGAGAGGAGTCCAGATGAGATTTTTTTCAAAGATGTCATTTTCTGAGGCACCAGGGACAGTCCGTTTCAGGCCGAGGGCTCTCACCTGGGAATTAGTGGATAAAAGAATGATCTAGTAGCTAGAGAAAGAGAAATCAGCTTCTGAGGCTTTTCTCAGCTGCTCAGCCATAAAACCATCCAAGAGCTGACCTTTACGTGGGCGTGTGTGGCCAACCTGCTGGGACAGACCAGAAGAATCCAGCCAGGAGCTACTGATGGCAAACCTAACCTGGTCCAGGGTGCAGGGACCAGGGGTACTGCCCAGCAGGGAGGCAGCCGGAGCTGGGAATGGGAAAAGGTAGCAGGACCATCGAGTGGAGAGGCTTCCAAACTGTGGGGTGCACCAGGCCTGGAAGTCACACGGGCAGTGGCTGGGGAAGGGCTGGAGGTTGTCACACCACCACCCTACAGTGCTGGGGAGGGGGATGGGAAACGGAGAGTGTTACCCCTCACCCATGTAATGATGCCCAAGGCTGCGGGTGTTGGGTGTCAAACAAGGCCCCAGAACATTTAGTGGCACTGGGAAAATGGCCTAATTTCAGCCCCTGAGGAACAGACTAGTTCCTAGTTAAGGAAACAGTTCCTGGAGAGGCTGAGTGAGTTCCCTGGGACTCCTGGCTACGCGGGGGCAGAACCAGGACCTATAGTTCACATTTCCTGATGCTGAGGTTGAGCCTTGGTCCTTCCCACTGAGCTACAGAGGCTCAGCTTTGCAGCTCTCTGGAAACTATGTCTGCCCCCTGCTTTCTGACTCCCCCACCCCACTTTCAGGAGCCTTGTCCTCAATTCCAACCAAATCCAGGGACTGAGGGCCGCCGAGGGGCCAGCCTTTGCAGGTTCTGCTTCTTGCTCCGTCACCCCGTGACGTAACCTGACCCAGCACTGGGGAGGCCCACGGCCATGACATTTGGGGTAGAGCAAGATGGCGGACTGTGTAGCCCAGGGTTCCCTCCCAGGCTGTACCATCACAGGAAGGAGAGCCACCATGTTCATGGGAAATGACTAATTCCACCACATCCCCTCAGGCCTGGGAGGGTGGACCATCGTCCTGCTTGGATGGTATCTCTCTACAGAGGGTTTTCGCATCCTTGATTCTCTCCCAGTTTCTCCATGTATCCACGCCCGTATGCCATGGGACGCTGTGGATTCTATCACCTTATTTCTCAGACCTGGAATGAGTCATGCCACTTGCTTTGACCAACAGAAGAAGACACAGTGACTCTGGGCCCGTAGCATCCAGCCTGCACCCCTAGGGGCCTTCCCTGTTTCTACATGTCCTTTTGCTGTCTCCCTGGAAAAGCCTGCCCAGGTGAGCCAGCAGGTGGATGAGAGGGGAAGGAGGGAGGCAGGTGGAGCAGAGCTGCCCAGGTACGATGCCCCGCGGAGCGTGGCCTGCATGGGCCACTCCACACAGACATGGGAGCTGTGATTTTTTAATTATGTGTATGCCACTGGGGTTTTGTGACTGTTAAGCAACTGTCCACTGATAGCAGAACAGATAACTTAGTGAAGTATTGGAAATCTGAAAAACTAAATATGTAAGAAAGCTAGTTGAGCAAACCGAAGCTCAGGAAGGGACTTTGGGATCTTGAGTCAACCCCCTTACCTTGCAGATGAAGAATCTGAGTTGCAAGCGGGTGACATTGCTTGTTCTGGGCTACACAGATGTTTTGGGATCAGATGCATTTCCCAATTCTGGGCTCATTCAGCCGCCTGTAAGCCTGTCTGCCTTCTGTGCAGCGCAGGTACCTGGGACAGGTGAGGTATTGGGAGGGAGTTATGCGATTGATAGAGACCAGGCATGTTTGTGTCTTCCTGCAATGTCAGAATTTCTTGAATAGCAATAAATTCACAAACCACATCACTTTTACCCATGGCAATTCATCGAGTATGCATAGGCCATGTCCATCCAATGGTCTGACGAGGGTTTGGGGTTGGCATGTGCAGCTGTAGCCAGTTTTGGGGTTCTCCTCTTTTTTATGGGTCTTGGGTAAGGACGTTGCTTCATTAAGTGGTCTGGTATGTTTGATTGACTCATAGGCCTCATTTTCCTGATAGGGGTTGATATGAACATCCATTCATGTGCTTCTGTCTTAATTTGACAAATTCACAGGTCATTATTAGTTAGCACAATTAATTTATTTATCGGTTGGTGCCTCATGGTTGTGCTGGGCAGATGGTGGTTATTTGCTTGTACAAACAAGGTGTGAAGTCATTCTACCTTGGCACTCATACTAACAATGGAGTAACTCTTGGCAAACTACTGCTTTACAATATGGAGTCACTCAGGGTCAGGCACAGATGGAAAACTGCTCTTCTGTTCATCGTGGAGGAACTCAGAGCAGGGCACACAGCCTGCTCACCACCTCGGGTCTGAGCATGTGGGTGAAGGCAAGGGTGCAATGTGCTCTACAGACAGTCAATTTCCCTACTCCACAGTGCCTTGGCTTTTCTCCAATGTGCCTCCAAGGTCTGAGACTGGGTAAATAGCCTTAAAGCAGGTGGTGGATCCCAGAGGGACTTCTCTACTTTTCAGTAAGGGTCTCCTGGCTCCAAATGGCAGCCAGTTGCTGCCAAGTCCCAGAGGTCACTTCTGAGCATTGCAATGCCAAATTGGTTCTGTTCCCAGAAAACTGTGACATGGCCCCAGTCCTATTTAGGCCGTTGGATTACACACGACACTGGCGTTTCCCTGCTGTTGAGGCTGAGGAATGTGCCCTTTGTACACAGGGCATGGTGTGGAACTGTCAGCTGTGCCCTCCTTTGCCACCACTTCATATCCATGCATGGGTTCTCCCAGAGGTGGGCTACGGCACCCATTCCTGACAGCCAGCCAGGAGTGTGAGTTTTCACGTGTGTGTGTGTGTGTGTGTGTGTTTGTGTGTGTGTGTCTAGAGTGGAACAATTCCAGGACATGGAGAGCTATATATTTTTCTCTCTCTCTTTCTCTGTGTGTGTGTGTGAAATAAGAGATCTGAGAAATTCTCCTTATTTCCTGGAAAGAATGCAGTGGAAAGAAAGTAGTGTGCTCTTCAATAATTCCTCGGCCCCGGGGTGTCCCGCTTGACTCTTCTCCTTTTCACCCTCTTCTTACTGGAAGTGAGATAATTAGATCTGAGCCAGCAGACTCAAGATTACAACCCAGTTATGAAGGCATGGAGTAGCCCCAGGAGCTGAAGGTCATTAGACCCAATACCTATTTCTTGTAACCTTATAATTTTCACTTCACTAACCTCTGTGGTGGGCTTTATTTGCCTGACCTAACACTCATAGGCTCTTTGGGACCCTAAGATGGTAGGCGCCGATTAGGAGCCCCATCTGCTTGAAATCAGAACAAAGACCCAGCAAAAAGCAGTCCCTTGCAGAACAATGACTTCAGACGTCCAGAGATGATGATGATGATGATGATGATGATGATGATGATAATAATAATAATAAAATCCCCACCCCCTGGCAGAACATGGAACATTGGGTGGGCCCTTGACCCCTCTCCTGAGTAGCCCAAGACCCCATCTAAGCCAACAATCTTTTGTCCTCAGGGAACTTGGGAACTTTCAGTCAGGAGACCACCCAGGTTCCTGCCTTGTAGGACTCAGTCAAGTTCTTCTCTGTTGGACTCGAACCCTGTCGTCAAGACAAGGACCCAGGAGCTCCTGGGCTAAGCGTATGGGAGGAGTGGGCAGGTGTGGAGCTCTAGATAGCCAAATTGGAAAAGAAGAAGCCCTACTGGAGCCCTTCTGCCAGGTCCTGACAGCGTGGACTCCACATTCTCTTCCAGATGTCAGAAGAAGGCCCCGGGGAGTCCTGGGTAGGTCGACTAGAGAGGCCAAGACAGAGGCCAAGCTTCAAGCTGCTCTGGGGGAGACTTGGGGCTGCCTCCTGGTTTCCCAAAGTGCTTTATGCTGTTGTTCTCCAGGCTGGCTGCATATTTGAGAATCACCTGGGAGGTTACCAAAAAATACCCAGGCCCTGGCCCATCTCAGGCAATACCATCAGTCATTGTGGGTGGGAGTCTGAGCAAGGTATTTTCCCCAACTCCCTAAGTGATACGCATATGCAGCCACTGCTTCCCGAGATGACTCTGTAAGAGCCACCTAGGAGGGCTTTGGCCAGATGATGTGCGGAGCCTATATTGGTGGGAAGTTTCATGAATGAAGAAGCTGCCTAGGGCAGGCTGAATAATGACCACCAAAGACATCATGTCCCCCACCGTGGAACCTGTAAGTTCTGTGTTATCTGGAAAAAGGGGCTTTGGAGGTGTGATTGAATTAAGAATCTTAAAATGGTGGGATTATCCTTGGTTATCCAGATGGACCCCCGATTGCTATCACAAGCACCATTATAAGAGGAGGAAGAGGGAGATTTCACACACCCAGAGGAGAAGCTGGTGTGAAGACAGCAGGGAGACATTTGAAGACGCTGGCCTTGAGGGTTGGAGGGATGTGGCTGCAAGTCCAAGGATGACAGAAAAGCTGGAAGAAGCCAGGAATGGATTCTCCTCTCGAGCCTCTGGAGCAAGTGTGGCCCTGCTGACACCTTAATTCTGGCTCAGGGAAACTGATTTCTGCTTCTGGCCTCCAGAAGTGTGAGGAAATAACAGTTTTTTTTAAGGCCATGTGGTTTTTGATAATTTATTGCAGTAGCCACAGGAGACTACTATATCACCCATTTGGGGAATCCCTTTGGACTGTTGAATCAGGATCATACTTTATGGGGTATTTGCTTCAATTCCTTAGCTCAACAGATAACACACATGAATGGAACCCATCAACCAACTGGTCAACAGGGGTGAACCAGGGAACTAGGTATCACTGCAGCTACCAAGCAACATGGGGTGTAGTCAGGATGGGGTTGGACTCAGATAATTGGGACTGGCATGTTTTTCTCCTTATCGGTCACATGAGGTTCCAGAGGAACTTGAGACAGAGGAGTTTATATAGTCAGGGACAGGAGATAGGGGAAAGGGATGGATCTCCTAGAGAGAAGAGGGAGAAGTCTGGAGATAGGAATATGCTAAAGATTTTACAGAAACAAGTACATAGGCAAGCTCCACCGGAGCCTAGATTGTAAGTAGGGAGGTGGTACTTGAACTTCAGTGTGCCGAACTGCTGGAGGGTTGGTGTCTAGACATCTGTATTTCATACCAGCTCCCTGGGTTATTCTGAGAGTGCTTAATCACCAATGCCAGAACAGAAGATTGAATAAGGGAGGTGAATTGATGTGAACATGCTCACAAGAGGCACAATTTAATCTGATGGTGGGAACTTGCTACTAGGAAGGGTCCCAGAAGCATGGAAAAAGCAACTGCCCACTTAAATGAGGTCCAAATGCTACAATTATCAAAATGAAAGGAATTAGAAGTCTTGGGGTCAGAGGCATGCTGAGTGCAAATAGTATGTAAGGCCAGAAAACCCACTGGATGAGGATACACCATTTAAGGAATACATCATTGGGGCAGGCACCAACACCACCAAGTCTGGTGACCGCTCTCTGTGGGATAGAGATGATGGTAGGAGGAACCATTAGAGAACTAAGCTCACTGTTACCAGAAGGGATAGGAATCCCACACAGCAGAGGACAGGTGGCAGCAGGTGACCTTCAGAAGCTGTTTTTGGATGCAGTAATTGTAACAATGACAGAAGTCATTATCATAGATGCAATTATTGTAGTGGAAAGCAAGTGCAGAGTAGTGGCCAAGGGGGCCTGACCACAGGGGGTGTGGAGATGGTTAGTGGAACTCAGTTGTTCTTAGGGACAAAATATTTGGGAAGAAAAAACAAGGGTAATAGTCAATTTGGACCAGCAGAAGAAATCATGGATAGATGATCGGATCTCCAAGGGCAGTCACCAAATAAAAGTTCATGATCCCCTGCCTGATTTCTTGACCTGAATTAATTTCTGGACCCATTGCTCGAAAGAGAGGCCAGGTCCCCCGGGGAAAAAGAACCCTTGAGGGGGTCTGCAGAGGTCTGCAATTGTATGTGGTGATGATTCTATCAGTTCTTCCCCTAAAGGGACCTGAAACCATTTGCTCTGGCAATTGTACTCTGGGAAAAGGAGAACGCACAAATAATTTGTGTACAGCTGGACACAGAGTGGGAGTAGTTATAGATTCTCAGAGACCTGCTGAAGCTCCAGCTCGGAGGTGATGCTTTCAAAGACGAGGTGGCGTCTCTGGGGTGCGATGAATGAAAGGCCTTTATGCAGTACTGTGTTCCAAACTGGAAGAATTCATGGCCCGGGGCCACGATGGAGGACATGAATGGCTCTGTCCAGTTTGTGCGTTCTGTGCCTGCAACTCGGAGCCCTGGAAACGTTAGTGGTCCCCTTCCCCTAAGAGGGAACATTTCCACCAGGGGTTTCAGCAAGAATTCTGTGAACTGGAACCACGCTAGGCACTTTGGGTTCCTTCTGTCCAGGGAACAGCCAGCAGGAAGAGAGAAGGTGGAGCTGCTAATAAGCCGTGGAGGCAGCGGGGAGTCTGGCAGCCGGAGGATGACGATGACGTGGGGACGTCTTCGGCACTCCCTTCCCTTCCTCACCTGTGCTGGCAGTTGGACAAGCGCAGGGCAAGGCAGGTGGGGCTGGCACCTTCAGAGCCGAGAGTCTGAGCTGTGCCATCAGCACGGGGCCAGCAAAGGAGCTGGCTGGAGGTGAGCAACCCAGACGGAGAGTGTGGAGGAGACGGAGGAGCTAGGTTGAGGCCCAGGGCAGCTGCAGTAATGGGGTTGTCATTGTCCCATTAACTTCTCCCCTAAACTGTAACTTGTCTTATTAACCTTCCTCTTCCACCTTCCCCCCATAGGAAGAGAGGCCCACAGGAACCGAGGAGACTCCAGCAGCACTTTTCTTTGTGGCAGTGCCCTGAAACCCCCACGGCATTCTGGTGACGTGGGTTGGGGTCTCTAAACAAGTCAGGACAGAGACACTTTATCATTTTGTCATCTTGGCTATGGCAGCTTCTAGGAATTTCGTGTAACACAGTTATGGGCGTGGGTTACGTGAACACAGGCACGTGCTTCCTGTGGATGCCTCTGATCTCCCTTCCAGTCCCAGCCCTCCCCCACCACACACGATGGCCTCCACCAGTTACACATGACCAGCTGACCAATCAACAAGTACAGATGCTCCTCTGCTTCAGATGAGGTCACATCCCGATGAGCCCACCGCAGTGGGAAATGCACTGAACACCCTAACCTACCCAACACGGTAGCACGGAGCACCTGAGAATACGCTGTTACCCTGGTGACCGTGTGACTGACTCTGTCTGTGGCTTGCTGCCCTTGCCAGCATCTTGAGAGAATATCTTACCACACATTGCTAACCTGGAAAAAGATCAAAATGTCAAACTTTGAAGTAGAGGTTCTACGGAATGCATGTTGCTTTGGCACTATTACAAACTTGAAAAATCATGTCGAATCATCATGAGTTGGGTATCATCTATATTTTATGCACAGCCTTGCTCAGCTCTGTACCTTAGTTTTGTTTTAGTAGTAGGGATTGAGCCCAGGGATGCTTTACCACAGAGCTACATCCCCAGTCGTTTTTTCATTTTGAGAAGACAGGCTCTGTCTAAGTTGTTGAGGGTCTCCCTAAGTTGCTGAGATGGGCCTTGGACATTCAATCCTCCTGCTTCAGCCTCCTGAGTTACTGGGATTACAGGTACGGGCTGCTAAACCTGGATTATTCCTTGATTTTGATGAACTCAGTGCAATAGTGTGTTCATTCCATCCCTGTGCTCCCTAATAGACTGCTGACCTCATGTAGATGATAAGACCATGGACTGTGTCAAGTATCCTTGGTGATATTAGGGCTTGGCTTACGTGTTCTAGAAATTAAAAATGAATAAATAAATGGAGGAGTGAGGCAGGCTCTCAAGAAACCTGTTGTCCAGTGCAAGAGATGAGGCTGAGAAAAGGAAGTGAGGGAGACAAGGGAGGATTTCAACCTGGGAAAATATGATCAGGTCACATAAAAATGTCGGCGTGTCATTAGCTGCTATACAAACACTGAGACACTGACGTTGTTTTAGGAGTTAAGAGGCACGTGAGGTTAGTGAAGGGAAAGCTTTCAGGAGAAGGTAGGACTTGGTCAGGGCTTGAACAATACAGAATGTTCACACAACTGAGAAGATGTGGGATTGAGGGAGGCCAGAGAGAACCCCTTCATTCATTCAACAGATAAGTACTGCGTGTTTACTCTGTGGTGGGCCCTGTGCTCGGCACTTGGGACACAGCGGCGAACAGGAGAGACGAGAAATTCTGCACACATGGAGTTCACATTCTGATGGGGAGGGTCGGACAATAACAAAGTAAATATCATTTTATTGCTATACTGAGAGGGGTAGACTGCTTTGAAGAAGAATAAAGGAAAGAAGAGCCATGCAGAGGGTCAGCACGTTGGGGCATGCAGAGGTGGGCTTTCTGAGAGGTGAGGTAGGGAGCCATGTAAACCTTTGGGGGAGGAGCCTGTGGGCAGAAGAAACAGTGGGTGCAAAGGCCCTGAGGTGAGTGTATGCCTGATCCTTCTAACTAGCTTGGAGTGAATGAGGGCAAAGCTAGGGCCAAAGTCTTTCACTTGAGCGAGTGGGGAACCATTGGAAGATGTATTAGTTTTTATTTATTTTTCTATTGCTGTGAAATAAATGACCAAAACCCCAGTGACTTAAACCAACATAAACTTATCATCTCACTGTTCCTGAGGAATGCTATCACTGGGTCCTTGCTCAGGGGCTCGCCGGGCTCAGTCCAGTGTCATCAGGGTTGCAATATCCCCTGAGGCTCAGGTCCTTTCCCTGGCTCACTGGCTGTCAGCAGAACTGATGGCCTTGCAGTTGTAGGACTAGATCCCACTTTCCCTCCAACCCCTGCTCCCCACCTGTCAGGGAGCACATCCGTGTGGTCCTGCCCAGCTCCCAGGGGCTGCGCGCCTCTCTGCCACGTGACCTCTCCTTGACATGGTGGTTTCAGAAGGCATCTCTGTTGCTTAGAGTCTCTCTGACTTCTTTTGCCTATGTCCTCTAGACTCTGAAAAGAGGTCACCTGAATAAGTCAGGCCACCCCAAACAGGGCAGGAATCCTGGAGCCTCAGGGGCTGCAAGCAAAGGAGGGTTGTCAGTCATCCTGGTGTGTGAGCAGGATTACTCTGGGGCTGTGTTGAAACTGGACTGTGGGGACACCAGGAGGAGGCAGGGAGGCCATTTAGGAGGCTGTGGTGGGGACCTGGGATGCAGGAGGCTGTTTGCCCAAAACACTGAGGGCTACTGACCTGGGGCCAGGGAGACACTGAAAACCTGGGTGGGCCAGGGGGTGGGTGTCTGGACTTCATCTGGGTAACATCCTGAGCTGGGGACAAGTGTGACTTCAGATTCACTTAAGTGTGCCACACTCCTTTGCCTGACCCTGCACAGGAGCGGAGTTGCAGTAAACACAGTGGTCACCAGCCAGAGAGGCAGCGTGGAGGGGACTGAGGTGGGGATGCCCTGAGGATGCCACAGCCTGGCAGGGGGGTGACACACAGAGCTGAGAAACCTGCAAGCTTTGACTCAGGCTGGCTCCATCCCTCCCAGTCTCAGGACCCCTTCCTTTGCTCCTGACAAGGAACACTGTCACAGGATGCCACAGAAGGGAAGGTGGCAATGGCTCAGAGCCACGGAAGACAGAAGCAGCCTGAACAGCAAGGCAGGAATCTGCCTGTGAAGAGCCACTTGTCTGTCTCTGACACTTGTCACTGGTCCAGGAGGGAGGGAGGGAGCCAGGCAGAGGGAAGGGAGGACGTCTGCGAGTCGAGGTGGGGTGGAGGCTGTCGGAGACTCAACCTGAAAAGTCCCTCACCCTGTGCGTGGCATGGAGCAGACCCCAGGGAAAGGTGGGTGGCAGCCCTCGGTTCAGGGGTCTTTGTTGAGGGCTTGCTCTGGGTGCTGGGTGACTTCAGCTCCAATCGGCCTCCGGGAGACCCCAGCTTTGTTGGACATAGTCTTCAAATGGCTCGTGTGGCATGAACCAACAAAAGGGAGCATGTGTGTGACCCTGAGTAGACTTTCTGGGTTGAGATCCAGGCTCCACGTGTGACTGCGTGGCTGTGCTGGTCACCGAGCCCTTCCGTGCCTCCACTTCCCCTTTGTAAATGGGACGATGATAACCTCGCTCCTCAGAGAGTTGGCGGGAGTGCTGGCCCGAGGACAGGGACTCCTATTGGCAAAGCCTGGCCCGCGGGTACGTTAAACATGTTTGGAACAAAACCATGTGACGCTTGGAATCTTAAGTGACCTCTCCTCATCATAGAGAACCCTTTCTTAATTCTGGGTACCATTTTGTATTGGCTGTGAATGGAACTGAGGGGCCCAGTGAGGGCCAGGAATGACAGAGAGGAGGAACCCTGGTGGGTTTTGTTGGGGGGTGCAGCAGTAGTCACTTTGAGCTTATCCCAGAGACAGGCTGTCAGGTCAGCTGCATCCCAGACCTGGGAATGAGCCTTTAAAAAGTCCTTAGGAGGTTTTGCTACAGAGCTGTGGGTTTGCCTCATCTGCATGTGTCTAGTGTCCACTCTTCTCCATGGAGAGCGAGTACACGGACTTGTGCAGGGTCATCCTTTGTGGGCCACCTGCTCTAGCAGAGTTATCATAACGGCTGGAAGGGACAGTGTTCTTTTGCAGCAAAACTCATTCCATGGTTGGTGGGGAATAAAGCTAATCCTTGTTTGGGTGTCACTGTCAAGACAAGGAGAGCGTTCCTGTCTGCACACTCCCTCTCTCTGTGCGTGCAGTAGGGTCTGGGAATGTTGTCATGGAGGTGCCACACCATTGCCCACACTCCTTTCTGAGTCAGGTAGAAGCATCTGGGAGCCAGCAGTACCCAGAAAACTGTGCTGGGAGGTCAAGAGGAAGCAGAAATGCAAGATGGGTGTGGTGTGAAGATAGTAGGAGAGCATCGAGAGGTGGAGGCAGAGAACCCCTCCCCAGGGTCCTCCAGCCTTCGTTGCTGCTGGGGACAGTCCAGTTGAATAACTTGGAACTGAATCCCTAGTGGGCTCTGCTGGTGATCTCCACCCCCATCCTCACCAGAACCTGGACTGAAGCTCAGAACGGAGCTGTCTGTCTTTCTGACCCTCCCTGGTTGTTTTGCTGTTGCTAACGGGCTGAGTCCAGTTATATAACCTCCTCTCCGTTAGGTGAATAAATCTCATTATTCCATTGTGCTATGCACATCCGGTCCGGGTCTACGTTGAACTGCCCGAGAGAGGCTGGCAACATGCTGTTTCTCATCATTTCCACCCAGCAAGAAGAGAATCAGGGGAAAAGAGGTCCTCCCAATTATGGTGGAGCCTTTGGGGCTGTTATGTAATAGCCCCGGAGTCAGTGGAGTGGTGCGGGCCTTGGCCTTCCAGAGGGTGCTCCGAACAGGACAGCACCTTTGCCTCACTTGGCAAATCTTGGGTATGTTTTCTTTCAAACCCTGAAGGTTTTGAGGTGCATTTGTATATGGGGTGAGGGAGTTCTTAAAACTCAATTGAGATTTTCTTGCACAAAAATAAATAAGCTAGCAAGCAAAGGCAAAAGGAGACCTGCCTTCCAGGCCCGGAGTCTGCTGTATCTTGGGTCCTGATTGCTCCTGCTTCAGGAGAATCTGGTAACCAGCATGATGGCCTTTGAATCCAAACACGAAAACTCTGACCTCAAGGTAGAGGGTCCTGTACCAAGACCTGGAGTCCTGGAAACCGTTAAAGTGATGGCATGGCACGGAGGTGGGGAGCAGGGACTTCGGGGTCAGCAGGATTGGTTTGCACTGGCTCTGTTACTTACCAGCTGTGTGATTTTATACAGGTCACTGTATTGGTCAGTGTCCAGCCTGGAAAACAGAAAGAGACCCCTGGTTTTTCATCAGGCGGTATTTAATTACATAGGCAATGGAAGATCTGAAGAGCCAAACAGAGGCTGGGAGCACGAGGACCAGCCTAGCAGGAAGCCCTGCCCACTCCTGAGGCTGGGGGCACCCAGGGAGGAGGTGGAAGGCAGGGCTTGCCATAGGAGCACACGCCCAGTGCCAGCTGGTACTATGGAGGGAGGGGATGCCAGGATGGAGCTAGAATCATGGGGAGACAGAGCCATGCTGGCAGATGCCATCCAAAGCAGAGAGAGATGGAGAAAAATACCTTGGCTTCTCTTTTCTCCTTACCTTCCAATTTTCTACTGGTAACCTGATTGTTGAACCTGATCAAGGGCAAAGGATCCTAGGACATGAGTCTTCTGTGTCACAGGAAAGAGCAGGGAATGGATCTAAGAGCAGTCAAGTCTGTGGCCTGCACGGACACGGAAGTCTTTGCATAATCACTACTCCATCTCTGGGCTGAGTATGGGGTCTCTGGGCTGAGGTATGGGTGGACCAGGAGCCGCACGACTGGTGGACACTCTCGGTTGTCCAGGAGGGAGAAGAGGTATCTCCCGTAGGGCTGGCACGAAGGCCCTCTCTGCTAACCTCCATGGGACAGATAGACACGACCCCGTGCCCTTCCCTTTTACTGCTTTGTTTCTTTCTTTTAGAAGCCATCTACTGCCTCTAAAAAGATTTTCCAGATCTGCCTAAGAAAATTCAGAAATAGAGATTTGCAGGAGGGTGAGAAAGCTAATAGCCAACAGTGCGTGTGCGAAAGCACGCGTGAGACAAACCTGTTTTTTTAGCTTCCTTCTTAGCTGTGCTCCGGTGGCCTGGGGCCACCTTTACCTCCTTCTCCTTCCTCTCCAATGGCTTTCCACCCATCAGGTTCCTGGAGAAAGGGCCTATTTTTGTGTGGACAGGGTTCAGGACACCTACATGCAACAGGGATGCACCAGGCACGAGAGAGCACTGGAAGCCATTACCACCCCTAGGCCTTCAGGGCCAAGGGAAGGGACCCTAGAGACCCTAGAGAGCTGGGGCTTGGGATGGGGGTTGTCCCTCAGAGACGGTAGCCATAGAGAAAGGCAGCCACTGCTCACACTGTGCCAAGACAAGGAAGGAGCCGAGGGAATACACACCCAGCCGCTCTCTCCTGCTGCCCTCTGACCTCCTGATTGTCTTTCATGGGCTACAGAAAATCGGGAGTAATACCCAGGGAGGGGCTGGGGATGTGGCTCAAGCGGTAGCGCGCTCGCCTGGCATGTGTGCGACCCAGGTTTGATCCTCAGCACCACATACAAACAAAGATGTTGTGTCTGCCGAGAACTAAAAAATAAATATTAAAAATTCTCTCTCTCTCTCAAAAAAAAAAAAAAAAGAATACCCAGGGGGAAGGAGCCCATGGAGGCTGACCTTTAAAGTAAGACAGAGAGGGTGGGGAAGTGGATTGGGGACAAATGGGGATAATCCGCATAGTCTGCCCTGTTTGTCATTGGCACTTGAGAGTCTGAGGAGTACCAGTTGTTGTGGGAGCTACCTTGGAGGGTGTGTTGCTTGGATGCCTTTCTGATTTGGGGCTTTATGAAGAAGACATCTGTGAACGTCTTACCTAGTCCTAAGGGAATAAAATGCAAGGGCTCAGTTTTTATTTAGTTGGAGGCTGCCTGTGTTCTTTCCTTGAGGTGCTGATGGAATGGTCAGGGAATGGGCTTCGGCGTTACGTGGCCTTGGGTTCAAATCTCAACTTTACCACTGATGAGGGCGGGGCCTCCGTGAGGTCAGTTTACCTCTCTTAGCCTCGGTTTTCCAAAATGTATTATGTTAATGGTATCACAGCGTAGGTGTAAGGATCAAACGAGAGACGGTGTGTAAACTGTTTAATAAGTGCTAGCTACATTTTTTTTTTTTTTTTAAATTTCACAAACATGAAGGCCTGGATCTGTGGGCTATGAGGTATGGGTGGACCGGAGCCGCAGGATGGAGTAGGGGACAGGTCTTTGTGATAAGGCAGAAGCCCACGGGTCCCTAAATGTCAAATCAGTGCATCTGGGAACAATGCTATCCACCTGGTTAAACAGGTGTTCCTCAGGCACTGCCTAGACAACTGTAGGGATCCTAGTGGGCTGCCGGGAGGCAGGCCGGAGGGGGTTGGTGACCCCTTCCCTTGGGATATGAAGTCGGATCTGTCTGATGAGAGGACTAAGGAGGAGATATGCCTCTGTCCTCTGGACTGCTCATCTCTGACATCTGACTGGCGCTCTGCCACTAGTCCTTTCTGTCATCCCTTTTAATTGGGGATGTGACAGGGATTAGCTTGCTCCTTCAAGTCTCCCATGATTGCCCATTTCTGCTGATTCACGCAGGAAAAATAATCTTGTTGGGTAAACAAACAAACAAACCTTGATGGCGTCTCTACAGATCTGACATTTTGAGGAGGAAACAGGAGGACTGCAGGGCTCATGGGGTGTTCTCACCTGTCCTTCCTGTTAAAGGTCAGGACTGAGGAAGAGAGAGAAGGCCGTGTGATGCAGGCAGCTGGCTCTGGGGAGGGTCTTAGCAGCGAAGACTGGAGCACACCAGAGGGTTTTTGTTGCTTGCAGGAATGGAGTAGAACCCAGATGGTGGCGTTTTGACTTGTTTGCTCACTATGGGACTTTCAAGGGGGCATTTGAGACTATATACAAAATGCATGGAAGGAAATCCAAAGCTTGATACCAAATGGAGCAACATAGAAGCAGTTGGTCAATTTTCAGGCAAAAGCCAGGAGGATGGGGTTGGGAGTGTGGATGTAGACTCCAGACCAAACTGCCCAAGGTGTGGGCCTCCAAAACTTTTTAAATTTGATTTTTAAGTTTGTTCTTTTTAGTTATACATGACAGTAGAATGCATTTTGACCTATCAGACATACATGGACTGTAATTTCCCATTCTTGTGGTTGTATATAATGTGGAGTTACACTGGCCAGGTATTCATATATGAGCATAGGAATGTGATGTTCAATCTATTCTACTGTCTTTCCTATTCCCATCCCCTGTCCCTTCCTTCATTCCTCTTTGTCTAATCCAAAGTACTATCCTTCCTTCCCCTCTTCCCCTACTGTTTGTTAGCATCTGCATATCAGAGAGAACATTTGGCCTTGATTTTTTGGACTGTCTTATTTTACTTAGCATGATAGTCTCCAGAGTCATCCATTTACTGGCAAATGCCACAATTTCATTCTTCTTTATGGCTAATAGCCCATTGTGTATAAATACCACATTTTCTTTATCCACTCATCTGTTGAAGGTCACCTGGGTTGGTTCCATAGCTTAGCTATTGTGTATTGAGCTGCTATCAACATTGATGTGGCAGCGTCACTATAGTATGTTGATTTTTAAATCTTTTGGGTATATTCCAGATTTTCTGAGGAATCTCCTACTGCTTTACAGAGTGGTTGCACCAATTTGTAGTACCACCAGCAATGTACAAGTGAATCTTTTCCCCTGTATCCTTGACAACATTTTTTGTTACTTGTATTCTTTTTTTTTTAAAAAAATACTTTTAGTTGTAGTTGGACACAATACCTTTATTTTATTTATTTATTTTTATGTGGTGCTGAGGATCAAACCCAGGGCCTTGCACGTGCTAAGCAAGCACTCTACTGCTGAGCCACAACTTAGCCTTTGTTACTTGTATTCCTGATAATTTCCATTCTGATTGTAGTGAGATGAAATCTCAGTATAGTTTTAATTTGCATTTCTCTAACTGCTAGTGATGTTGGACATTTTTTCATATATTTGTTGACTGATTGTATTTCTTCTTCTGTGAAGTGTCTGTTCAGTTCATTTGCCCATTGGGTTATATTTTTGGTGTTAAGTTTTTTGGGGCCTCAAAACTTTGAACTTGACTGTTCATGCCAGAAAGTCAATACATGTGCAGATTCATTTCCCCCATCTTATAGGCTTATGTCCAAATGTGATGTGCCACACATTCTGCTCCAAGGAGACAGCATAGCACAGCCACTGAGCTTTGGTCTCAAGGGTTCAAGTCCTGCTTCTACCACTTACTCTATGGGACCTTGGACAAGTCTCCTAACTCTTTTTGTGAGGGGTAGGGGAGCCAGGGATTGAATTCAGGAGCATTTAACCATTGAGCCACATCTCCAGCCCTAGTTTGTATTCTATTTAGAGACAGGTCTCACTGAATTGCTTAGTGCCTCACTTTTTGCTAAGGCTGGCTTTGAACTCACGATCCTCCTGTCCCAGCCTCCTGAGCCGCTGGGATGCCAGGCATACGCCACCGTGCCTGGCTCTGTCTCCTCTTACTAGTTGTAGTTTACTTATGTGTGAAGAAAGAATCATGATCAAGTCTATTATTCAGATGATTCAGTGAAATGATGTAAGCAAAGAGCCCCATTAGACAAACAGTAAGTGAGCATCACTGTTGCTGGGGCCTTTCCTATTCTGATAACCTCAGCAGCTGTGCACTGTATTGATCTTCACTCCAGGCTCCCACTCTGGACTGAATCAACTTTCCAGAAACACAAGGAAATGGCTAAGGTCCCCAGAGCCACACAGAATGCCACACAGATTGAGAAGGACTGGCAGAGGAAGGAGCATCTGGGTAGCTGGCAATGCTGTAGGAGGAAGACCAGGGGAGAGTGTCTTGAGAGCTCAGGGAGGGTGGGTTTTCATGTCACACTGGTGAGAGGGGACAGCAGAGGGCAGAGGGCTGCTGAACCTGGGAGCTGCAGTGTGAAGGGAGTGGGAGACCCAGGGTCTGGGCTGCCCCACTGTGGGATCTTGGAGAAGGCCATTGATCTTCGCCTCGGCCTTCCTAACTATTCTGGGAGCTGGAGAAGAGAGTGTTAAGTGGTTATGTTTTTAAAATGGAGCTTTATAATGATAGAATTCTATAAGTGAAGGATTGACTTTAAATTGAAATTTCAGTCTCAAATCAACAGGCATGTATTGAGCATCCAGATTACTCAAGATCCTTGCTAGTTCCAGGCACCTTGGGGAGTACAGTCTGGGCAAGGAATCCTGAGTTTTTCATCCATGAGAGTTTGATCTTGGATGAATTGTTCCTCTCCCCTGATCCTCACTTTCCCCGTGGGTTCTAGTTGTTACTCAGTGCTGACTCTCCTGGTGGGGCACTAGATGTTTTTGATCCGTCTGTTTCATCGAAGACTCATGGTACTGAGAAAAGCTTATGGATGAGGAATTGTGTGACTGACTCAAGGTCCCAGGAGTGTGTAAGGAGGAGAGCTGGGAGGTGAGCAGAAATCGACCCCCCCACATGTAACCCTGCCCTGCTACACCTGGGCCGCCATCTCTATCAGCAGACGATGGTGTCAAACCATAGAGCAAACCTAGTGAATTATAGTTAGTTATTCTCTGTGTCTTCTGTAAGGTGTGAGAGTCTAGATCTGACTGGCCTTTCTGTATCTCTGCAATCTAGTAAAATGTCTGATACATAGGAGATGTTGGCATTAGGACAGGCACTCGAGATTTACGTATGAACAGTCATAGACCCAGCCCTTGAGGATGCATGAGTTCATGGTTATTTGAGCATACAATTCTACTATGACAAGGCAATAAGATTCTTACATTTATGGAGCTATGAATAATGTGCATACTTCCTTTTTTATGATTTAATTCATTTCAGTGAGTACGTTTCCTAAATTAAAAAAATAAGGTCATTTTTATTATGGAGTATTTGAAACACACAGATATCAAGAATTTTATAAGGAACATCTGTGTGTTTATCACCTAATTTTGTCAAGTCTTAACATTGCTATACTCTCTTTGAGTGAAAACACACACACAAATGCATTAAGGATTCACTGGAAGAACATATATGTTCCTTTGGATTTCATTGTCCCTCTCTCTAGAGTAAGTATTATTGTGAGTTTAGGTTTATTATCCCTGTATATACTATTGCCATGCACATATGTATCATTACAGTATATATATTTTTTTGTTTTGAAACAACACAATTATTTCCATAATGCATGTGCTAATTCTTAATTTCCCTCTTTTACTCAAAATTACTGTTTGAGTTCACCCATGATGACATAATATAGTTCTAATTTCTTAATTTTAACAGCTATAGAGTATTTCTTTTCACATTTTTGATTGTTTTTAAGTAGAAAAAGTATAAGTAATATTTGCTACATTAAGTAAGATAATATAGATGTACATAAGAAAAGTTGTTTTCCCTGTCTCCTATTACATCTTTCAAGGTAAACAATGATAATTGTTTGTGAGTATCCTTTTAGAACTTTCCCTTGGCTCAGATAAACATACATATACTGCAAATATAGACTTCCTACTTCCTTTTTTTGCCCCTCTCTCCTCCCATGGTAGCAGTGCCCTGTAATAGTAGCTCCAGGATTCTGACCATTCAGGCTCCTTTGATCTAACTGCTCTGGTAGCTCAAGACCTCCACCCCACCCCGTGTCCAAGGAGGGTTGTCTAAGCTCTAACTCCTGCCTGCACCCAGATGAAGGAAAGAGGGAAAAGAGGGAGAGTTCCTCCCTTTGCTTTTAAATGCACAGTCTTGAATTTCCATACATCACTTCCACTAACTTCCCTTTGGCCACACCTAGCTGCCAAGGAGCCTGGGAGTGGGCTTTATCTGGTTGCCCTGTGCCCTGCTAGAACTTTTGTACCTCTAGAAGGAAAGACTGGATTGCTGGGGAAGACAGTCATGCCTCTCTGTTATAACATTCTAAGAATTCTGCTCAGCCTCTAGACCACCAAGAAGGTCTGTCCCTCATTCCACCTCTCCTGAAGGTCTGCTCCAGGGCTCCAGGAAGGATCTTGGCCTCGTCCACAGAACAACTAGACATGACGTCTTCCAGTCAATACTTTCACAACATCGATGGGTTTTCTGCATCCTCAGCCTTCAGGCAGCAAGGACAGACAGGACCATCTTTCTAGAGAGCGAGCACCAGTGGATAAGCCAACACTGGTAAAGGGGCCCCATTCTACTCTTGTGGAGGTGTAATAATACTAGTAAAAACTAGTAATCCCTGCCTCAAGGAGCTTCTAGTCTAAATGAAACCCTTATACCTAGAAGATCATCAATAATAGAGGCAGAAACTGCCAGGGACCAGGTGGGTGAGTTCTAATTTTAAATTCTGGGCAGAGAACCAGTCTCTGTGAGCAACAACTCATTGTTAGACTAAATTCTTGTTTGTAGCTTTTATGGTTATAATCAAATAAAACTTACAACAAAGTTAGGCTGACATTAGCTAAAGCTCAACGCAATTGTTGTGCTGCCTGATAATTAGGCACAAGTGGTAAGCAGTTCATGCAAATGACTGTAATTAGCATTATTTTTACATAGTCAAAGTTTTTAATTTTCCTTGTTACCCTGTGTAGTTTATTGCTTGTCACTCTTGGTTGCAGAACTAACACTTGGCAGCATGTCAGACACAAGGGATCGCCCCAGTCTCTGGTCTGTGCCTGGAATGGCCTGTCTGGAAGTTCCTCCCAAGCTCACTCCACAGTGGGAAGCAGTATGGTAGACTGGCCACTTGCTTGGGATCTGGAGTCAAAAGGCCTTCATGACTTATTCTACCATTTTAAGTCGTGTGAGCTTAGGCACATTGCTTATTCATTCACTCTCAATTGTGATAATGTACTTAGGACATAATTAAGAATGTATGAACCTGCCCCGTGCTGTTATTCTAGGTGCTGAGACTTAGTAGTGAACAATAGCCGCTCCCCCATGACTTATATTTCGAGGATGGAGCCAGACAGTTAGTGAATATAGTGATGAGAATATAGTGGTGAGAAGTGAGTAGAGGAGCATGTATCTGTTGGGGTAAGCTCAGTGACATTGCAGGAACAACCTCCAAATCTCAGGAGTTTGTTTTTCCCACATGCTACATGTTCTTTGTGGGACAGTGGGGGACTCTGCTCTACATTTTTATCACTCTGGAGCCAGAGCTGTCTGTGTCTTCATCCTTTGGATTGTCACTGGTCATTATAGCACACAGAAGGGGGAACGGATTTGCAACAGCAGGGCTCCCCGGCCCTCTGGTTTCCCATTCCACAGTTGGATTTGACCAAAAGGAGACCTGAGGTCTTTGTCTTTCCACTCTCTGTTTGGCCACTGTTCTGCAATGGCTGCTCTCCTACAGCCACGACTCCAACAAATGCTCCTACTTCCATGACTCTAGCTCTCCAAGGGGGCCAGGAACACCACTTCCTCCCCTGTTCCTTTAGGACTAAGGGTGGTGTTGGCTTCTGGGTGTTCCTAGTCTTTGGGGACCTCAAAATCTCTTCTTGGTTTCCCTCTGTGGATAGCACCTTCATGAAAAGATCTTCCAAAGATTGTAAATGAGTACTCCATCTGCTTCTTCTAGGACTCTCAGATACAATATAAAATATCTTTGCCAAAGAGGTGCTCTTTGGAAGTGATGGGGAAAGTCAAGCAGATTTCTGGAGGGAAAATAGTCCAGATAGAGGGAAGACCTTAGGGGGCAGGAGATTAGTTCTTGGCACATTAAATGAACAGCATTGAGACCAGCATGGTTGAAGCTGAGTGAGCTTCAGGCAGTAGGAGTTAAGGCCAGGTTTCACCAAGATTCTTCTAGGTGACAGGAGGGATGTTATGGTTTAGATATGAGATGTCCTCCAAAAGCTCATAATGCAAGAATTTTCAGAGGTGAAATGATTAGATTGTGAGAGGTGTAATATTATCAGTGGATTAATCCACTGGTATGGATTAACAGGGTGGTAACTGTAGGCAAGCGGGGTGTGCCTGTTGGAGGAAGGACACTGGAGGCATGCTTCGGGGTTTGTATTTTGTTCCTAGTGAGGAGAGCTCTATCTTTGCTTCCTGGTTGCATGTCCTGAGCCTCTTTCCTCCTCCACGCCCTCCTGCCATGTTGTTCTGCCTCATCTGGCCCAGAGCAATGGAGTTGGCCATCTAGGGACCAAGACTTCTGAAACTATGAACCCAAAATAAACTTTTCATTCTCTACTCTGTCCTTGTCATGTTTTTTGTTCACAGTGACCAAAAGCTGACTAAAACAAGGGACGTTGGACTTTTATTCTGAGTGAAACAAGAAACCACCCGGAGGTTTTGAACACTGGCTGATCTGGTTAACAATTTTAAAGGGCCATTCTGACCAAGGGCAAGGTAGAGGTGGGGAGATCAGTTAGGAGGGTACTGCAAGAGTCTTGGAGGGAGATGCTGGCGGCTTGGACCAATGGAAGGGTGGAGATGGTAAGAGGTCAAAGTATGGTTATATTTTTAAGGTAGGAATAGCACAGCTTTGCTGACTGATGGATATTGGATGAGAGAGAGAGAGAGAAAAGAACTCAAGAATGACTCCAGGATTTTGACCTGGGATGGGAAGACTGAGTGGGATGCAGTGTTTTGGGAGCTGAGAGTAGAAATCAGGTATTAAGTGTTAATTATATTCAGTTAAAGACCCCACATAAACCTTGAAGGGGAGATGTTGAGTTAATGATTGGAAATAAAAGGTCAGAAATAGAAACAAAAATCTGATGGTTTCCAGGGGCAGGTAGTACTCCAGGCAAGACATAAATGAGGTCTCTGTGGAGTGTGGCAATAGAGAGAGGAGGTCTGTGATCAAGTTCTGGGGCCTTCTAACATTTAAAGATTGAGAAGATAAAGAGACTAGGAAGGAGTGACAGATGGGGGTGTGATTAAGTGCAGAAAGTCCTTCAAGGAAGAGGGAGAAACTTACCACCTCAAACTGGGAGAAGTGGGGAGGTGAGACCAACCTAGGCCTTAGTCTGGGCAATCCTCTCTTCCAGGATTATCTCTTTCCCCAAGGTTTACAGAGCAGGAAGTGAACTGGGAGACACAGGGACATGGTCCAGGCTGGTTCTGCCACAGAGCCCAATATAAAACCTTGGGCAAGGCACTCATTTCTTTGAGCCTCAATTTTCGTTTGGTAAAATGAAGGCATTAACCCAAACTGCTCCTCTGCCCCAAGTTTCTGAGATGTCAGAGGGGAAAGAGCTCATTCCCCAAAGACATCTCTTTTATACTGAACCACCACCCCTATCTTGTGTCCCCCCCTCTCCCTTTTCTCTTCCTCCCTGTCTACTCCCCATCTCAGAATTTTATCCCTTAGAATTCAGTGAGTCACCACCTTGTGTCTTGAATCTGCTTCCCCATGAAGCCACGGCTCCATCCTCATGGTCCTAGGTTTCTCAGTCAGTGGAAACAGTCCCAGAAGTCTGTAATATGATAGCAGGGAGAAATAATGGTGGGGACATTAGCTATTATAATGATAAGGCTTAAAAAGAGCCCACAAATCTTCAGGCCCCTATGTGGTAATGTAAGGGTAAAAGAAATTGAAGTTAAAGCGTAAAAGTTAAAGGGTAAAAGACCGGGTGTTGTAAAGTTTCTAAGCTGCAAGGTCTGAGTTAAAATGTAAAGGATTAGGTATTGTTAGGTTTCTATGCTACCTGCAAAACCTGAAATTTCTGTAGCTGTTAAGACAATGCTTGGAACTGCCCAGTAAATATTTCCCCTGACTACTTGGTTGTTTAATAACTGAAGGGCTCTGTGTGGTCGCACATAGGCATTGCAGGGCCTGGACCAATCAGTTTAAATGTAACCCCCTCCTTAGGAATGACCTATCACTCCAGCCTGACCTGTTCCCGCCAATGAATGAACTAATCATGTTTAGGAGTTGTTCAATTTTCCCGCGCCTCATGATGATTTGTTCTGATGTATACAAAGCCCTCCGCCCTCCCCAAAAAGTGTACTTAAGCAGTGCTCAGCCCCTGCTCGGGGCTCTGGGCTGCTTTCCCTTCTTGAGTGGGCACGGAGCCCCATGCTGGTTCAATAAATCCCCTTCTGCCAATTGCGTGAGTGGTCACTTGGTGGTCTCTTTCTCCGACGCTTCGCCGGACCCTTACAGTAAAACAAAATAACTAAAGTCAACTTTCGGCAATGACATTTGGAGCCTTGGAGAGTGCATGTACAGGGGTCGGGGAGGAGGTATAGGTCCTCTTGGTTGATTCATGAGTTAGTGAACTAAATTAACTCAGTGTCTCTATAGGCATGGCATGAACTCAGGGTCATGCATCAGTAAAAGGCCATTCTCAAGGGCTTGGTGTAGGGGGGAGATGGACATGACCAAAGGTAATCACATTTAGAGAATGAACAATGGTTTCTGGGACCACAGGAAAGAGCTACCGAGTCTGCGTGGAGGGGTGAGGACAGGGGGAGCTATCCCAGGGGGAAAAAAAGGCTAGAGGGCTGGCATTCAAGATAAAATGGTGTGGGTCAGGAGAGAAGCCCATCTAACTATCCAACTTCTGAGCATGCCTACAACCATTTCACAATGGGGTGACTTGACCCAGCACACTTACGAAGTCAGAAGAAAGGAACAAAGACTCAGTTTTCATCCTAGAGCAAGAGGGAGGCATGGATCTTGAGCATGGACCATGGGGATAGAGCTGTAGCATCAAGGGGATGCAGATATAAGACACAAGGTGGTGACTCACTGAATTCTGAGAGACAGGATTCTGAGATGGGGAGTAGACAGGGAGGAAGAGAGAGGGAGAAGGGGAGACCAAGATAGTACAGTATAAAAGAGGTGTCTTTGAGGAATGAGTTCTTTCCCCTCTGACATCTCAGAAACTTGGAGCAGAGGAACAGTTTGGGTTAATGCCTTCATTTTACAAGAGACAAATGGTCTCCTAGCGAAGGTTTATATTAGTGGAGTTTCAGTGTGACCACGTAGGACCTGGGTTGGGATGTTCTCCTTCCAAATCTGCCTGGGCTGCATCCTCCTGCCATTTGGCCTTTGGCAGGAGGGCCTGATCCGGGCCTTGTTGAGACCTGCAAAGCTGGGTGGTCATGAGGTTTCGCAGTCATCATGGTCCTCAGGCTCGTGAGCTGAGTGTTCCTGGGTTTGCTCAAGTCTGGGGCCCTTGCCAGGCTCTGTCTCACCTTGCTCTTTCTAACAGTGCTAATTTCCAAACCCAATCATTTCCACAAGGAGTCTGGCAGCCTCACCTCCCTTCTCAGTGAAGGTTTAATAGCAGAGAGCTAAAGCAGGTCTCGTTGCTAAGCCTTCATTATTTCCACAACAGATACCACAGGACTCCTGCTAATATGCCATGAAGCATTGTCCTAATTAAACTAAACGACTCATGTCAAATTAAATGAACAGAGTACATTGGGTTAGCCAGAGCTCTGGCTTGCAGGCGCGTGTTTGTTTATTGTTAATTGTTCAAGTTCAATTACCTACAGCAGTTTTTTCTTCCCATCAATACAAATTACTGAGGCTTCAGACTTGGTCTGTTGAGGAGAGCTGGCCTGGGCCATGGGGCACCTGATGATAGCTCTACTGTGCCATCTTGGCAACCTGTGCTGAGGTTCTCCTGGAGCAAGGGCGGTATGATCTTCACCACCCACCCACTTCTCAAGGATGCTGTAAAGCTACTGTACACTGACCGTATCTGAAGAGTTCCTAAGCGTATTCCTCTCTGCAAGAACTTTAGTTTGAAATAAGGGTCAGCTCAGCCCAAGCTTCTAAGGGGCATTTGAAATCTTTAGTGTCTTAGTCAGGTTCTACCAAAGAAATAGAACCAGTAGGAATCCGCCCACCCCCCCCCCACTCCCAAGTTGGCTAGCCCACAGAGGACTGGCTAGGCAAGTCAAGTTCATAGGACAGGCTGTCAAGAAGGACAGGATGGATCTGTGCTGCTGTCCACAGGCACAATTTCTTCTTTCTCAAGGAAACCTCAGTTCTGATCCAGTTCTCTGCCTTTCACTGACTGAGTCAAGCCCACCTAGCTTAATGAAGAGAATCTCCTTCATTTAGAGTCCAGTGATTATAGATGTTAACCACATCTTCAAAATACCGCCATACATTAGTGTTTCCCTGGGTAACTGGAAAGCATATCCTAGTTAAGTTGACACAGAAAATTGACCATCCCAGCTTCAATCTGGAGGAGGATATCCATTTTAACATAATTGGCTTTGTTTGGCCCAGTTGGACAGAAAAGAATGCCCTAAAGACATGGAGCTCAGTTAAATTTTTAAGAGAAAGCATCTCCTCCAAACATTTCATTCATTCCCACGTCAATCCTAGATGTCATCTGGAAGTCTTGGGCCAGAATGCGAGGAGCGAGAACTCCCTGTAAAACAAGTTAGGGTTAGTCTGTGACAGAGTCTGGCGGGTGAGATGAGCACATACACAGAGAACACCAGACGTCTGTGCACGTGGCACTCAAGGAGTCCAGCCTGGGAGATCAGAGGGGCCTTCCAGGAGAAGATGATGCCAGTAGGAGAGTGAATGGGGAAAGTGGGGGAAGAGGGGAAGGAGACAAGGAGAGAGAGGAAGTTCTAAGTAGAGGTGACACATAGCTAAGCAAGGGCACAGAGCTGAGGGTCACCATGGATTTATAGGGGACTGGATGCAGGTCTGTGAGCCTGGGGTGAGGAGCATGAGGAGGTGGAGGGCAGTGAGCTGGAGAGGGGGTAGGGTTGCATCCTGGAGAGCACTGTAGAGGTGTTTGGATGTTTCTGTAGTTGACAGAGAGGAGCGTGTTCTTCTCTGCATGTTAAAAAGGACTTTCTGGAACATGTCAAGAGGATGGTCAGTCCTACTGTGCCATCTGGGACAAGACGTTGACCCACTTGTGTTGAGGTCCTCTTGGAGCCAAATGGTCATGACCCTCCCACTCACTCCCTTCTCACGGATGCTGTCACCCTACTGTACAGTGACAACATTTGAAGAGCTCCTGAGTATGTTTTCTTCTGGAAGAACTTGAGTCCAGTCTTTGAAGTCTAGTATATCGGATCTCTGAAGTCCAGTGCACTATCAGTCAGGGTTCTATCAAAGGGATAGAAACAGTAGGATTTTTTGCAGGGAATTGATTAGCCAACAGAGGGCTGGGGAGGCAAGTCAAGTTCACAGGATAGGCTATCGATTTCTATCATTTAGAAGGGATTTGGAGGGTGTATATAATTTTTATCTAAATAAAATTTTACTTTAATAATTTTTATTTATTTTGGGGAACCAGATTGGGAGAGGGAGGCCTGTTAGAGGCCAGAGACATTGACGGTTAGGGACTAAGGCAATTATTTAAGGATTGTAGAGAAGGTATTCAGAAATATTTGGGGAGGTGAAGTCCATAGATCTGAGTGGTGAGTAGATTTTATGTAAGAAGAAGCAAGAGGTAGAAGATAGTGCTTCCAATTAAAAGAAAACAGGGGCAGAGGTTTACAGGGAGAGACGATAAACTCAGTCAGTGATATACAGTCACAGGTCACTTAATCATGGGACATGTTCTGAGGAATGCATCATTAGGCAGCTTTGTCTTGGGTAGACATCATGATGTGTTTATATAAACTAAGATAGCTACAAGGTCACATGGATATGTCTTATGGGACCCATATCCCATATCATCCGCATCCACTGTCCACTGCAATGTTATGTGGTGTGTGACGGTGTTCAGTCTGAGGCGTCTAAGGGATACACAGCTGCCAGCTGTTGCCTTGCCACATGGATGTAGGTCTTAAGAAGCCTGGTCTGAATATTGGGATAGTGGATATCTAGGAGTCTTTAGGAATAGGCGACAGGCCAAGCACGGAGTGGAAACAATCATAGAGACCACCCTGCTACAATTGGAACCTGGAATGTCCCCCAGTGTTAAAGGAATTATTCCCAGCCTGGTGTTATTGGGAAGTGGTGGAAACTTTAAGGCCCTTGAAAGTGACTGTGGGACTTTGGTCTCTTCTGTGCATCCTAGACACGAGGTGAAGAGCTTCGCTCCACCATGCACTCCTGCCATGATATGCTACCTTGTCACAGGCATGAAGCAATAGGGCCAATAATTATGGATTGAAATCTTCAAAACTATGAACCAAAATAAACCTTTCCTTTGTATAAGCTATTTATCTCAGGCATTTGTTATAGTAACAGAAAGCTGTCTATCACAATGTCTGTTCCATGAGAAAGACATAGTCTCCAATTCATAGATGTGGAAGTGGATGCTCAGAGAGATTGGGGATTGGATCATTTGCTGATGTCTTCCTCTAGTTTTGGCATCCCTCTTTAGAGAACCATAATATCCATCACATTAGAGTCACTTCCTGCCTGCCTGCTCTACCAAGCTCTGAGTTCACGACGCCCAGCTGTTTCAGAGTGAGCCGGTGCAGCCATATTGCTGGGAGATGGCCCTGTGTGTAGATGGTCATTATGGGAGCCCATTGCCATGAAAGCATATCTCTCACCTGGCTGCTGATGCCTTGATTTCTACAATTTGGAAGGAATTCATTTTTTTTTTTGTGGGGGAGGAATGTAATTTTTATTTTTAAAATATTTGTTACAAGTTTTAAAATTTAAAAATATTTTAAGAAGATCGTATATATTTGAGGTTACAATGTAGTGATTTGTTACAAATCAAATAATTATTATTATAATCAAATTAATTGACATACCAGTCACCACCCACACTGTATGTCAGATCCCTGGACCTTGAAAGTTTTACCCTTAGGTCAATATCTCCCCATCTCCCCCAATCTCCAGCCACTGGTAGCTCTATTCTACTCTCTGTTTTTGTGAGTTGGACTTTTTTAGATTCCACATACTTACTTGTGAGTGAATCCAACCTGGCTAGCCCCTTCTTCAGAGATTCAGCCTCTCTGACAGGGGAGGGGACTCAGATTCACAGGCCACCCAGCTCCTAGGTGGTCAGGGGTGGGGCTAGAATGACCTCCCTTTAAATAAATGCCAACTGCCCCTTTTTATGATGCATGGAAGGCCAGTTTATTAGGTAGGTGAAGGAGAGAGTGTTCTGGGTTCCTGGAATGGAAGGAGGTCTGGGAGATTCCTGCTAGGGGAAGGGGCCTGATCTACTCCCTCTGGATAGCACACAGCATGCCTCCCTTTCCCCCAGCCAGGATATTGGCTGAGTAGACACCTACCCTGTACTGCCAGGTGGTGTTCAGAAAATGATCCAGGGTGCCATCAACCAGTTAGCATAATTTAGAACCAGCAGGAAAAAAAAATAAAGAAAAGGCAAAAAAGGGTGAGAGTTTACTCAGGAGGGAGATGTGTGGCCTCTGGCTGGCTGTCCATCCTTGAGGCTGGGCTGGCATCTAGATCTACCTGGGGCCATCAGCGCAACTGATGCTTGAGAAGCGTCCCGACAGTGAGCAGGCCCTGACCTGACCACAATGGTTGCTGTGCCCTGCTCTGCTTGGACTGTTCTGGAAGATGTTAGCTACAATTCAGTGCACTTTGCACAAAGGCAAAAAGATGTGTATGGGATCCTAGAATGTTAGTTGCTATAGCAACATCTGCCTTTATTATCACCTAAATCCATTCACTGTATAAATATAGTAACTATTTGACTTCCCCACCCCCAGTCCACTTGGTAGGATTAAAAAATACATATAATAATGATAAAAAAGACCTGAACAAACTGAAGTGTGCGTGTGTGTCCCCCCATGTGCCAAATGGGCATTTCAGAGGAGGGGAGGGGAGGAGGACATTGTGGGGTGGGTGCATGCCCACAAATGCAGGTTAGTGGATGGCTGCAGGTTAGTAGAGATGGCTGCGGCTTTCAACCCATTCAGGAGAGTGAATTCCTCAAAATAATGAGACAAGGTTGTGGGAAGTTAAACAAAGGTGCATAAGAGGGGAACGATAATATGGGAAGAATTCCAGATGGCCATCGGACAGATCTGGGCACAAATCTTGGTATCACTGCTTGCCACCCAAGTAACACTTGGGTGGCAAGTGTTAAGGCCATCGGATCCGCTAAGCCTTAGTTTCCTCATCTGTGAAATGGGACATCCATATCCATAAACCATTTCGGCAACCTGGTCTCACAAGAGGCCCCAAACACCATCTCTAATGCTGAGTCAGAAGTTGCGATGCACCCACCAGATTTGGTGTATTTCTTAGGAACCAGCTCAGCCCTCTGCAGGGAGGGTGAGACACAGAGAGTCCTGGAGGAGTTGGTGAGGGTGGTCATTGTACCAGTCTGGATAAGGGGGCTGGGCCACCCAAGAAAGCAAGGCAGGACAGGGCGAGGCACAATAGGGAGTGGGAAGCAGGAGGCTCCTGCCAATGGGCTGCTTTTCCTTGGAAGGCCCAGTTTCCATGCTTGGTACTATTAACTAGGATTTGGTGGGGGTGGGGAAGGAAACAACGGGCAGGAATTTAGCATCCAACAGCCATTTCTGGGAATCTTTCTGGGAGCTGGGAGGTAAAGGCAGGCAGATAGAATCCTGCTGAGGCCAGAGGTTCTACTGCTGTTCAAAGTATAGAAACTCCTCTCACACCCATCCTGAGCCCTTGTTCCTTGGTTCCTGAGATGATCTGCTTTTGTTTGGAACCCAAATCACAGAAACAAATGCTTTCTGGGTTCTTGCTACTTGTTAGGCACTAAGTGCTTTGCACATACTAATTCACTGAATCCCTGCAATAATTCCGTGAAGTAGAAACTAGTATTATCTGTCTTTCTTTGCAGGGAGTGAACCGAGATACAGAGAGCAACATGCGCTGGAGCCGTGGGGTCTGATAAAATACCGGCTCCAAGGGTGAGGCTCAGTCTGAGAGACTGTTTTTCTCTAATGCTCATGAGAGAAGATGTGTGGAGCATTTCGCCTGTGCCAGGCTGCAGGAATTGCTCATTAAATGCTGGCTATTAGTTGCCCTCTGGTGAAACTTCTGACAGGTACATGTTGTTTAACTTTTTTTATGAAATGGCTCTCTTTGTCCCTAAAGCCCTGGCTTGAGACAACTTCTTTCCTTGGCTGGAAGTCCCTAGAAACAAATAAATCATGTCATGAGAGAAGGGAGTGGGGACAAGGAAGGAGCCTCTGCCACCAGGATTGTTGCCCATGATCACTGACTGAACAGACCTGGGCTCTGCACTGTCTGGGGCGTTGCTATCTGTGTGTCTTTAGGTGGGTCACTGAAATCTTCTGAATTACCCTTGAGTGGTGTTGAGAGGGCAGGTAAGTGGCCCAGAAGGCCCTTAGCGTGGCGCCTGGTCCACAGGAAGTGCTGGGTAAAGACAGGATCATGCTGCTGCTGCTGGGTATGGTGATGATGAAGATGAGGATTGGACCTCTTCCTGGTGACATTTTCTTGCTCCATCTGCTCCCCATGGGGATCCTGGGGAGAGGAGTGAAAAATAGGGAGCTTATTGGGCTCTGAGAAGAACAGAGGAGAAGCATCTACTTAGTCATGTTGAACCTGTGTTTTCCAAAACGGTCCTGAGCACCCTGGTCTGGGAGACAGAAGCTCTGTCCTGGGGACACCATTGTCACAGCCTGTTCTGGGGCTGTGTGCTCCTATAGGCCCCTAAGGGTTTCTGAGCAGGAGAGACTCTTGTTCCCCTTCATCCCACTCTGGAGGGCCGTACTCTATGCGGTCACTGGAGATATTGGTACGAGGATGACCACTGTCCTAATTTCCTCAGGACTTTCCAGGTTTTATCAGAAAATCCAGATAAGCCCTCTTAGTTCTGAGCAAACCGGGATGATTGGACTTCCATTAGCCTCTTTCTTCCCCTCCTCCATCGTCTCTATGAGACTAGACTGCTTCGTCTTGCAGGAAGTGCAAATGTAATAAGTAGGAATACAGATCAGAATATAAATATGCTGATATTTCAGAACATGATAACAACTTTGAGTCCAGATGAAATTCAAATATGGTAATAACCAGTTATATACAAACAAGATCACAAACTCCTTTATTAAAAACCAGCTTCTATGCGTCCCTGAGTTACCTCATTCTCCCATAATCTCCATGGCCTTCCCCTGGCTCTTCCTTTATCCCTCTAACAATCAGGGCACGGGATCCCTTTCTTAGGCTGAGAGCAGGGTTGGCCGGCTGCAGGGGAAGGAGGGAAGGATCCTGGGGCAGGTGCTCCTGAAAGCTGGCCCTGCCAGCCCGGGATGAGAGCAGGCTGGAGGGACACAAGACCCTGGCTCTGGCTGGCTGTTCACTGTGGCTGGCCACAGGGTTCTGATGGGCAGGGTGTCAGGCCACATGAATGAGGAATAAGCCAAGGCCTTTCAATGCCCAGCCCCTTCCTTCCCAAGCCCTTGGCGTATCCTCTGTATAGGTACCATGGGGGACATCTCCCTAACATTAGGAATAATAGAGGCATGGATTTAGGCCCTCTTCATTTACCTGTGGGGGTAACTTGCCCTCCTCACGTCCCCTCACACCTTCCCACACTCAGTGTGCTTCATTGTGATTGGGGTTTGCTATGTTTTCACAAACTGTCTTAGTGCTCTGCTTATCTCCTGCTGCATAATGAACCACCCCAAAACTTGTATTCTGCTTGCAGACTCTGAATCAGCAATTCAACAGGGCACAGTGGGGATGACTTGTTTCTGTTTCAGAACATCTGTGCCTCAGCTGGGAGAGTTGAAGAGCTGAGAGACGTGAAGGATGAGGGTTTAGAATCAAGTGGTAGCTTCTTCACGCACATGCCAGATACTTTGGTAAGAACAGCCAAAAGACCGACCTTTGTACCTACGTGCATATCATCTCCCTCTGGGTCTGGGCTACCAGGATCATCAGATTTCTTAGGTCCCTGGAGCTTACAGCTCAAAGTGCAACATTCCAGCAGTGGCAAAAGCTACTTGGTCCTTGTGACCCAGGCTCCACAATCCTTCAAGTTAGAAGAGTCCCAGTCTATTCGTGTTTCAGGGGATGGGATATGGACTCCATTCTGCAGTGGGAAGAATATAAAATTTATCTGATTATCCACCATCCAAGTGGTTTGCTCGCTATATAGAGAAGTGAATCTCAAAGATTAAGCCAAAAAGCATGGTTAGCACCAGGTAGATAATCTGCTTTTTGTTAAAATTTCCTTTAAAATTGGCTTTTTAAAAACCTCTCAGCACAAAGAATACCATATATGGTAGGTAATACTTCTTCAACATAGTAGATATTCTTAGAGCCATTTTAGAAAACAAAAAGAAAACGGGAATTCTCTGGTCAAATAAATTTGGAAATGCTGCGCCGTGCTATTCATAGCCTCTTTCTGGAAAGTCAAGATGCATAGTGACATGGCAAGGCCGATGAAAAATCCTGGGGCAAGAAAATGTTAAGTGCCTTTTAGAGTTTAGATTTTTCTAAAACCCATTTGAGCACAGAGCCTTTAAAGTTTTCTTTATTTTGGGGTTGTAACACCTGCTAAAAATCTTGCTAACGAAGGTTCCTTGAGCTGTCTTTTAACACAGTCTGTCTAGTCTCTTGATTCCAGAACAGGCTTTTTCAGAAGAATAAGACTTGAAAGTATTACTCAAGAATGTTTTCAATAATTGTGGCATAATTTTCAGAGCTTGACTTCAATATCTGCACCAGTCCAATTCGATTTGAATCTTTGGCGGTGGGCGGCCTGAGCATTGGACGTTTTGAAAAACACCTCATGTGATTCTGACGTGCAATCAGGTTGAGAGTTATCGACTTAAACTACTATTTCAGAGAATGGCTGTTTAGTTTTGGGAGTATAGGAGGTCCCATACTTAGCTTAACAGTTATCTGCTGGAAGATTGGGAGGATAAAGAGGCACATTTATTAGCTCTTAATAAACAAGGACTCACAAGAGAGAGATCAAATGTGGAGTGTCCCTATTTACTCTGCTCTGGGGGTTTTGGATTGCCAACCCCTCGCCTGTGTCCATCCCCTCCAGATGGCACTGTCCTAGCCATTACTGACCCTAATGCTGAAGTCTCCTCTCTCCTCTTTTCCTCCATTTCTTCTCAATATAAACCCAGGGCTGTATTCTAGGCTAATTCTACTTGGGGCACATGCACCACTGGGCAAAGGGAGGTCAATTCTTCAGGATTGAAAGAGAACTTTGCCATACTTGTATGGAGAATCAGTGGAGGAGGTTAGAAAAGAAGGTAGAAATGGGGCTGGAGCAGGAGAAATAGAAAATGAAAGGAACTGTCCTCATCTCCATGAAAATCTCAAGTTTTAGAGAGTTTACTCCACATATAATATACAGCTTTAGGTTCTCTGTTCCTAGTTATATTTTTCTCTAACCCAGTTTGTTTTGGTAAAAGATCATTTTGCCTTGTGGCATAATGTAAAAGAAAGCATAATAAAGGGAAGCGTGGGCAGCCTCCGTGGTGTCCTTGAGGTGGCTGTACGTAGGAACTCTGTGGAAACCACCTGGGAAGTGATGCTGGTCCACGGTGGAGCTGGGAGTAACATGCTCCTCGAGGGGAAAACGCTCCATCCATCATGTAGCAGAGGAAGGTGACCTTGAATATAAAGGGTAGAGAATGGCTGGGGAGGAACCTCAGGACCTCTGAGCTACACTGCATGTACCATAACTTATTTAAACATTCTTCCTTAGACATTTGGTTTGCTAGAAGGTCCTTCAATTTTATATAACACTGCCATCAGTGAACATTATTGCATATAAATCCTAGTCTGTAGCTTGGATTATTCTACTCCCCAGAACAGAATTATTGGGTTAAAGGGTATAAGTGTTTTAAAGGCTCAGGCTATGTTACTAACCATCCCCCTAGAAAATTTATATCAATTTATACTTTCTTTAGCAGTGTATGAGTGTGCTCCTTTCCCTACATGTCCGCCAACACCAGGAATTGTAACTTAAAATATTTCTCCCTTTCTGGCTTATTCTTAGAAATTCCTAATGGGGTATATTAAATGACGTGTATTTTCTCTCTAGTCTATTTTTTGTTCAAGAAGTAAAATTGGAAATATCTCTTTGCTTTAGAAACATGGCAATCATTTTTTTTTCTTTTATCCCCCTCCCCAATCAGAAGTACGTAACTTTGAGGTTGCTAATAAAGAACAAGAAACTCTTTTTTCTTTAATGGATGCTGCCAAGAACAAATGATTATATGGGATTTTCTCCTCAGCTTCTCCCTAGCAATGGCCTACAATTTATCCGCATAAGTCTCAAAAAGTTAACTTCTACAGAGCTTGTCTCTAAGCCTGAACATGCCCCCTAGAGTGAATTTTAAACAAGGGTCTTGATAGAGATGTAAGTGAAGTCATGAGTTAGTTTCATCTTCTCTTTGTCCTTCTATTATCAGGAGAAATATTAATTGAAGGCCTACTAAGTGTCTTGTACTGTCCTAGATGGTGTCAAGTGTAGGTGATTCTTATTATTGTGAATTATCCTACCTGTTAAAATTTACTGGTAATCCCCAAATCAATATTCATGGCACTTTTATAGTTATTTGTAGACATGTACAGAATAGCCAAAAAAAAAAAAAAAAACCAAAAAACAAAAAACCTAAGGTCCCCAAGTGCCCTGTTCCCAGCTGAGTTTGCTGTGAATTCTTGTTTGATCTCTTATACTCTGTGGCATATTCAATGCTATGCCTCTTTTTTTCTTAAATACTTTTTTCCTTTTTGTTGTTGTCCTATTTCAGTGTTTGAAACAGTCCCCCCAAGTATAGTGCTGGGGTGCTGTCTAGGCTCCCAAGCACAAGAAAGCAGTGATGTGCTTTATGGAGAAAATATGTCAGACAAGCTTCTTTCAGGCAATGAGTTATTTAATATATGACAAGTTATATTAAATAAAGTGACTTTAAAACAAAGTAATATATTGACTGATTGATGAAAATATCGGGGCCAGAGGCTCACGGGAATCTTGCCCCTTGATCCCTTGTGAGCCATGGTGTGGTATTTGCTAATTTGGGGTTCACAGCAGCTTCACAGAACATAACTACTAGGGTGAGTCAAGGAGGGTCCTGAATGCAAGTCTGAGAGATCTGGGTGTATTCCTTAGACCAGCAGTGTTTTTATTTGTAAGCAACTTTATGCAGCTATAAATTGCATGAAATAAAATGTGTCCAGATTAGGTATACAGTTAGAACTGTGACAAATGTATACACCCAAGGCAACATCACCACAATCAAGAATAAAGCATTTTTACGACCTCAAAATCCTCCCTCATGATCCTTTGCCCTCTATGCCAATACCACCTATGATCCTAAACCAAAAACGGCATAAAGTTTGCTACTTTAGAATTTCATAAATGAAATAAATAGTGAATTTGTATGAAAGTGGCTTCTTTTCCTTAGCCTTCTGTTTCTGAGATTTATCTGTTTTTTACATAACATGTAACTTTTATTAGCAGCATGTAGTTTTAGAAATTCACTGCATAATATTCCATTGTGTTTATATATCAAAATTTACTATCCATTCACTTGTTGAACTTTTTTTTCCCATTTTTGAGCTATTTTAAATAAAACTTTTAAGGCCATTTTTATATAATTCTTTCTGTGGAAATATAGTTTCATTTTTTTGGATAAACACCTAAGAATGGCGAGAGTATGTTTAACTTCTAAAGAAACTGAATTGGCAAACTATTTCCAAAGTGGTTCAAACATTTTGTATAATGTCAACCACATATGAACATTCTAGTTGTTCCGTATTTTCATATGTAATAGATTAGACTAAAATTTTTGCCTCTCTAGTGGGTATGTAGTGGTATCTCATTTTTATGGTTTTAATTTACATTTTTTAAATAATCAAGATGTTAAACATCTTTTCACGTTTTGAAATTTGTATATCTCTTATTTTGTGAAGTGGCTGCTATTTTTAAAGTTGATTGTCTTATTGGGCTGGTGACATTCTTTAAATATCCTAGAAGCAGTCTTTTATCACAAGTATGTATCAAGAATGTTTTCTTATGTGTCTTGCCTTTTCATTTTATAATGAAGTCTTTTTTAAAAAAAAATTTCAAATAAGAAATAGAGTCTTGCTAAGTTGTCTGGGCTGACCTTGAACCTGAGATCCTACTGCCTCAGCCTCCTGAATACCTGGGACTAGAACTGTGTACCATTTTGCCCAGATGAATAATGTTTATCTTTTAAAGAGCATTTTTTTTTAGTTATAGACAGACACAATAACTTTATTTTATTTGTTTTTATGTGGTGCTGAGGATCAAACTCAATGCCTCATACATGCAAGGCAAATGTTCTACCAACTGAGCTATAACCCCAGCCCCCAGATTGTATTTTTGATGAGGCCAATTTAATAATTTTTTCTTCTATGGTTCATGCTTTTCATATCTTAAGATATTTTCACCTATTCTGAAGTTACTTTTCTTTTAGAAGTTTTATAATTTTAGCTTTAAAATGTAACTGTGATATATATCAAGTTAGCTTTTTTGGTATGCTGTTTGGGAAGGATTGAGGTTCATTCTTTTCTATATGAATATACAACAGTCAGCAGTATCTGTTGAAACAATTATCTTTTTCCCATTAGAGTCCCTTGACACTTTTGTAGAAAGTGACAATTGACCAAACACATGTAGATGTATTTCCCAACCTTCAATTCAGTCCCATTGGTCTTTACACCCACACTACACTGTCTCGATGACCATAACTTTTTAATAAGTCTTGAAATCAGGGAGTGTAAGTTTTCCAATTTTATTTTTATTTTTCAAAATTGTTTTGAATACTTTTAAGTTTTTTGATATTCCACATAAACTTTAGGATTGACTTGTTAAGTTCTAGAAGGACTTTCTAAAAGCATTTTCATTGGAATCCCATTGGATTTTCACATCAATTTGGAGAGAACTAACTTAACAATCAGAGATCATAGTCCAATCTCTGAAAATAGTCATTTAATGTATTTTGTCTAGATTTTGATGTGCTTAAATTGGGAGGAAAATGCCTATAGTCATTACTTGTTCACAAGTGGAAGCATAATTATAGGACAGTATTTATCAATGGATGCATTTGCATTTATGGAATCAAGTGAGTCTGTGTTTGTCGTCATGCAGTTAATCATGTTGATACACATTGTCTCAGTCTACTTGAGGTTCTGTGACAAAGAACCATACACTAGGTGCTTAAACAGCAGAAGAGTAGGCTTTGAAGGCTAGAATGGGATCAGAGGGTTGGCATGGTTGGATTCTGGCAAGGGCTCTCCCAGTGGGTTGAAGATGGTCACTTTCTTATTGCATTCTCACATGGGGTGGGAAGAGAGACGGAGATAAAGAGAGAATGCTCTTTGGTGTTTCTTTTTATAAAGGCACTAATCCCTTCTTAAGGGCCCTACCCCCCTGACTTCATCTGAACCAGATTAGCTCCCAAAGGCCATGCCTTTAAATATGAAGATTAAGACTTTGATACATAAATTTTTGGGGGGAGTAGAGGATAAAATTCAGTCCACAGTCCACATTTATCAGAAATACCCTACATCACTCAGTGCTATTTTCCAAATGATCTGTAGACACTCTTCTAAATTGTGTTTTAATGTCTCAATGACAAAAGTCTCACTTTCTATTCTGTTAATGTCCCTCAGCATGAGAATTACTGCAGACGACAGGGAGTCCTTCCTTCCATACAGGCTCTTGAGCAGAAAGTCAACGTGATGAAATGGTGATTTAGGTGTTTGAAGTAGGGAGGAATACGTATAAGAGGGCGACAGGACAGCAATTATTTAATGTTCCTATGCTACCGTCAATGAGCTCTCCCAGGGTAAAGGGTCAGCAGAATCTGTCATAAGTCATTTGCTTAGATGGCCGTGCCAGAGCTTATCATTATCTTCAGCACCACAGCCCGGGACAGCTCCGAAAGGGAGGTGGAATCACACCCTGAAATGTATTATTTATTCAACACCTATTTTATTTAATTTTGATTCTGGCATTTTGAAGAAATATCAAATAAGTAAAGACTACTGCTCTTGCCCTTAGGAAAATTATGATCCCTTTTGGAAAGCAAAACAAACACGAGTTTAAAATTAATCATAATAATTCATTGTTTTAGTAATATCTTACAGCTTCAAAGTGAATTCTCATACCTTTTTTGGTAGAAAAGATGACAAACATACTTTTACAGATTGTCCATATGCTTTAGGGAAAGAAAAATGATAGTCAGTGTGGGATGGTGTTATCCAGAGAAGACTTTTCAGAGGAGGTTTTTTGCATGATGTCTTGAAAGATATGCTGAGTGTAACCGGGTGAAGAAGAGGTGTGAGAGCCTTTGGTGTACAAGAATCACTTGAGCAACATCATATGTGTTCAGGATAACCTGAAAATGGTAGAAGTTTGACTTTGGGTTTATAATTGGATAGAGGAAGGACCCCTGATAATAAAAGTCTTTAAGTCCAGGCTAAAACATACATATTTGATGCAACAGTTAGAAAGAGTATAGGGATTTTTCTGTAGTAATTTAATGATAGCTTTTATCCTATGATTTCAATTTCCTTCCTTTTTCTTCCACTTCCACAAGAACCTATTTTAAAATTTATTTTTCACAATAATAATATTTTAAAATCAGTTTTATGCTTATATTTTATTTTTCTAAGAAGCTGTAAAATTGATCCCTACCACAAAAACCTATAATAAAATTTTAGGGCCATAAGTACTGAGTTAATGGGTTAAACTAGAAATGGAACATCTCTTCTCCCTCAGACATAATTCTGGACACTGACAGAAATACAAAGCTTCAGAATTTGCTCATCCATCCATCCATCCATCCATCCAGTCACCCAGTCACCCATCTAGTCATTATCTTGTGATGCTTTACAGGACAGGATCCTTCAATGTCTTACAGTCTAGTGATCATTCAGGACTAAAATAAATGGCTGTTAAATGCTTGTTTTCTTTTTCACTCATCAGAGAGGTTCACGTGCCCCTCAGGACTGCTTTCTGAGGCTTTCTGCTTGGCTTAGGGACATAAGGAAGGAAGACGCAGGATGGTAATCAGGGTCCTTTGGGGCTGCTGCAACCTTACTTCTCATATCACTGAAATTCGAATTGACATCCTAGACATCTTTCCATGGAGATTTCTTGGTAGGGAACAGTGTTTCTTTTTCTAGATTGTTGAAACAGTCATTTGAATCTATAATTGGGGCTCAAGTAAAAGGATGGAGAGAGTATGAGAGATGTCTTTTCTTACATAGTTTCTGGGATAACGCCAGCTGTGTGAGGGAGGCATAATAAATGAAAATCAATTATTTCATCAGCAGGTGGGAAGCACTTGCAGCAAAAGATTTTTAGTCTCCAGTAAGCACATGCCATGTCATGTGGTCACAACATAGAGCTGAATGAAGCCTTAGATTGTATTAATAAAAGTACCATATCTAAGTATCTAAAATGAGGCTTCTGTTCTGCTTCACTTTGGCCAGTTTATGTCTAGAGTGCTTTATTCATCTTTAAAGATGGGGGGGGTTAAGAGAGATGTAGGCAAGTTGATATCTTAAAGTATTAAGAGATAAAATGGGAACATGAAATATTTGAAACCAGGTATTATTTGGAGTGGTTGAAGCAAATCTCATGTTGCTCTTGTGAAGAGAGAACTCAAAAGCATCCGAGCACTGGCTTGAAACACTGAATTGGATATGGTTGGAGCCAGGAGTTCGAATTAGGAACAATTTGACAAAATATCAGGAAAATTCAGCCCAAGGGAGGACATCTCAGCTATCAGAACTGCTACAAGATGGAATAAATAGCTTGTCTGTTGCAGTAGTGTATTTCCCATTGTGACTTAGATTTTATACCTCTGGAGGAAATGTGGAAGGATTCCAGTATCTGAAATTGCTTGAGTCTGTGATTCTGTACTTTATAACAAATGCCATCCCATCTCAATGTCCTCTGAGGGTGAGAGGTGGAACTAGTAGGAACCTGGGAGAGCTTGGATGAAGAGCAAAGAGCAAAGACATTGAAAAACTGACTCTGAGCTACATTGAGCTGCTCTTAGAGACAAGGCAGAGGGAGGAAAAGAAAGAATTTCAAGAGAGAAAATACCCTGTTGTTCTTGGTAAAGATTTGAAATCCAGTGCTACCAGCCTAATGCAGCCCTACAAGGGGAAGGATGACCCTTGGTGCCTCTCTTTCTGCCTGTTCTTCCCACTGAAGGAGGTTAACCTTGGACAGTGTCTGCTCTGCATAGACTCCTGGACATAAAAAGGCCTGGGATGTGTATGAGATGAGTGGAGCTCTATTGCCGGTAACAGGAGACAGCGCTTATACCAACTCAGAAGCTGTGTTTGATATTTTTCTGGTACATTTCTCTTTCTCCTTTGGGTTTGTGTGTGCTTTCTTGGTCTCTGGAATGAATGGCCTCATCATTAGCACATGTGAATATTGTAGCTTGCTCCTGAAATCATCCCTCTCTGGAACATTCTTGCATTCCTCATTCATTGCCTTAGGTGTTTCTCTTCTCACATGTATTTTTCTTGTATCTCCAATAAATTGTAAAATTCTTTTCCTTCTTTTTTTTAAAGAGCTAGGGATTGATCTCAGGTGTGTTTAACTACTGAGTAAAGTCCTTCTTATTTGGGGACAGGATCTCTCTAAATTGCCTAGGCTGGCCTTGAATTTGTGATCCTCCTGCTTCAGCCTCCAGAATTGGTGGGATTAGAGATGTGTGCCAGTGCAGCTGGATAGATTGTAAAAAATTCTTGAGGGGCTGGGATTATGGCTCAGTGGTAGGTTGCTCGCCTAGCATGGGCAGGACACGGGTTCGATTCTCAGCACCACATAAAAATAAAGGCATTGTGTTGTGTCCATCTACACCTAAATGTGTGTATGTGTATGTGTGAGATATATATATATATATATATATATATAAAATTCTTGAGGTGAGGATTGGTTCGTGCTGTTGTGTGTCCCTCATAACACCTAACCTAATGCTCTTGTATAATGAATGTGCTTATTGAAGTATCAATGACAAATATCAACATGTCAGGTAGATCTTTTTGCTTAAAGGAAAAGATATCGGCTAGTTTTTATTTAGGAAAGTTGTGCACTCTTCATTAGGAACTTTAGTCATTGAACCCCAAACTTTTCTTTGAAAAAATCTTTCAGGCTGAGAATGTGGCTCAGTGGTAGAGCACTTGCCTAATATGCAGGAGGATCTGGGTTTGATCTACAGCTCTGCAAAGAGATGGTGTATATACAAATTAAAAAAGAAAAACACCACTTAGGTGTACTGATGCGCTTCTATAATTTGAAAATTCTTACAGCAAGAGCAGAGGTTGGACACTTTGAGTCTCTCCTGGTCCAATATTGGGGTTCATCTTTGAGGTCTTTGGCTTTTTCTTATAGCATATTTTAGTGATTCTGCTGCTAATGACATGGGTCTGCCCAAAGTCAGCATCATATTCCCCTTAGCTTGTGATTTGACTGCTACTTTTCTCAGCAGAGAAAATGCACTGTTTTCCAAGAAGCACACACTCTGTCCAATTCCTAGAAGTCTAAAAAGAAGGGAAGCCTAGTGGAGGGCAGCCGGACCAGCGTCCAATGCAGGCTTCTGTGCACTTTACAGTGTGATAGTAACTTTCCACACCACGTCTCCTAGGAAGGCCTTGGGGAATGGGCAGGCAGCTCAGAACTCCTTAAAGGAGAGTCCTATCAAGCCAATGCAAGTCATCACAGAACAGGATTTTTTGTTCTTTTTCTTACTCCCTGGATGGCAGTTCATATGTGGGGAAACCAAGGAAACCACCTTTCCGAGGCTGCGTATGGACGACATAATAGAATCCAAAACCATGCTCTTGTATTTTAAAAATAACAAAACTTGGCAGGTAATGGGAGCATACCATAAGTTAATTGCTTTGGTATTAATTAGAATAAAACAAGCTTTCAGAGAGGGATTTTTCATGACTGTGGGAAAGTTTGAACGTTATCTTTGTGTGTACATGCACGTGTGTTCATGTGTGAGTGTGTATTAATATCAAAAGAAGAAGAGGAGTAAGGAAGGAGGGGAAGGAGGGAGGGGGAGGAGGAGGAGGAGGAAGAAACATGGCAGGCTTGTTTTCCTGCCCAAAGATTATTATCTACACTAAAATGTCCAGGGTTCCCTTTGGGGGAGTGCTGGGCAAGGTTCTCATAATGCTCAGCCTTGATTTTTCCTTTCTTGATTTCCCTTGCTCATTCTTGCTGCTCAATTGTCATGCCTTTTGCCACTCAAATTATTTTTCCTGCTTGGTACAAAACATTAAAACACTAACCCACTGCCCTCCCCTTTTACGTCATTACTGTTGGAGTCAACCTAGATGACAGGCTCTCTGATCCTGTCTTCAGTCCCTCCCAAACATTGTGGTGACTCTTCCCTCTGAAAAAATCCACAATTTTATGTCAAAGCTAAGAAATCTGGGAAGAACTCTCTAGCTGTTCCGAGTTCTGTCTCTTGGGAGTGCACAGAAGCCTTGCATCATTTTTCCTTTTGTTTCTAGATGTGAGGGCTGAAAAAAAAATATGTCTAGTGCTATTCCTTATTAGCTGTGACCTTGAGGAAGTCATTTCTTGGGTCACAGATTTCTTGTGCTTCAAGTAAGGGACGGACTGAACTGCCTCTAAAGTTTTCTTTGGCTCTATCATTTATGTTCTGCTTCCACTTGACATCTTCCACGCATACATTTTGCCACAGGGCACCATAAGTGGACAACAGACAAGAAGTGGTTGCGTTTCAAGAGAGGCAGAGCTGAGCCCTAGTGAGTGAAATGACATTGGCAAAGCCCTGAGTAGTTGAGCCTGTAATATGTTAATTGATTACAATTTCCCAGTGCAATGCCCTGTTTTTAGAGAAAAGAAGCTGTTTAAATCTAATGCGCAAATGATTCTTCTTTTATTCTGATTCATATGCTTTCTATAGGCTAAAATGAAATCTCACTGCTGTTCAAGCTGGGGGTGTCGATTTTTTACCACCCTTTTTTCTTTTGTGCTTTTCAAGCCCTATTTTAAATGGCTTCTGACAAGAGGAGCTGGCGAGGGCCTAAGCTGGTTTGGGGATGTGGGTATAAGTAGGGATGTGGGTGGAACAATAGCCTGTCCTTGGCTATTGTTCCCTCCCTGAGGCAGAGTTTTCTGAGAGAGGACAGAATCCTTCAGCCACTGTGTTAGTGATCTAGAGACCTGGAGAGGCCCCAAAGACCTTGACAGAAGCCCATACCCGTGGGGTTATGTGACCTATGACACGGGTAATCAGAGAACACTTAAGACATTTTATATTGCAAAGAAGCCTTGGGATGCCACAGGACAGATTTTGGTTCAATTTCAATAAAAACATTTAAATAGCATGTCAAAAATTGGAATCAATAACATCAGTAGTTCTTGTCCTACTGAATTTAATGTCACTGTGAAGTAGGTAGTGCCATTGTTATTGTTATCTGCATTCCCACCGACACCATTGTTTTCGATGTGAAAACATGGGTGTGTGTTAAAATGATTTATTCTGACATGAAACTCTTAAGTGGGGAAGTTGAACTCTGTATACCGATTTTCATTTTTTGATTTTACAGACATACACGGCTTATCTCTGCCCCGTGACATGGGATGCCTCAGTTGGGGAGACCCAAAGGTAGGGAATGGCTTGATAATTGGAAGTGAGAATCATCTAGAGGTCTATGTACCCATTTGTCTGGTGGCTGATGCTGCCTGTCAGTTTTAACTGAGCTCTCCACATTTGGGTTTTCTCACAACATGGCAGCTGGGTGTCAATAGTAAGTGTCCCAAAGAAGCAAAACAGAAGTGTATGGTCACATTGAGAGAAGCAGATAAGATGAGAGATACTGTCGTGGGACACACAATCTCCCACAGTACAAGTGTGCGCACTTGTATGTGTGGGTGTGAACAGACATGTGTACATGTATGTGTGTATTTTTATGAATTAAATTTCCATGGTAAGAGCATCATCTTTTATTAATTTATTAATGTGGATGTGTTTTAAGTTTTATTTATTTTTGTGAATATGTTTTAAGTTTTATTTATTTTTGCTTGCGAGAGATTATCTCAATTAAAAAGACCAAAGTTACCATTTGTTTCTAGTGATATGGTACACTGGATATCTCTTAGTAGAGAATATCTCAAAATGCTGATGAGATTGAAAAGAATAAATGCATGAATACACTGGCAGGCAGGTAGAGGAAATCGCTGGAGGACAGAAATGACAGGAAACACAACTTGGGAGAGCTCACTTCCTGCTAAATCTGGTGTGGGCTTGGGGGCATCCGCAGATCCCTGGTGGTTCAGAGCTTGAGTTTCACGTAAAATCTACACAAAACTGTCCCAGGGAAAGCCATCTTGGACAAAGTAGGGTGCATCAGATTGGAGATCTGCACGTAAGTCACCAGGACTCTCAAAGTCCAGGTTCTACCTACAAATATAAAACCGAGGCAGCAGAGAGATGACAGAGAAGTCAGTGCTGCTCTCGGTCTTGGCTCTAAGTGCAGTGGAACCCCAGCCCCAAGGGAATTTCTAGCTACATGTTCACCCTCCTGCCGTCGAGGCAGGGCTGGAATTTACATCATCTTCCTAAGCCCTAAATTATAACCCCCCCAACTATGGTTTATTTTTGTACTGGGTTGTTTGTCTCTCTAGGAGCCTGTTAGAAGGAATTGCAAATCCTCTTTGAGGAAGCTCAGATCTCACAGAATTTCCATGAAATTCCAGGAAAAGGTTTACACACACACACACACACACACTATTCCCCAAATAGTGAGGAAACAAGATTCCTGATAGTGGTCAGTCTGATCACATCATTCTACTCTTGAAACCACTCCTAGAACACCTTGCTTGGGATATTGACTTCTGACAGCTGACCCAGGGCCCTCTACTCTTTCTGTACCAACCTTCAACTGTCTTTTCTAACCATGGCTGGGGTCACTGGAAAGGGTCAGTGGGGCTGCCACTGGGCTCTCTGGGGCTGATTCCGGGCCTCCTTTGCGCAGCTCCAGGGAGTGACTGAGCGCTTCCTGAGGTGCAGCATGGCTGGTTCATCCTCGTGTGGCTCTGACAGGCTTATTGGAAATGGCCAACGAGCACGGAGCTTCGAGGTCCCTTTTTCCGCAGCCGTAGTCCATGCCTTGGCAAGGTAGGCTTGAGGAAAAGGGGAGACCATAGAGGAGAAGATTCTCCTTTTGTGAGAAGATGCCCTCTTTTTTAAAGATATATAAGGAATAATTCTTTTTTTTTCTTTTTCTTTTTTTTTTCCCTGCAATTCCTAGCCCACTTTGGAAGCGCTTCGTTGTGCCAACACCAAATATCTCTGTGACAGTTATCAGGTTCATAACCTTACTGAGCCCTTGCTCTTAGTGCACGTGAGGAGGTGCAGAGGAACACACACACACTCTCCCCGGCTTTGGTGTGTACTCAATTTCAATTTCTCAAAAGAACAATAAATTATCATTGTTGGAGTTAATGATGGCTCTGTCACAAGTATGTGAAAAGAATTATGAAACCAGGGGCAGACAAATATGATTCTATTTGCTACATAGCAGTATTATTTTAAAAAACATATTTTAAATAACAAGATAGAAAATAAAAAACATAGGAAAATTACGAGCGCAGGAGAGGTTGAGGAGGGAGGGTAGCAGGGTCTCGAGGAACAGGCAGGGCCGACCTCCATCTCTCAGGCTTTCCTCCTTTCCGACTCCTCACCAGGTTGCATGTGGGGCACACTCGCTCTCTCCTTCCTTGTTTCTTAAGTCTTAAAAAGTAGTTGTGTCCCCAGAGCTGGTCATTCCCAAAGCCTTGCCTTCTATTCCTCTAAGGGGGACAAGGAGTCCTCATGACAACAGGTCACCTTGCAGCCTGAGGCCTCATGACGGTTTTGCAGAGAAGCCCCCTCCTGACAACACCAATACAGATGTCACAGCTGTGGGCAGGTTGCCTGGGGTGAGGGCTGCGTGTTGAGAGCCACAGCCGAAGGGGCCCCAGCAAACTTCCAGCTGCCGGCTGATGATTGGCTCACAGCGGCCCCAGCAACATCTAGCTGATTGGCTCCTCTGAGGTGATGCTCATTGGGCTGTTTCCCTGCCCTTTCAGACCATGGAGCTGCTCATTGGGGGACTTTTTTGGCTCCGCCCACACGACCCAGCCAATCGGCCTCAAGAGCAGGAGGATTGTGGGAGGTGGAGAGAAGCTTGTGGGGGAGAGAGAGGCTTGTGGAAAGCCGGTGGTGGCAGTTGGGGCTCTGAGGGTTTTTCCTGAGAGGCTGTTTTGTTTGGCGTGTGTGGTTCTAAAAAATAAAGTTAGTTTCTTTTGACAAGTGGCTCCTGATTGTGCCCAGCCAGACTGCGGCAGCTGCGAGCACTGTGGGGTGACAGGTTGTTGGGAGGAAGCCCTGGAGGAGATGTGCTGTGAGCAATGCTCTGAAGATGTGAAGGTCTTGGGTTGGGGGACAGGGAACTCCAGATCAAGCAAGACAAGATGAGAAGGGAGGGAGACAGTAGATGTCTGGTGTTGGCTATAATCATTCAGATGTTTAAAACTTGTGTTCCTGTTGCCACAATTCCTTTTTTTTTTTTTTAGTTTTCATTCATGGTCAAAATTCAGTTTTTTTATTGCACTGTATAGAGGGGGCTGATGGGTGGAACAAGAACAAAAAAGTCCATTGGATTTGGATTTCTTTCTTTCTTTCTTCTTCTTCTTTTTTGTTTCTTTGTATCAGGGATTGAACCAAGGGTGCTCAACCAGCAAGCCACATCCCCAGCCCTTTTTATATTTTATTTTGAAGCAGCACCACACTAAGTTGCTGAGGCTGGCTTTGAACTTACGATCCTCCTGCCTCAGCCTCCCAAGCCGTTGGGATTGTAGGCATGTGCCACTGTGCCTGACCCCCCATTGGATTTCTGATTGAATCTTCTTCCTTGCCTAGTAGAAACAATAATCTTAAACACTGATTTTTCTTAATTCTAAAAATCTTGGCTTTAAATATCAAGAGCCAAAGCCTTGAGAACTGATATTTTAGAAAGCAGGATGACATAATTTATTTTCAAAAGGAGATAAAAATGTGACCATCTGGGGGGAGGAGGAGAACCAAAGTGGATATTGCTAGAACTTGGGTGCTGCTGAGTTTATGTGAAGGGGCTCAGCATCCCTGTACCCCAGACTGCATGGAATTAGAGGTATGATTGAACAATTTAAATTGTTAATGGGTTGAGAGGGGCTCCAGGACCTGCAGACACTCCTGCCTCCCTTCCTGGGCAGTGGCCACAGGCCAAGTAGCCATGCCTCCAACATGGCACCTGGTGTGTAGAGTAGTGATGGAAAGTCTAGTTGGCAGTTCTGAGGACAACCTTGTGGTGTTCTACAAAGTTCTGTGCTTTCTAGGGTGGAGGTGGAAGACATCCAAAGAGTTCTCATGTGTTATGGTGTAGTTCTGTGTTAGGGTCTGTAAACAAGTCAGGATGGCGCCTGGCATTTTGCCAGAGGGAGTGGTTTGTGAAGTAACGCCAGCGAGCCATTAAGTGTGGAGATTCCTTATTGGTTGACTGCTGTATCTAGTTTATGTTAATTAAGATAAGCTGTGTGGAATGTATATATACCCCTCTTGTCCTACAATAAACGGCTCCCACTCCAGTTGTATTAATGTACACAAGTTGTTCGTCACCCCCGGCTATTTTGCCCAGCCAGCCGGGCTGCGGTAGATGGTGGCCCGTATGGGGAACCCCGGGACACTCAGGGGTAAGTGACGAAAAAAAGCTGCCCGTCCATAGATAGGACAGGAGCAAATCTGCTTGTCCCTAGACAGATAGGGTGAGAGGAAAAATGGCCATTTTGAGAAAACGGAGAGGATTGATGCAGTATGTTTGTGTCTTGTTTTGTCTCAGTGTATTGTATTGTCTTTGTGATGAAAATATGGAAGGGGTGTTAGGTAAATTGATAAGGGAAAGAAGCACCCCAATGAAACCAAGAAAATGCTACCGGTGTCCCTGATGTTTGGTCATTTTCAATGCCAATAACTAAGCTACAATGGTTCTCCCACACCTGGAGGCTGATGAATAATGAGCACCATTAAGGCTTATTTCAAATGTAAAAAACCTTGAGATAATGTACTAAATTGTTCAGAAGGTTGTTTTCTTAGTGGAATACTACAGGATTTTCTTTAGCATCATTGCCAGAGTTCCTGCCTTCATCCCAGTGCCGGTGAGGACGAGGGTGAAAAAATTTCCAGTGTTGCTGAGAACCAGATGAAACTTCGAATTAAGCTAGCTGCCTGCAGAACTTACCTGGACTGTGATTTACCTGGACTGTGAGTTAATCTATTGAGACACAGCTTTACCTGGACTGAGACAAAAAACTGTTACAAATTGTAACTCGGTATCTTTGCTAACGGTGTCATTGCTGGTATCATTTTTCCAAGGGATTCTTGCATGGAGCCATCAATTGGCTTGGTATTGTGGCATTTTGTATCCTCCCCTTCTGCTTGTAACAGGTTATTTATGGTGTTTCTGTAAAAAACCATTATGGTCGTTATTTAAATTAAACAAAAGGGGGAAATGTTAGGGTCTGTAAACAAGTCAGGATGGCGCCTGGCATTTTGCCAGAGGGAGTGGTTTGTGAAGTAACGCCAGCGAGCCATTAAGTGTGGAGATTCCTTATTGGTTGCCTGCTGTATCTAGTTTATGTTAATTAAGATAAGCTGTGTGTAATGTATATATACCCCTCTTGTCCTACAATAAACGGCTCCCACTCCAGCTGTATCAATCTACACAAGTTGCTTGTCACCCCCCCCCCCCCCGCCCCCGTTATTTTGCTGCAGCTGGATTGCAGCAGTTCTGGAATGTTCCCAAAAGGCTCATGTATTAAAGGATTGGTCCCCATTGCAGCAGTGTTCGGAGGTGGGAGTTTTAGGAGGTGATTGGAACATGAGGGTCCCCAACCTCATCAAAGGACAAATCCATCATGGCTAAATGGACTATGGGGAGTTGGGACACTGTAGGAGGCGGGACATAGTTGAAGGGAGTGGGTCTTGGGGGTGTGCCATTGGGGACTATCTTATCCCTTGCCCCTTCTTTTCTCTTGCTCTCTCTGCTTCCTGGCCACTTTGAGGTGAGCAGATTTGCTCTACCACCCTCTGCCCACCATGGTGTTCTGCCACACTAAAGACTCACAGCAATGGAGTTAGCTGACCATGGACTGAAACTTTTGAAACCATGAGCCCAAATACATCTTTCCTCCAAGCTATTTTTCTCAGGTATTTTGTCCCAGCAATGCAAAGCTGACTAATATACCAAGACACCCACAATGTTTGTAACAATACCTGGGAACAAGCGGGGAGGCCCCATGGACCTGGGGTTAGATTCCTCAAGGAGGATGCAAGATGTGTGTGTCCTGGGTGAGAAGTTACACCAAGGTGATGAGTGCTGAGGACCAGAATCGATGACATATCCGTCAGTGGAGTTGACCAGGACAGAGGAATCAGATTTTTTTTAAAATTCAGAATTCAGGACAACTTCTGCTTTTCTGAAACACAGGAGTTCAGAACATGCTTAGCCTGGAGGGAAGGAGAAGGGGTGGGGGAGAGTGTACATCTCACATTAACATATTTCAGCTTAAGAGAAGCTGAGTAACCTTGAAATGGAAAGATTATGATTTCTGCTAGAGAAATAAATGAGGGCTCTTGGGCTAAGTTCTGTTTTAGACAATAAGATACGCCTTTTGTTCTGTGGTTCCTGATCACACAGGTTTACTTGTCACAGATGGGGGGAAGGCACCAAGATAAAGTTGAGAAGGAGATGACTGTAGAGACCTCTCGAGGGGAAGCTCGAGGCACATAGGAGCTAATTATGATGAGAACTTGACTAATTTCCAAGACAGGAGAGAATGGAAAAAGCATGTGGATATTGCGTGTTGCTCAGACAAGGCTGCAATTAGACCCCAGTCAATTGAGTTTTCCAACACATTGATCTGTTTAACTGGAGGTGTGTGTCATGCACTCCAAGAGCTCTTTACAGGAAATCATTATGAACCCCAGTACGAACTCACCCTTTCTAACTCTCCCAGCTCCAAGCAGGCAAAGCCCTTCTTTTAGCACCAGAAGAATAAGCCCCTGTCCTTAAGACATGACTGAGAAGTGTTAGCTATGCTTCTCCAAGTTCTGCATGTGACCTGACGGGGCCAGACCTACACATCACTCCATCTGCATTTTCGGCTCCTACGAGGATGGCTGATAATGGGGCAGCAGAGATGAGATGCATTTGCTCTGATTCAGGGGCCTGACTTCTCAGAATGTCATGAAAGAACCACATAGGTAAAACGAAGGCACCAAAGCCACTCCTACTTCTGATCACTGAGCACGCAGCAGTGAGATTTAATAGAAAATTACCTGTAAGCTGGCACTCCAGTTCAGAAAAGGTTTTCACAAAAGAATGGGATGTGTGGCACCAGGGCCTGAGCCCCGAGGCCTGGAGCCTCTTCCCTTGCTCTGCGGTCTCCCTCTTCCCATGAGCCTGGTTACTTTAAGCTTTACGACTTCCCTTCCTCCCTTCCTCCCCATTTATTTGCTTAGCCTTTCTCCTCCGGGGCTTGACCTTAATTATGATTCCCTGAGCTTCAATCTTGCATTCCAGGAAAAGGCAGGATTCCCTTCCTTTGGGACCAACTGGGGTTTCCTTTCTGGTTTTCTGTATCTTTGTAAAGTTCAGAGAGCTGTCTCAGATTCTGGACTATTTTTTGTATTGTGGGTTTCACTTTCTGCTGGAAATTCTTGCTCGTGGAGCAGTTTTGTTAGAAGAGTATGAGCTACTGCTGGAGGAGATGGATTCCGAAAGATTTAGTGCATTTGCAGGGATTGGTGAATCCATGGGCAGAAGCTAAGGGCTCAGGGTCTTAAGCATGAAGAAGTTTTGATGGGGGCACTTCCTACCTCATTCTCTGATAGATGATCACAGTACTCCCAAGATTCTCAGATAAATCGAGTACAATTACAACCCCAATAAGTATATTACATATAATTCCCTCAGTCACTTTTTGAATGAATAGTCATTATCTTTTATTTTATTCATGTGTTTTATTTCATCCATCTGGGGAGGGGGCTTTGGGTTTAGAGAGTAGCATTAATCATCCTCTTCTGCCCTTGGAATGTAATAACATCAATCTTTGCAAAGTTATTTTCTTGTATTATTATTTTATTTTTCTTCATTATCCTGGTCCCCATTCCCATTGCCTTCTCCAACATCAACAGTTATATTAAACCGCTCAATCTATGACCTTGAGTAGGCACGCATCCATGAGGAATAGTGCTGTTCTATGTGTGTCATTTGATGCAATTATGAAGAATTTAAACCACTCACAGCAGAAAGCCTAATGAATCCCTGTGTAGGTTTCTTAGATGCAATGATTATTGACTTGTGGCTAATTGTTTTCCTTCAATATTGTTCTCCTTTCCTTTCCTAGATTTTTAAAAAAGCAAATCTCAAATAAAATTTATAAACATTAAAGTGTATATTTCTATACTCGTTCTTACTGAAAGTCCCAGGAGCAATACAGCATCTATTTCTAAAAGACAAAGACCCCCCTTTTAAATGTAACCACGATGCTATTGTTGAACATAAAGTCTCAATAGTCATCATTAATATCATTCAATCAGTGTCCACATTTTCCTGATTATACTAAAAATGTTGATCGTCCCTTCACCCCATTTCTTTTTATTTGTTTACACTTTGAATCTGGATGTAAATAGGATTCACACAATGCAATTGATTAATTTGTTTCCTAAATCTCTTTTAGTCTGGAGTTTCCCATCCTATTTCTTTTTGCCCTTAGCAGTTGTTCCGTTTTTGAAGAAACTGGGTGATTTGCCTAGTGGAGCATCCAGTGAGTGTTTAACAAGCTCCTCTGTCTCCTCTGTAAGTTAGAAGGCGGATCGAGAGGTTTGATCAGATTCAGGTTTTATCTGGGGGAGGCCAGGCTACTACACTTCCTAGGTAGAAGTGTGCCCTCTCATCAGGGGGAGTGCAGTGTCTGGCTGTCTTCTTGGGATGTGATGAGCCTTTGATGATCACTTCTTATATTTAATTCATTAGAAGATAAATTAAAATGGGAATATCCTCTTTCATCATTTCTGTCTTTATTAAATGAAACACCACTGAAAGAGAAACTTCCTCTCCTCAAATCTCCTTCATCATTTTGAATTAGAAAAGAAGAATAAACACTTGAATCTTTTTCTTTATTTCAAGTTTTTTTTTTTAAATGAGTCAATTTCCAAGAGTGATCAATGAAGTTTTTTAAAGTATCATAATAAATTCATAGATAATTTACTGTGTCTCCATGGGTTGGAGTTACCTTTTTTGGTGCTCAGACTTTCCCATCTTTTGCTGGAAGGAAACTATTCAAGTTGACTTCTAGGTCCATTTGACATAAAGACAGAAGTCTTGCTTTCTGGGAATTTTGCTAGATTTTTGTCAAATTTTTGTCCATGGGGGTTATATTGTTTTGCATTCTCAAAAGCTTTGCCAATAGAATATGATGTTTAACTTTAGATTTTTCCCAACTTGATTGCTGAGGGATGGTATCTCAGGGTACTTTAATTTGCTTTTCTCTTATAATGAGTGAGGGTGAACATCTTTTCATGGGGTTAAGAGCCAATTTCATTTTTCCCTATGAATTCTCAGTTCACATGTTTATAATGCATTACATTTTAAAAGTGCTATTGGTCTCTTTCTTTTCTATTTTTAGAAGTTCTCTCTCTATTAAAGCTATTAAGCTTTTGTTACAAATAAATCTCCAAGAGTTTTTTTTTATTTTGTAATTTGTCTTTTTTTCTTTTCTTGTGGCATTTTTTTGTCATGCAAAAGTTTAAATTTTTTTTAATGTAATAAAAATGATCAACTTTTCAAAATTGCTCCTGTTATTTTAAGTCATGGTTAGGGAGATTCTTTCTACTCCAAGTAAAGAGGAATTCATCCATGCTTTCTTTAAATACCTGTATGGTTATAATCTTTTAATATTTAAATCTGAGATACATTTGAAATTTATTCTGGAGTATAGTTTTGATCTGATATTTCCCCAAATGGTTATATGGTTATAACACTTGCTAACGAGTCCATATGTTTCTTTACTGGTTTGAGATACTCTGTCTGTCCTATATGAATTGTTCATATACAATGGGATTATTTACAGATTTTATTTTTTGTTAATGTGACAATACCAATAGATTTAAATTATTGAAACTTATAGTGAGATTGGATTCTGACATGACTAGTCCTCTTACCTGTCACATAGCTCTTATGTTTTACATATTTCCTGGTGATACTTGCTTTTTTGTTTTTAGAAATGAATTTTACAATCAACTCAAGATTAAAAATCAAAAATCTTCCCAGTGGCTCTGGCAGCTGAGGCAGGAGGATTGCAAGTTCAAAGCCAGCCTCAGGAACTCAGTGAGCCCCTGAGAAACTTAGTGAGACCCTATCTCAAAATAAGAAATAAAAAATGGGGATGTGGGATGTGGCTCAGCAGTTAAGCACCCCTGGCACCAAAAAAAATATATAAAAAATTTAAAAAACTGATGCTAGTTTTATTAAATTGTTTACATTTAAAAAATATCTTATAAAAACTTACATCTTTAGGATGCAGAATCTTCCTATTGAGAAACATAGTATCTCATTTCATTCATACAAGTTTTTTTTTTTTTTTTTTTTTGAGATCACTTTATAGTTTTCATTATATGAGTTTTGGGTATTTCTTTTAGGCTTATGCCCAGACATTTTATTTTTGCTGCAGTAAAATGGAATTTTCTCTTCCTTTAAATTTCTAATTGGGTTTCTTTATATGTGATACTTTTAGTACCTGTGGCTTTACTAAGTTTTATTCTTCTTATTTGTAGTTAGAAAAATTCCTACAACAGTTCTTTCATTTATTCTCAATTTTTGAAATTATATTATATGCAAATAGAGGTTTTCCTCTCTAATTTCAATATGGACTCCTCTAGATCCTTTCTGTTGTCTAACACAATGGTCTTAGGTCTAGCACAATGTTAAACAGAGGAAGAGATGGAGGTTCTGCTGTCTCATTCTTGAATTCTGTAGACAAGCATTTGGTGTTTCCCCATTTGGTAAGAACCTGGATTTGGGATTTTTGTTGGTAGGTTCATTGCTTTGTCCATTTGTTCAACATTGAAATTAACTAATAATATCTTATTTTCTCCCTTTTTCCTTTTACTGAAGCTATTTTGAAGTACTATCTTTTACTCCTAATTAATTCAGATAAGGCCATCAGTGAGCTTATTTTTACTTTTCACATATTCTCTCCAGTCTCTCTCTGTTTTAATGGTTATCCTTCATGGAAACTGTCAGAACATAGAGTTTCAATGTACCACTTATACATTCCTACATTATACATTCTTCTTTCCAATTGTAATTTAGTCAGAGATTTATTAATAAATATACATTTAACATTTTGAAATGTCATTTTCTAATTGCTGCTTGTACAAAAAAGTACGATCAATTTTTGCATATTGATCTTACATCCTACAATCTTGCTGAACTCATTTATTAGTTCTAGTAGGTGTTTTATAGTCTCCTGATGACTCTCCCATATAAATAATCATGTCTATTTCATTGCAGGCATCCTCCACCTTTTAATTTATTGCAGGCATGTTTTCCTTTACCTCACTGTGCTTAGTGATACTGTATGTAGTAGTTGCTTGAAAGTACTTGTCCGAGAATTCTAGCGTCTGGGTCATCTCAAGGTTGGCATATGCTGATTATTTTTTACTTTGAGAATGGCTTGCATCTTCCTGAGCTTTCTTTTGTTGAATAATTTTGGACTGTATCCTGGATGTTGTGAATGTTATGTTGTGAAGACTCTCTATTCTGTTATGTTTCTCCAAGGAGTGTTGACGTTTTGTTTTAGCAGGCAATTAACTTGATTTAAGCTCAGAATGCCAACTGCCATGCCAATGGTGGGTGGTGGCTCAGATCTTTGATCAGTTCTTTAAGCCATAGTGATGAATTGCTATTTGTTCCACACATTCAAGGTTCATAAGTCAGCCAGAGACTTGGGCTGGGTTTAGACATGCAGTTTGAGATTCTTCTATTCTTCCTTTCCAGGGTTCTCCCTTATTTTGAGGCAACTCTGATTGTCCTGGCTCCTTTCCTTTCAATTATACCTCTGGTTAGAAAGACAGTGGATTTTCTACCAGTATTTAAGTGAGCCATACCAATATTGCTCCAATTATGGTCTCTCAGAGCAAAGCCATAATAAACAGAGAATTTACTCCATATTGGCCACTTGCTCCAAATTTTATTCCTCTTCAAAATATACTTGCCTTTGTTCAATCTTCAGGGTTCTCAGGTATTTTTTTTTTTTTTTTTGAGAGAGAGAGAGAGAGCGAGAGAGAGAATTTTTTAATATTTATTTTTTAGTTTATGGTGAACACAACATCTTTATTTTATTTTTATGTGGTGCTGAGGATCGAACCCAGCGCCCCATGCATGTCAGGCAAGTGCGCTACCGCTTGAGCCACATCCCCAGCCCATCAGGTAATTTCTTTGTTGTGTTTATTGCTCAAGGGTTTAGAGCAATTATTTTGTTTCATAAGAATTTGTGCTTCCATGGTAGCAGCAGAACTTCTTTTAGCACTTTACAAGGCTATAAAGGCCAGGCTCAGTGGTCCACACCTGTAATTCTAGTCACTTGAGAGGCTGAGGTAGGAGGACAGCAAGTTTAAGGCCAGCCTGAGCAACTTAACCATACCTCGTTTCAAAATTAAAAAAAAAAAAAATAGAAGGAGCTCTGGGGATGTAGTTCAGTGGTAAAACACCTCTGAGTTCAATCCCAGTTTGGTGGGTGGGTTATGGGGGTGGTGGTAAAGCTTTGCAAGTGTCAAGTTCAAGAGGAAACCCAGCTTCTGGGACAGGCCCCAATGGGATTACTTTTATCTGGAGAGTCCTTCAGTAGAGATTTCTCAACCTCTTCTATAGCAAAGTCTGCCTTTCCCAAATTGAGGCCTGAGTTGGGGCTTTCTGTTTAAAAGCACATCTCTGAAGGAGCACTGCTTGCTGCTTAGGTTGCAGCCTCCACTGCTAGCTGTGAAGCTAGATGCGCACGAGGCATTGTCAAGTGCGACACCTCCTACCCATGAGTCTGCAGGCTGTGCTCAGCAAGGGTCCCAGTTTGCAGAGCAGGTGCAGGGTAGAGATGAGCAGAATCTCTTTCAGTCTTCCATGTAAGAGGACGTCCTTCAGTATGATGGTAAGATGACCTCCTTATCCCCCTCAGGGGAATCTTGTGTGTAGGAAAGCACAGGGGACAAGGAGCAAAGGTGGAGCTTTGTTCCTGGAATCCTAGGATCCAGTGTATGGTTACTGCCTTTTGGGTAACTCTCACATTAAAATTTGGTCTCTTTCAAATTCCACTTCTCTCATAAATTAGCCTTTTATAATTGTTGCTAGTCTCATTATTTACAAAGTTCTCCAAGAACTGAGTGCCTGTGGACTACATTACCATGTTATCCTTTAATGATTTTACATGTAGATGTCCCATCTTCTCCACCAACCTATAATAGTTTTTAGCTGGATCCCCATTTCTTGAACAGTTTATCAACCTAGCAGTGCCCAGCACAGGATATGCTGTCAAAGTAGGGTTGGGTAGAGCTTAAAATGAGAAACCCATTTTGACAGGTCAGAGCTCTGGGTTTGCAGCAGAAAATCATGTCTGTAAACTTACGCTTGTAAATTTCATAACAGGTGGTCTTAAAACCAGGCTGGGAACACACCAGGAAAGTCAGGGAAATGGTATCAGTTGGGAGCTCTGAGTTTGCAGTATAGGAAATTAGGAGTGAAGCTTTAAGAGAAATAAGTAAATAATGGACTTGTGTGTGTGAGGATTTTAACCTGAGTAGAGGGACTTAAAGCCAAGATGAGAATTATCAAGAAAGTAAACATGGCTATTTCAACAGTTTGCAGACTTAACCGAGTTAAATCCTAGAATATGATCCTGACACTTTAATGGAAATTAAGATTTAACATCAATGGAGTCAGGACATGGCACAGAATAAGAGTATTTTATTCTTGTCCTGTACATGAAATAACAGCCTGACTTCTTCTTCCAGAAGGCTCTGTAAGCCCAAGGAGCTTTCTCTCAGGGTGCCTGCAGATCAGCAACTGTATTTGTATTATTGTTGTTGTTCTCCTAGACATAAGTGGTTTTTGGACATCCTGTGTCCATCAATTCACTTTCTGACCCAATGTGACGTATACTTTAAATTGTTTTGTCAGGAGTGCTGTTGGCTTTGTTTTACTCCATGGGTATTTTTCTCCTGATCCATGTGAATAATCCTCCTTGATTTCTTTCTTCTCTGTAATCCAAGCCCTTATTGTCTAAGGACTCACCAGGTTATAATGTTTTGCCTTTGCTCTGCACTTATTTCCATTCACTCCAATTACACACGAGAAAGCCAAGGTTTTCAAGGTCAGACAGTAATTTGGTAGCAAAGTTGATTGGAATCCGAGTCTTCACCAACAGTTTTGTGTGTTTCTAGAAGGCTCTATCCACACTATTATAAATACATGATAATGGCAACAACAACAATGATAAAAGTAAAAAAAAAACAACATGGTCCTTCTGTATAATGCTTTACACACTATTTCTCAAATTATTAAAAAAAACTTTTATCAAGATAGACTGATTTGATAAGAGAAGCTGTCCCTTAAGATGGGTAAAAAACCATGCCAATATTTGATCCTTAGAATTGAGCTCTATTTAAAAATTTGTTTAAATCATCAAATAAAAATAGTTTATATTTATAGTACACAACATGGTTTCCTAAAATGTGTATACATTGTGGGATGGCTAAATTGTGAACTCTATTTTTACACGGGAATATTTATTGGAATTTTCCGTGGTCTGGATGAAATGTGCCAACGCTGAGCTCCTTCCTTTGTTATGATTCTGGGCTCACAGAGCAGGCTTGTGAGGACTAATTTGGTCTTGCAGATACAATGATAGCAAGGAGGTAAGCTGGCCGGAGAATGTGAGCCCATTATTACTTCAGGCCCAGAAAGAATAAAGTCCCAGTGTAAATTAATACACTGGCAGCCCAGTTTTACAGTCCCTGGAAATTTTGGTTTATGTGACTTATCTCTGAGACTGCTTGATTCGGGAGGCACTGACAGAACTGAGTTTCCCAAACTGCCCAACCACCCTCAGACACACATTAAAAAATCCTCATATACACAAGTCCATTATTTACTTATTTCTCCATGGCAAAGGCTCCAGCGAACCACATCTTTCCGTAGAGCCGCTGGGTCCATGGCTCTGTTGGGCACATCCCACTGGATGTCATGTTAAGATACTGTCTCGGGCTAGATTTGCTAACAAAGTCAGGTTCTAACATCAGGCTGAGAATAGGTGAAAGAGGCCTGACATCTGTGAGACAAAGGATTTCCTGGCATTTAATTCATATTAGGGTGGATTCCAATTACCAAACAATTAAAAAAAATATATTCCTTAAGTCGATGAGATTTTTATCCTGTTTATCAATCTCCGGAAATCTCACCTACATTTAGGACAAATGGTCCACAAAAGTGGACCTGTTCCTGCACCATCAACCATCAAAGCTTCGTCAGAAACCACCCCAAAATGAAGAGGCTTAAAACAACACTCATTTATTCTCAAGGAGCAGCAGGTGAGCTGGGGCAGCTGTGCTTCAGGCTGCAGTGGTTGGGTAGCTGTTTCCCATGCCCTCCTGCTCCTCCCGGGACTGTGCATCTGCCAGGGCATGTTCTTTTTGCAGAGGTGGCAGAAGGGCAAGAGGGACAGTCCTATTGTGTAAGCCCAGCTTCTGCCTGGGTCCTGTCTGGGGTGTCCCATTGGTCAATGCAAGTCACAAGGCTGAGCCCAATTTCCCAGGCCCCTGAAAGAGTTCTCTGCCTGCTTGTGGGAGAAGCTACCAAGTTACACAGCAGAGTGTGGGTAGAGAGAGGGATGAAAGACTGGGGACATTAAGGCATTCAATCCCCAAGCCTAATTGGCTATTTCAAATACTTGGAAATGGGTTGTTGATTATAATCCCTTGAAAGGGTTTCTCTACAGATGAGGCCCTTTGCAGAAGAATGTGGTAACAGTCTGGCAGTTTCTCAAAAAGTTAAGCATAGAATGACCATGTGGCCCAGCACTGAAAGCAGGGACTTGGGCACTTGCACACCAATGCTCTTTACGGCATTATTCACAATAGCCCCAAGGTGGAAACAACCCAAATATCCCTTGAGAGATGAAATAAGCCAAATGTGGTACACACATACAATGGAGTATTATTCAGTCTTGAAAGGAGGGCTATTTTGAAACATGTTACAACATAGACGAATCTTGAAAACATGCTAAGTGAAATAAATCAGACACAAAACATGCCTATGGGATGACAGATACTCTGTGAATCCACTTACATGAGGTCCCATAGAGACAGAAAGTCTCTATGCAAATGACCAAAGTCCCAAGAACTACAGGTCTGGGTGTCCACCATGGTTCCTGGGGTTAATGGAGGAGGAAGAGATTTGCAGAGAAATGGAAGTACTGCAGAGCTCAGAGCCCTAGCACAGAGGCCTGCTAGGGCTAGGGGCCCCAGTGGGGTGGGTGCAGAGCTTCAGTTGGGGAAGAGATTTTGGAAGAGAATGGAGAGTGGTGATGCTCATGACAATGGAAATGCAGATCACACCACTGAACTGTCTACTTACGAGTGGTTAAAGGGGACAAGTTCATGTTAGTCATGTTGGACTATAATCAAGAGATGAGAGATTGATATGGTTTCTCACCCTGGGCATCAGAGAGACCCGGGCATGGCAGTGCAGGGATGGTGTGCAGGCCTGCTGTTGTCCCCAGTGTGAAGGTCCCTGGGTCTCAAGGGTGGGGAGAGACAGAGGTCTGGAATATTTGGATTAAATAGCCTCATGAAATGGTACTTGCAGAATCAAATTCATTTAGCCAGGCTAGAAGCTTGCTCATTCTGTAGAAACAGACTCAATTTTATATATAAAAAGTCATGAGAAAAGAAGGATTTAGAAGCCAGGGAGGTAAGCTTAGGAGAGTTTCAGGAGTGATGAGAGTGTGCTCTCCTTTCACCGTTTATTAAATAAATAACAGATGCCTGGGTCAGGATGGCCACTGGAAAAAGCCAGCCAAAGCCAGCCAAGTGAGGCCAAAGTCAAAGTCAGTGCTTAACAAGTGCTGTGGGGCCTGTCTGGGTGAAATGCAGCATTTTAGTGAGAAACCTAACCTGTTTTCTTTTATGAAGATTAGGCTAGTAATATTTTGGGGGGTGGGGGAGGAAAAATTAGCAGGGACTTCAAGAACCACCAGCTTCTAGTGGACAAGGAGGTAGGTTCACTGGTTGAAATATTTGTGTTTTCTTTTCTTTTTTTTCCAAATGTGCTTTTTGAAAACATGATAGTGACCCTGCTCTCTCAGCATGGTGAGAGGGGCAAGGAGGCACTTGTCATTAGCACTAATGGAGAAGGACATTTCTTTGGTACCGTGATTCCAAGCCTTTATTGTTTTCCCCTTTCCCCTCTCTGTCCTGTCCCCCACCTCCAGGGACTTGGAAAGACACGGGTTCTACATTGCCATCTTTCCATCCAGCAGCACTGTCAGTGAGTCTAGCAGGAAGGATAGGACTGTCACAGGCTGGGGGAGTAGTGCTTTGTCTGATTAATTGTATCTGCTTGGGGCCCAGCTCTAGGACAGAGCATCCTCTGGACTCAGGATAAGAATATTTTAATTTTTTTGGATGACTCTGCTGCTGGTTGTTTGATGATTCTGGGCCTTGGCAGTGGGCACTCCTGGGGTCTCTGAGTGGACAGGTCACCATTTTCTGCATTCCCTGGTGATGTGGAACTAAATATTGTTTCCTTAGCCTTGGGTAATTCCTTGGACAAATATAGCCCTATGGAAGTCTGCAAATGACCAAAGTCCCAAGAACTACAGGTCTGGGTGTCCACCATGGTTCCTGGGGGTAATGGAGGAGGAAGAGATTTGCAGAGAAATGGAAGTACTGCAGAGCTCAGCCAGCAGCAGCCGAATCAAAGGTCCAACTAGTTGGCTGCTTATGGCCTCAGGTAATAGGAGGTGAAGGACTCTTTTTTTTTTTTTTTTCTTTTGGGCACTGGGGATTGGACTCAGGGGAACTCACCCACTGAGCCACATCCCCAGGCCTATTTTGTATTTTATTTAGAGACAGGGTCTCACTGAGTTGCTTAGTGCCTTGCCATTGCTGAGGCTTGCTTTGAACTCCATCGTCCTATCTCAGCCTCCCAAGCCACTGGGATTACAGGAATGTGCCACTGTGCCCAGTGTGAAAGACTTTTGATGCATTGTCATCAGAGCGTAGAGACTCAAACAAAGGCTCCTGGGAGCACTGCCTTGGGGTGCTCTTTCCAGCACCCTCTAGCCACCATCCCTTCCAAACCAATGGAAGCAGATTCCTAATTCTTCTATTCAGATTCCATTAGATTACCTCCTGCATTCACCCTCAGCCTTATTCTAAACAGTGACAGAATGAGGAGTGATTCAGATCTGTTGTCCTTGGAGTGAAGAGGCTGGGGCGGGGGGGGGGGGGAGTTGCTTTCAATGATCTGTTGGGGACAATGCGTTAACAGGGATGGGAAAATGAAAGCTGAAAGGCTTCCAGTGGGCTCTGGGGGAGGCACAAGGCACCTGTGGGGAGCAGGTCACAGACTGTGATAGCTTTGAAAACCTATGAATACTCCTGGCTCATTTTCACATTTTCTAACCAATATATGTGGGTTTTAAGGATTATAATTTGCAGCCCTCTCTGAAAAGTAGCAAGATGGTACTTAGACTTCTGTGTAATTCCAGAGCTAGGAGGATGCATGAGAAATTATCTTACCCATTTCCTGTCTGCAGGCAGATATTTGACTGAATTCCAACTTAAAAAAAAAACTTCATAAAAAATTGCTTGTCTTATCTTTGTAATAATATTCATTAAGTATTTTCTATGTTCTAGGCACTGTTCTAAGTTATTTTTTTTGGGGGGGGGGGGCTGGGGTACCCAGGATTGAATTCCAGACCACTGAGCCACATCCCCAGCTCTATTTTGATTTTTATTTAGAGACAGGGTCTCACTGAGTTGCTTAGCACCTCGCTGTTGCTGAGGCTGGCTTTGAACTTGTGATCCTACTACCTCAGCCTCCCAAGCTGCTGGGATTACAAGCATGCGCCACCATGCCCAGCTTGTTCTAAATTCTTGAGGGCATTATCTCTTTTAGTCATTGCAATGGCCCTGTGAGGCGGTTATCGTCATTGCCTACATTTTATAGACAGGGAACAGAGGCCCAGAGACGTCAAGTCACGTGCCTAAGCTTATGTGTTTTTCAGTTGGCTGAGCTGGCAGTAAGTCCGCCTCTGGACCACTGCTCAGAAGCCGTTCCTTACTGTCCCACTTGGCAGCACCTGCTACAGTTTGGTCTCCAGCTGCCATAACACAGTATCCCAGATTTGGTGGCTTACACAACAGACATTTATTTTCTCACAATTTTGGAAGTCCAAGATCAAGGTATCATCAGCTGACTTCCTCTGAGCCTTGGCTTGCAGATGATTATCTTTTCCCTATCTTCATATTGTCTTCCCTCTCTGGGTGTCTGTGTCCAAATTTCCTCTTCTTTTAAAGAAACCCTTCAAATTAGGGCCCACTCCAATAACCTCAAATCTTTCTTACTTCTTTAAAGACCCTGTCTCCAAATACAATCACATTCTGAGGTATTAAGGGTCAGAATTTCAATATGTGATATTTTTTTTTTGGTGGCGGTGGAGAGGAGAGGTCACAATTCAGCCCATAACATAAGGGATGGAGAATGTGTGTGTCTTTGGCCTTTGAAGCCCATTCTGATAAGATTTCCTCTTGTTGTTCTCCTTTGTCTGAGGAATAAACCTACACCTCCTGTTTGAAGGTCTTCTTTTTTAACCCAGAAGAAGGCCCTCACTGGAACCCAGCCATGCTGGCTCAGACTTTTGGCTTCCAAATTAAGGAGAAGTAAACTCCTGTTGTTTGTAAGCCAATGTAGTCTATGATAGCATCCCAAACCGACTAAAGCAACAGCCATTTAGAAGACTGGGAAGGAATGTGAAGGGGAGCATAAGGACAGAATTGGAGCCCTGCCCCCATTCCTGCCAGCTCGGGTCCTTGGATTTTGTTGTCTCGGAGCATTTTATGGATTGGCAAATGTTTTTCTTTTATTCCTGAGTGGTTGTCTTTCTTGAGTCGGGGAGAGAGATGGGCATATATGATTTTGGATCCGAATCGGCTTGAGACCCTTCCAGGGTCACCTGCCGTTGAAGTCAGTTTTCCATTTCATAGTTTCCCTCTTTCCAAGGTCCAGCCAGATCCCTAGGAAGGATTCGACTCTATTACAATGGACTTGAAACCAGAACCAAGAACTGAAGGTGATGAAAGGCAGACAGAGCAAGTGGGTGAGCATGCAGGCACGAGAGAGCAGCATCTGTTGAATGGTGAACCCCAAGAGTTCAATTACCCAGGTTCCCTCTATGGAAGGTTACCATGGAAACCTCAAAATCCAAAGCATCACCAGTCTCCAGGCTAAACGCGCCACACACACATACACAATCACTCTCAAGCATGCCCTGAGAGGGCAATATGCTGTGTGAGTACATGTGCACGTGCCCATGTTTCAGTTATGGTATCTGTGGGGTGTGTTTGTGTGATGCCTTGGCAGTTGGGGTGTGTGTGTATCAGATGGAATTAGCATGGGTGTTGGCTGCCACATGCTTTCCGGTTCTGTTCTGAGGGGTGGTGAAAGAGCGTAGGTTTGTCCTAATGTTTGGGTGTTGCGCTCAAAGATGGTTAGAGTATGTGGGAGAGGACATGCGCTTTCAATTTAGTGGAAGGTGGCATGATGGCATGGGTTGAGCATAGAGGAAGGTTTTTAACTTGTTTTCTTCTCATACCAGGTTTGTATTTCACTAAAAGTAAACACGAGTTGGATTTTTCATCAGCTGGGAGGAATTATTCCCCTGTGATGGTAAAACTCAGTGTGACTCCATATTGGACTTCTTTTAAACAACCCAGCATGGATATAAATTCAAGTTTGGGAAAAAAAGTAGTGTCTTTTTGGGGTTCATGTGTTTTTTTTGGGTCTTCTAGCTTTCTGTTTTCTGAAGCTTGGGAGTAGCCTGCCTCTTGCAGAAGGGATATGTGAAGGTTGCTTGTGCGGAGGGGGCGGTGAGGACAACTCATGAAGTCTGCTAATGAAATGTGTCACTCAGTCTGTGCACGATATCAAGAAGATTGTGTATCACTTGGCAGATCTTTGAGGGTAGGCAGCTCCGTCTGGATTAAAGATTATTTGGGGAAAAAGCTGCATGGGGGCTGAGGCTCCAAGCCAAACATGCCTGGGCTTCTGGGTTACGAGGAGGGGGATGCATACCATGCAACCTGGGCTTGTGCTTGAGACTTTCTCAATTCAACAGGAGTACTCTGCACACCGCACAGGGCTTGTGTGTGTGTGTATGTTTATCCCTTTGTGTGATGTATGAATGAGAGAGTATTCATTAGGAAGCATCAGGAAGAAATCCTTGTCTTCTGAGTTCTTGCCTTTCATTCACATTTACAGCTAAGTTTCTTAAATGCAGAGGCCTTGTTTGCCTGTTTTAAAAGAGGACCACCTTTGAGAATATGAGGACAGAAATCCACACTGGCGTCTCCCAGCAGGGCCTGAAGCACTGCCCACATGGCCCATGTGCCTCTGGCAACACCATCCCAGCCTCCGTCTGCTTCCCTCATGGCCCTGCTCCCAGGAAGAAGGGAGCCAGGCGAGAAGGCTGGGAGACAGTTGATGCCAGGCGGTTGCCTGAAGCGCGGACACCTTGGAAGGAACCCCCATTGCTGCATGCGGAGAGTCACTTTTGGAGTTTACCCAGATCTTGTCAGAGCAGCCTCAGAGATGGGCTGGGGGAACCACCCACTTGGCATCCTTCACACTCCTTGTTGCTACTGGAGCTATCTTCGTTCCCTTTAGGAGCTATCTCTGTGCTGGGTTGTCCACACCGAGATGTCTCAGAGGACCCCTGGCTCTTGGTTTACCGCCTCATCAGAACAATTTGGGGAGGAGGTCTCTCCTCTTCTGTACATGGGAGAGCACGGGTTGGCTTCCCCTGCCCCTTCCTACCCTATGTCTATTGTGGAGGGTCTTGAGTCTTTAAGAAGCAATGACTCAGTAACCTGTGGCTCTAGGTTATTTATTTATCCTGTCATTCAACAAGTGCTTCGTAAGTGCCTCGTGAATGGCAGATACTGGGGATACAGCCATGAAAAAGGCACAGTTTTTGCCCTCCCCAAGGGAGGCAGAGCAAGTGAATAGGCAATTACAACACAGTGCGGCAAGAAAAGACAGAGGTTAATCCAGGACTATGGGAGCTTATGAGAGGGGCAACAACCCTCTCTTGGGAGATAGGGAGGCTTCTTATTGGAGCTGATATCTGCTCTGCAACTGCAGCATGAGGGGAGATTAGCTGGGTAAAGAAGGGGGATGGCGGATGGCTTACTAACAGGGGTATTGGAATATTTATTAAAAACATAGCGGCTTCACAGGTGAAATCTGATGGCAAATGGTATTCATGAGAAAGAGAGGGAAGGAGGGAGGGAGGGAGGGAGAGAGAGAGAAGAAGGAAGCAAATGAAGAGGCAGAGAGGTAGAAAGAGATAGCTGGACACAGATGAAAGTCTGAAAGGTAGAGATATGGAGAGAGGACCACAGAATCATGCATTCTTGCAGCTGGTAGAAACCATAGCAAACACCCATAGATCCCTCTATATTTTATAGATAAGGAAACCCAAGACAAGGAAAAGCTAAGGAATTTGCCAGAGTCCCAAAGGTGTTGAGTTGGAATGCTGAGTCAGAAAGACGGATCTCCCTGTTTCTACTAGAAGAGAGGGAGGAAGGGAGGGAGGGAGGGAGGGGGAGAGAGAGAGAGAGAAGGAGGGGAGGGAGCTGAGTCAGAGACAGGGGAAGAGAACTGGGGAAGGGCAGGGAAAGCTGGGATTCTTAGACCTTGCCTTGTCGGGCTTGGTGGGGAGGTGCAAGCAGGGAAAGTTTGCATGGAATCCAGGCTGGGTTTCTTGCTTTTCCTATCCCCTCTACCTTTTTCTCTTTCTCTCCCTCTCTCCTTCAAACCACACCCTGCCTACAACTAGATGTCAGGGAACTGGTTGCCATGGCTACTAAATGGCATTCAAGCAGCCTGCATTATTAAACCAGGGTCTTTTCTTTGAAGCCTGGGCCCCAGCATGAAGTCCAAGTCCCATCAGGGGGCTCAGTATGGGGTACAGGTCTGGGTCTGGCCTGCAAGGTGCTTCTGTGCTGTCTGGCTGAGGACTGGGAGGAGAGGGAATGTTTTGGGCATGGGGCCCTTTGCCCTACTGGGGGTAGTAGGCCTGGGGGCAGGAGGGTGCATTTGCTTGGGTGAAGGGAGAAGGGCCTGTGTGCTGAGAGCAATCCTCCCAGGCTACTTTCCACCTCCTCTGCCTAGAACAACAGCCACAACTCATTCAAATGGGACAAGAACCAAACCAATGTTTTCATTATGTCTGAAAAGATACCATATTGTTCAAATTGTTCAATTACTTGTAGCCAGAGAGGCAAGAAATAAAATGGCAGGTGTGTTCCAGGGGTTGTGCTTGGCTCTCTGGGATTGTGTCACCTCCATGAAGACATTATGGGAATCTGTTATGGAACCATCTAGTTGTTGGGCATGGCACTCTCCCAATAGCATGAAGGGGCTGTCGGAGAGAATCTTGTTTGTGGGCATGATTGTTGTTTGTTTTGGTGGTGGTGGGGGGGTGGTGAGCCTGGATGCTCTTCTCTTAAGGAGATTCCAAGCCAGGAAAACCATCAGCCTTCTGGTATCCTAGTTCTTTAAACTTTTTTATTATTAAAGAATAGAAAAGAAAGCCCAAACATTGCAGGGTGAATGCTTTATGTTTATTACCATTGAGAGGAGGGTTTTGGTGGCTGGCAACTCCCTTGAGTCTGTTTGTGCGTATGTCAAGGTGCTGGTGGAACATGAAGTCAGATTCCAACAGATTCCAGGGTTAATTTCCTAAAGTGGGAAGAGTTCTCCTCCCTGGCTCTGTGCTGCTGCTCCCTTGAGAGGGTTGCTGACCCCCAGGGCCCAGAATTCTGACCTCCCCTTGTGCAGGAGATCAAGGTCTTCACAGGAGGTGCTCCTATGGCATTGCTTGAATAGACACACAGACAGACAGACAGACACACCTAATAAGGGAAAGCTGATCTACAAGACTGTTTCCAAAATCTGCCAGCCTCTGAGAAATTCCCTGAATGCTCTACTGGAGCTTTTTGTTTATTTATTTAATTTCACAGCTACTAGGTCAGCTTACTGCAAGTTCCCTTCCACATTTCCTAAGTCTGCCATGTGTGGCGGGCTGAAAGTGGACAGGGTGTATAGGATGCAAAGTAGAGACGACCCCGGGAAGCTCATGGCTAAATAAGCCAATTCTCCTCTGTCAACTCTGGCACCCTCCACGGAAGCCTCAGGGAACTCTCCTCATCTGGTCCAAGGTCAAGCTTAAAGTGTGAGGGAAGGGAGAAGAATCCTTCACCCCTCCCTCCTCCTTCCCTGTTGCTTCCCTTCTGGTTCTCTTCTTGTCCCTTCAGATCCCACAGCCTCCTCTTTCCTTCCCCCTACCCCCTCTCCTGGGCTCTGCAAAGAGAAAGGGAGAGAGGGACAGTTGCTTATAATGCCACCTTGCAATGCCCCTCTGGGGACCTGCTGGGACCAGCAGAGACAGACTGATGGGAGGGAGACTTGGCTGAAGGGCTTTGAGAGGCACTTTGTCATTCTTGAGGGAAAGACATGCTGAGAGCCAGAGGAATTGGGGAGAGGAAGCTCTAGGGGGGATTCAGGTCTAGGAGGCCCTGGAGATGCCAGTTAGACTCAGTTTTTAAGGCTGTTTGTTTCTTGAGCTCCTTAACTGCCTCCAGGGAACAGGTCTCCCTTAGAGCCCTCAGTGGGCCCCTGGAGACCCTCAGGGAGGCTCTGGGTGGTCCAGAGGCAGCAGGGAGCCTCCTCCCTGGACCAGGGCCCATTTCTTTGAGCAGCATCCAGCTCAGGGCTGGTTACCCATACTTCTCTGTCTCCCTTAACTCGATCCCCCAAGCCCCCCCCAAGTCGTTTTTGTTTCTCCTTAGATGTGGCCGTGCTCTGTAGATCATAGTTCCTCCTTCCTGTCGAGGCAAGAGGTCAGGACGCTGGTGCGGTCCATAAGCAGGACCAGGAGAGGGGACCGCCCCCGCCCACAACGGGGATGGCGTACTCCAGTGGAAATCGCCGGCAGAAGTTTGAGGTCACTGAACTTTTCCACAGAAACCCTCACCTAAATTACTCGACCCCAGGCTGTTTACTGCACAGATCCCCGCGGGTAAGTCAAGCCTCTGGCGGCCCCCCGCCCCATCCCGGTGCGCGCTCACGCGGGCGTTCTGTCTCGCCACCCTCCGCCCGCTCCCTCGCCGGAGAGCTGCGGTGCCCGGACAGCGATCTCTTCTGTTTGGATACAGCTCCCGTCTTCCCTTCTCCTTTGTTAGTCCCCAGGCTGTCCCTTCTGGGGGGGCATGTGTACGAGATCTCTTTCCTATTGCCAGAAATTTCTTTTCCACTGTGTGGGCAGGAGACAGATATTTTTTTCTAAACTGTCTCCCTTCTCATTTATTTATTTGGTTTTCCGTTTCTCTCCCTCACCTCCGCCTGCCCTCCTTCCCCCTTCTTTCTGTCGATTTCTCTTTATTCCTCCTTCAATTTCACCAGCTCTCCTCCTCCTCTCTCGGTTCCCCTGCCCCCCACCCCTTTGCTCTTTTAAAATAATTCAGCGATGTCTCGGGAATACTAGCACCCCCTCCTCCTTCAGCTGAGCGCGGGACTCTGCGTTAATTCAAGGTAAGCCCCGCTTCTTGCTGCCGAAGCTGTGTCTGGCTGCGCCCTGGCGCGGGTTGCCAGCGGGGCTGCGCTGCGCTCCCAGCGGCGCAGCGGCTCTGGCCCGGGTGCCGCTACCTGTTGGGGGTGCGTGGACCCGGGAGATTCCTAGTTAGCCAGACCTTCTCGGAATCTCCCTCCACCACGGGTCTTCCTTTGCCCCTTTGCAACTTCTGGGGCAATTGCCCGGGCGGGGAAACCGCGGTTTGGATTTTTGGAGCAGAGTGGTGTGCCCCTTGCCGGGGCTCCCAGGGGTGACAACTCGCGGGTGGTTTGGCGTTTCTCACCCCGCGAGTTGTGCGAGCTAGGGAGGCCGGCTCGCTGCCCGCGGAGGGGAGCGGAGACCAGCCCCGAGCAAGTGCAGGCCTGGGGTTTTGTGCCAGCTTGCGGGCCTCCAACTGCCCTTTCCATTGCCTCCCCGGGCTGGCGGCTCGGCCAGTCCTTGGTACTGGGAAGTTTTGTGGGGGACCGTTTGAGGAGACGACGCTCCGACCAGGGGCTGCGCTTCCAGCGAAGTTTCTGTGAAGGAAGCTGCGTGCACCTGTGGGGCTACTGGGGACTGGTGTAGGGTGGCCTGGCTGTCGCTGGAGCCACTAGTCAGAGCTGGGCAGGTGGGTCCTTTCCTAGGAGGGGGCTGGGAATTGGGACTTGGCGAGGGCGGGGTGGGGAGAGTACCAAGAGGAAGCCAGGCTACTTAAAGTGACTTGCTTTTTTGACTAGGTTTGGGTTTCCCTGCGCGAGGGCGGTTGCTCATCTTTTTCAGGGAACGAACACCCAGGTCTCTGTGCCTTTTTGCTTGTGCAGGTGCCCAGGAAAGACTCATGGCAAGTGCTCCCCTCCCCATCTCTGGGACCCCTCTCCTTGATATTTAGGCTCCCTCCTCACACTGGGGGCCTAGATGGTAGTTTGGCCACTTGCCCGAGGTGTGTGTGTGTGCGTGTGTGTGTGTGTGTGTGCGTGTGTGTGTGTGTGTGTGTTTAATCTTCTCTGCTGCCGGGTTTGTGACTGTGACCCTTCAGAGCCAGTGGTTCAGGCTGAGTGGGTAGGTGGGTGACCTGGATCTGGGGTCTTGTAATGATTCAGCTCTTCCCTTTGGAGGCCTGGGTGAAGGAACCCTGATTCTTACTTATTCCCGGGGGCTGAGAACCACACTGTGTCATCGAGACATCATCATCCTCAGAGGAAAGGCTGGGAGCCAGGACAGATAAGTCCAGAGGGGAGGCTGTGAGAGCTGAACTCAGGGAAGTGTTTTCACAAAAGAAAAGGGTATTTTTGATGCTTAATGAAGAGCTTTGCTTTGTCTCCTCTGACATCAGAATCAGCCAAAAAGGGGCTTCCTCTACTGGGGATGGCAGTTCCAAGAGGACTCACCTATGGAAAACATAGGACTTCCTCTCCTGCACATGTGTGGGTCCTGTAGGATTGTGCAGCTATCTCTGTAATCTAGAAGAAAATGACCTTTTCTTGCTATTTGATTCAATTCTACTGTTCTGGTCAGCTGAGATGCTATATCACTTGGTAATATGGGGTAATCACATCATTCATTGTCCAAGCCAGGTCACTTGTAAGAGTCAATCAATATACATTAGTAGTACACATGGACAATGGAGATTGTCCATACAGGTAGAGATAAATGAGTGTCCTAAGAGTAACTGGTTGGAAAAAGGGACAATTCACAAGGTATCTGCTTGCTCTCATGTCATTTTGATCTTGCATCTTCCTTCCTGCAATGGTTCTTCCTGACTCAGATTTTAAAAGGACTTTATTTCAGTTCCTTCTGAAAAATCCATATTCAATATACAAATTTCTTTCTTTTGTTGAACTCCCTCTCCAACTTTGCCAGTCCCTCTGCAACGCCCCTTCCTGGGATGGAACTTCATGCTCTGACATTGCAGGGATCACAAATTGAGAGTGATTTACATGGAGCTGTTTCTGTCCCTCTGTCTGCTTCACTGTGATATTTATGAGGCTGGGGCTCCCAGGAGGCCATCCTTCTGCCAGGAATTGTGAGTGTTGTGTTGATGGCAGCATGATATACGGTGACCCTCACTGTCACACAGTTGAGCTATTGAATCAGTGCTGTCATAGCTTCTCCGTTCCTCTGAGACTGGGTATATGTGTTGGGTTTGAGAGAGCGGAAGGGAGAGAAAAATCCTACGTGCTGCCTGGGTTTTAGGTTGAGAAATTCATGTTCCAGAATCATCCTTTTGCAGGAAAATGCCTGGTTTTTATTTCCTTGCTGTGCAAGGGAGTGAAGTAGAGGCATCTTAGGTACACGTCAGTCACACCTCCAGTCCCCTGGGAGCCCTGGATCTGCCAGACAGCCAAATCCCTGCAGGGCTTCAAAAAGTTTAGCTACTATTTATTGAGAGCTTATTATTTTCCAGCTATTACATCAAGCAGTTTCCAGATATTATTGTAATGAATCTTTACCCAATCCTGTTAAGTAGGTATCTCCATTTTAGAGATGAGGAAGTGTAAGTTCAGAAAAGTTAAGTAACTTGCAAGTTCACCCAGCTATGAGGCGGCCGAGCTGGATTTCAATTCTAGGGCTAGCTGACGGTGCCACACAAGGCATCCTGTTGGCTCACAGATTTAGTCCTGGCTGCTCAGGGCTTTGGGCTGGGTTCTTGACTCATGCTACCCTGTCTTTTCTGCCAGCAGTGTCCTTGCTTGGTGTCTATGAAGTGTGTGATTCCATCCCCTACCTGGCCACTTGGACCACCCCCAGAGTGATCTTGCTCCTGAATCCGAGTCATGAATACTGGTTGGGAGTATGATTGTCTGAGGGACAGGCAGTATACATGTCACCATTGTAGTCAGGAACAAGGCAGGATGGAAAAGCAACGGCCCAGTCCCCTGACTCTGAACCCAGCCCAGAACCCTGAGCAATTAGGAACAAATCCGTGAGCCAAATGCTGACCCCACACAGTTAGTGTGCAAGTTGAATCAGTGACTGACCAAGTTGGCTTGGAAAGAGTTTTCTCACCCTTCGGCTTCCTCAAAAGTAATTATGTAGACTACAGGAAAACTGAACCACCCCCAGCTGATACGTTGCTCAGATCCTCTCACCTTTATGAAGGCCAAAATAAAACCTCATGTAGATAACTCTAGACATTGCTTCCAACTATTCACCATCCCTTTTTACTATATGGCACCATAACTTACGAGACCTGGGGGGAAAGGTGGCAGGGAGGTGATTGGGTCAGAATGTGTTAGGTAAAGAATATTGGCCCCAGAGACCCTTCTGTGATTCTCCTCTGCCTCTATTCTTTATTCCTTGTCTCTCCCTCATACCCTTGACTAGTCATACAATAGAATTTTTCTTTGTTTGCTATATTTACCGAATAGGGATTTTATTCTTTGTTCTTAATTTAAAAAAATGATGAGGAACATTTTACATTTCTACTTCTTAAAAGACAATTGAGTAACTCTTGACTTATTTAGTCCTTGATTGATGTTTTTTTGAATGTAATGATCTTAAATAAAGCAGAGGTTCCACCCTTTCCTTGGTGATGGGTTTCATTGTGATGGGTGAAAACACAACTTCCAGCTCCTCTTTTTGTTGATCTCAGACTGCGTTAGTGAGCTGTTCAGCACTGGAGACCAAGGTGCATTTGCCTCTGTTCCCAGGAGAGGAGGATCAGCTTGTCAACCTTAGAACTTGGGTGCTGGCTCAGGGTGGCCCCCAAGGTGGGAGGAGGGAAAGGAAAGGAGATAACTAAGGTGTAGATGGATGGGGTGAGCATTTGGCTCATGGATTTGGTCCTAGTTGCTCAGGGTTCTGGGCTGGGTTCTGAGTCAGGGGCAGCGGGCAGTTGCTTTTCTCTCAGCCTGGGGTACAAAGCCCTGAGTGTGTGCCTCAGTTCTGACACTTAGGGGAAACATCACTGAGCACCGCCCCCCACCCCCAGCTTCTTTCCTTCCTCCCTCTCCTGCCTTCCTTCCTTCCTTCCTTCACTGTATCTCCAGTGCCTGTTCTGGGCTGGAGGCTGAGTTGTGAACTGGGAATACAGTCATAAACAAGATGGTCAAATATCCTACTTCTGTGAAATTTATATTTTATTGCAGAGAAAGACACAGTAAGTAGACAACACGTGTATAAAAAAATCACACATGATTAAAGTCACCCAGAGAATTAATATTGGGTGACGTGGCAATAACTGGGCAACTCTTTAGGTTGGGATGTCAAAGAAGACTTCTGAGGAGGTAATATTTACACTGAGATCAGAAAGATAAAGAATAAAATAGGATTCATATCATCAGCTGCCGTCGGCGTCGTTTTCTTCTTCTTCTTCTTCTTCATGCTTTCTAGTTATACAGAGTAATGGGGTTCATCCCAACAAACCCATACATGCATGGAAATTGATTCCAATTCGGGACCCCCCCATTTTCCCTCAAACCATCATTTTTCTGTGATTTATAAGGAATAACTTAAATTGGTATATGAAAGTATTTTATAGACTATAAAATAAAACCAGTACATTTTATATCTTATGAGGCAAAATTCTTTGAGTGTGAGTATTATAATTAATTAGTATTTGCGATCTCACCACCTAGCATAGTGGTAATATGGGTTGAATTAAATTACAAATATAAGTTGAGCGTTCAGGGGAGATTTTTTTAAAGACCTAAAATTAGATGGTGCCTATGACAGGCCTTTGTCTAAAGAAGATCCTTTGCTTCTACTCTTGCTGGTAAGGGGCCTTCCTGGAGATTTCCACTCACCATGTTCCCTGGGCATCACCAGGACACAGAGAGATGGTGGGGGGTGGGCAGTACTGAGGAGACAGAGCTCCTGAGGAAGTTCGAGGTGGCTCTTCTTGATTTCCAGGGTCTTCTGAACTCAGAGCAAGGTTGACTTATCTGAAATTGGGAAAAGATCCCACAGGCCTCCCTTCCACCTCCACATCTGGGAAGAAGCTACACTGCCCTTTCTGTCCAGGGCACCTTCTCCATAGACTTCAGCTTCCTCCCACTTTGCCACATCTCTCTTCTGTCCAGCCAGTGCCAGGCTCATGGTGTGGAGGAGACCACTTGAATGTGACTATGCAGACCTGCTCCCCTTCCCTGCCACTTCCCTGGGGGTTGAGTCAATGCAGCCCACCTATTGTCTCCAGTTCCATGAGTCACAGCTTTTCAAATGTGGAGGTGTGAATCATTCCACTTCTAGCCCTTGAGGTGTCTTGGGTGACAGCTGAACCAGAAGGCTGTGTGCGTGCCCCTGTCCCTTGTTTCCCACTGCTTTATCTTGCTCCAGACCCTTAGAGCCTAGACCCTTAGAGCCTAGACCCCATAGCCCTTCTCCAGGGCCACAGGTTAGTTTCTGGGGTACACGGGGTATTCATTCACATGGTAAGGACCCTTCGGGAAGAACATGCTTGTTTCTGGGCCAACAGTATAGTACCACCAAGAACTTCTCTGCCCCATCCCAGAGATTTTGAATCAGAACTCTGGGAGGGGATCGCCTCCAGGTGAGAGTCTGAGGCACACCACGGTTTGAGAATGACTGTTAGAAGGATGGGCAATACTGTTAGGGGGTGGGCAATATGGAGGAGATAGAGCTCCTATGTGTTAGATAGAGATGGAGGGCTTAAGTGTTGGGCACCCACCATGTGCGAGTTACTTGGTGTATCTTACACCTCTTTAAGGTAGATGAATTGTTATTCCTGTTTTATAGATGAGAACAAAGGCCTCCAGAATCCAGGATGGTAGTAGGTGTTGGAGCATGGATTTGACTCCAGTCTTTGCCTCAAAGCCAGAATTATTGGGATTTTAGACTCCTGTTAAAATGAAGATATTACTGGCGACATCTGTTACTGACCACTTACATCTTAGTGCTGATTCCTTTCCTGGCCACTTATAACAGACAGCTGAGAAGAGAGCTGGAACAACTGGGCCGGGGATACCAGGGGACCTGGTGGTATCTTCTGGCACTTTCTATTTTGGCTAGTGATGGCTGAGTTCCTCCTCCAGATGGGGACTGAGTGACTGATCCTTAAGTGTAGATGCTGCACAGTCCCACCCCTGGCTCTTTTCACTTATGGTACCCACTCTTCCAGAGGGTCTTCTTCCCTTTCCTTTGCTTCAGCCGTTACCCATATGCTGATGAGTTCCTCATTTGTTTTCCAACCCAGGATTCTCTTTTATGATTCAGAATTTCTCCCCAGCTGAATAGTGGATGTTTCTATTTCAGCCCCTCATAGTATCTCAAACTCATCTAAGACGGAACCCAGCATCATCATTTACCAGGTCTTGTCCTTCTTCCAGCAAATGGTACCATCACCCATTTTGTTGCCCAAACCAGAGTGTGAATTGTCTGTGACTCCTCTTCCTGCCATTTGCCCTGCTCTTCATCCACAGTAGATTAGTCTGACCTGCATAGCCCTTCTCCATGAGGGCTTGGCTAAAGCAATGCCCTTTTCCCAGGAAGATTCTAGCATTCCCTCGGGGAGTCATCCATCCTTTTCCTTTGTACCCCGTTCGCATCTGTGCTTACCTCTAGCACCACAATTTTATGTGATAATGTAATTGTTAGTCTTCCCCATAGTCTGTGAGATCCTGATAGCAGGAATCCTGTCTTTCATTGATGTCTCATCCATTCTTTGCTTTTACCAGGTGATGGGTAAGTTTACTGAATATTGAAACAAGTAAAGAAGCTACCCTGGAGCCTCCAGTAAATCCCAGTTCCCCTTCTTTCTGTGGGGAACCATCTTCCCTGGGGCTGAAGCACTGTTTTCACCTCTATGACTTTGACAGGGGAGTTGAGGAAAGGAGAGGTCATGAGGCTGAAGTAGAAGAATTATAGGAATATAGGATTCTATATTCCTTCCCCCAGGTTTTTCTTAAGATTGTTTCAGTTATCACTGTATACCCAGGGCTCCTCAGTATGTTGTCTGCAACATACTAGGTGCTAGATTAAAATTCAGAGCAAGCTGTGGCCAAGGACAAGAACAAGGATAGGATCTACAATAAGATCTACAATAAGATCTCATTCCCATGGCTTTGAATACCACCTTTATACTTCAAACTTCTGAACTTGTTAGTTTTTACTGCTTAATAAGTCATCCTAAAACTTGGAAATTTACCATTTCACACAATTCTAGGCTTTGGCTGGGTAGTTCTTGTGTTCTTAGCTGATTTGATTAAAATTGGATTGTTTAGATTGGTGTCACATCTGTGGACCATCATCTGGGGTGGCCAGCCAGGTGGCTGCAGCAGGGGTCCCAGCAGCAAGTATATCTCTGTCCAGGGTATCCCTGTCCTGCTCTCTCTGTGCAAACCTGGTAATGAATTTCAGAACCCGGCAGCTCTGAATTGACCACACGCCTCATAGTAGGAAGTCTGTTGGGCACATTCTTAGGTCATCACACAGTTCAAAACAATCCCACGTTTCCACTTCTAGCTCAGACCTCTCCTGTAAGCTTCAGACCTCTATTTCTAGTGTTATTCTTAATGTGTCCACTTGATGTTCTCAGAGGCATCTCAAAGTTTACACATCCAAACTGAACTCTTGGTCTGACTGCCAGATCTGCTTGTCTTCCAGTTGTTTTTGTTTTGATGAATGGCCCCTTCATCTGACTCAAGTCTCCACGTAGCCAATCCTTCACGAAAGCCTGTCAATCTTACACCTCAGTATTTCTCTCTACCTTTGCTCCCGCTGGCTGGACCAAGCTGCCATCATCTCGGACTTGAGTGACCACAACAGCCTCCTAACTGTTCTGTTTCCTCTTTGGTCCCCTTCACAGCCCCATGTCCACGTGGTAGCCTGCATGATCTTGAAATGTAGACATGATCATGCCACTTCCCAGCTTGATCAAGATCTTAGCCAAGGCCTATTGCCCTGCATGCACCAGCTCTCCACATACTCCAGCTTCAGCCCACATCTCTCTCCTACTGCCTTCCAGCTACTCTGGATGCCTTTAGAATCTGTCAGGCTCCTTATCATGGCTGGGCCTTTGCACAAACTGACCTCCTCTGAGCCTCTCCCATCCTCTGGCTCCCGTTGGTTAATGCCTAAGCGTTGGTTCAGTTCTCAACTTGAATGTCAATTCAAGAATTTCAATGAGATCTTTGACCTTACAGACAGCTACCATCAACCTACCTAATTTAGATCTCTCTGTTATCCTCTTTTATAGTATCCTTCACTGTTACAGCACTCTCCCCAGGCTTATGTATTTCTTAGTTTACTGTCTCCATCTCCCAGACAGAAAGTTCTCTGAGGATAGGATTATGTTTGTATTCTTCATGGCTGTGTTCCCACTCTCAGTACTGTGCCCAGCACATGTCGGTAGCTCAGCCACTGTTGGATGAATGAATGTGGGTCTCTGGGAGTGAAAGAGAGAGGGGGAGGCTGGGACTTGTGGGGACTTACTGCTTGCAGTCTTTGGCTCAGGAGGAATAGAAGCTGCTCTCATTCTGAGAATGTGAGCTCCTGAGAGGGAGAACTGTGCCACGACCCAGCCCTGTTCCTCCCTGCACACTGCCCAACACCCTATTCCCATTGTCCTCCACCCACCCACCACCTCCAGACCTGGGATGCCTCTATAACTGAAGGCCTCCAAGGAGAGAGTGCTGATCAGTTATTGCAGGTGACTTCTTTTCTCTGAATGTGAGCTTCCTCCATCTATGTAGGGATAGTACTTACCTCTTAGGACCTGGGTAATTATTGAATCGATATAAACAATCAGCAGATATTAGGTAGAGAAAGTCAAAGCTGGTTTGAGAACAGGAGATGGTGCTGGGCTCCTCTGGGAGGGCAGAGTGGCAGGTGGAACTCTGGCTGAGTCATCATAGTGCCTGCAGCCCACCCTCTCAATCTGCTGTCCTCCAGCATCTCAGAGCCTCAGGCCCAGGAAAAGTTGATTAAATGAGCATATGAAATATTTGTGGGAGGCAGATGGTACAAATTGCCTTGGATCCCACATCCTTTTAGGCGTGGCTGTGGTGAGGGTGTAAAGTGTTGGGACTTGGGGGATGCTGGTTTGTAGAGGCCATTCAAATCCGAAAGAGAACTGAGCACACACACACACAAAAACCCCTCAAATTGCACCTGATTTTATTGTTTTTCTCTTCTTTTCTAAGTCTTCACGGCCCCATTCTCAAAGTCAAAATATGAAGTGCCAATGAAACAATTTGCTTTGTAAACTGTGGAGCTTGTAAAATATGTATAACATCAGCTGTTCAATGGGAGCTAGCTCCTGTTTGCTGTTTTATTTGACTTCTAAAGGCAGAGGATGATTGAGATTTGCACTGCTGTTAGCCTGTCATTAAAGAATTTTAATTTTTGTTTTCATTGATCCAGAAACAATCCCTTCTTTTTTTGCGGGGCAGGGAGCATATATTGACATTTGAAGGAGCTCTAATAGCCCCTAAATCCAGCATGTCAAAAAATTAACTTCCAGTGTTATGATTCTTCACTTTTGTAGTCAGAGAACCCTTTTAAAGTCTGATGAGGGCTGAGGTTGTGGCTCAGTGGTAGAGCACTTGCCTAGCATGTGTGAGACACCGGGTTGGATCCTCAGCACCACATAAAAATAAATAAAATAAAGGTATAACATCTGATGAAAGTGCTGGACTCCAACTGTTAAAATGCATACCCCAAATCCTTGCATGAAATCAGGGGACCCCAGATCTGAAAGCCTCCCTGTGTGGATCCTGGGTGGGATTGAGAATGAATTGGCCACAAGAGGACTGGCCAGAGCTTGCCCTCATGGTGAGCCTGGTGGGAGAGGAGTCACCCAGGCAGGGACGTTTCCATCCTCAGGGTGCACAGTGGCCCTCCCTGAGAATTCGTCCTGTACCTTTCAGGAGGGGGGGCTCCTTCCTCAGCTGTGAGCCCTGATGCTACTGAGAAGGCCCACAGGAAGTGGTTCAGAGTGAGACAGTGGAGGGTGAGTGAGGCGGATGGCATCATTTCACCCTCTTCCTGCTGGATGGTCTGGAAGTCTGTGGAAGGGGACCCCTGAAGGACCTCAGCCTTCACTGCCTTCATTTCCTCTCCTGAAGTGCCTGCTTTCTCCTCTCTGCCCATCTTCCAGGGTCTCACTGCCTGCAGGGAATACTGGGAATACTTAGTGTCTCCCCAAGCCCATCACTGCCTCTCGGAATCAATGTCACCTAGAACCCTCACATCCTTTGGTGCTCAATGTTCCCTCACCGCCTTGCCACTTTTGCTTAACTTTTTTGAATTAACTTTTTATTGGGGAAAACTCCAAACATATACTAACGTAGAGAGGATAGTATAATGAACCTGAGCACCTAACTTCAATAATTATCAACTCATGGCCAATGTTTTCTACATAAACTTCCCACAGTACCTCCCCACTGATTATTTTCAAGCAAATTCTAGCCATCACATAATCCCATCTGTAAATTTTTGAGCACCAATCTCTTGAAGATAATGGATTAAAAACCCATGATAGCATTATGGTATAACCCCAAATTAATAATAACTCTTTCCTATCTTTAAGTATCTAGTTGGTGTTCAAATTTCTCCAGTTGTATGAATTTTTGTTTTTTGTAGTTGGCTTGTTTGAATCAGAATCTAAGTAAGGTTTTCATATATTATGTCTGGTTGAAAGTTTCTTAAACTTTAATCTGTATATTCCTTTGCCCACTTTGCTTTGGGCCTTATAGTTTGCTTAACATACTTGTACATTTTTTTTTTCCTGTAGATTTTCCCATATTCTGAATTTTGCTGCTTGTATCCCCACTGAGTTGTTGAAGATTTCTGTTCCCTGAATTTCTTATAAACTGGTACTTAAGTCCATTTGATTCAGGTTTGAATGTTTATTTTTTTGCAAGATGGCTTCCTTGGGGTGGTAAGTGCTTCCATTACAGGCCCATAATGTCTGTTTGTCTCTCACCTTGGGGCATTAGCAGCCACTGACGATCATTACCTAGATCATGGTTGGTGACATTTTCGGAAAAGGATCAGACAGTAAATATTGTAGTCTGTGGGCCATGTGGTCTCTGTCTCAACTACCGAGTGCTGTCACTGTAGTCAGGAAGCAGCTACAACCAGTATATAAATGGCCAGCATGGATGGGTTCCAATAAAACTTTTTTAACAAAGGCAAGCCTGCCAGATGTAGTCCAAGGGCCCTGGTTTGCTGGCCCCTGCCTAGATAGTTTGTTTTATTATGTGCTTATAAAATGCTTACATTCTAATGCTATTATTCCTGCCTTATTTATGGAATTCTTTCCAAAGAGTAACTTGCCTTGCACTATTTGATGATTCCACTCTTCCTGAACACCCCTTAATGTTGCTCCCCTCTGTCTGACTCCACCAAAATTGTGCTTCTTAAGATCATCAGTGGCCTGCCTGTTGATCAATCCAGTGGTCAACTTTCAGTTCTCATCTTGAGATCCTTGACCCAGCAGATGATTACTCTCCCTCCTTGAAATGCTCTCTTCATCTAACTTTTAGGACGTAACACCTTCTCCTGGTGTTTTCCCTACCCCCTTGGTAACTTCTTAGTGGTTTTTGATAATTTTTCTTCATCAATCAGCCTGTGGGTGTTGGATATCCTGGGACATAGTCCTCTGACTTCTTTATCTACAATCACTCATCTAGGGTCCTGATTTTAAATGCCACCTATTATGGTTTGGCTCTGCCATGTCCTCCAAAGCTTGTGTGTTGAGGGCTTGGTCCCCAGTGCAGCAGTATTCAGGGGTGGGGCCTTGGGGAAGTGATGGGGTAAGGAGGACTCTGCCCCATCAGTGGATTAGGCCCATGAACTTCATGGGCTCTTGGGAGGTGGGGGAGCCATAGGAGCTGGGGCCTAGAGGGAGGAAGTAGGTCACTGGAGCATACCTTTGAAGGGCATAGTTTGTCCCCAGCCCCTTCCTCTCTCTCTTGCTGCTCTCCGGCCGCCATGAGATAAGCAGCCCTGCTTTACAGTGCCCTCTCTGCCATGATGCTCTGACTCATCACGGGCCCATAGCCATGGTGCTGTCCGATCATGGACTGAGACTGGGCCAAAATAGACCTTTCCCCTTTGAGTTGATTTTCTCAGGTTTTGTTACAGCGATGAAAAATGACAAACACACCACCCATAGACAGATGACTTCTAAACACACAGCTCTCAGTTGCTCTTCTCCTTGAACACTAAATACGTCTATCCAGTTGTCCCTGGGATGTTTCCACGTGGGCATCCGAGAGGCATGCCAAACTTTCCAAACCTGAACTCTTGCTCTTCCCCACTAAACCTGCTCCTTCAGTATCCCCTATTTCACATAACTTCTTCCTTAGATAGCTCAGGCATCCTCCTTGACATCTCTCTCTCTCTCACCCCTTGCATCAATGCTATTGAGTTTGTCTTCAAAATTTACCCATTTCTTATGACCTCCACTGCTTGCAACCTGGTCTGAGCTACGCCTCCCCTGCACTGTGGCAACGGCCTACTTCTAACTGAAGCAAGTGTCATACTGCCCTACTTGGAGTGTGTTCTCAACCCAGTGTCCCAAGGGGCCCTTTATAAATGCTAAGTTAGGCTACCTTACTCCCCTATTCATCCTCCAGTGACTGCCAGTCTCACTGAGTAGAAGTCAGAGTCCTTGAAACAGCCTATGGGGTCTGGTACCTGCCCCGACCTCTCACCTCTCTGACAACTTTTCCCATTCCTCTGTTCCAGTCTCACGGGCCCCTGGCTGTGCCCCAGGTATGCTGGGCACACTTTGCCTCTGGCCCCTTTGCTTGCTCTTCCCTTTCTCTGGTGAGTTCTTCCCTAGATAGCTGTGTGGCTTGATTCTCACTCACCACCTTTAGGTCTTTGCTGGAACATCACTTTACCAGGGAGTCCCTCCCTGAGCATGTGGCTATTTCCTGCCCCCTGCACTCTGGGAGAGACAGTCAGGGTCTCCAGGCAACGGGAGTGGGGATGGATGTCCTTTCTCCTGGAGACTGCTAGGGAAGCTGACTGGTTGCAGACTATGCAAGGAACAAACAGCTCCCTGCCTGTCCTTGTCCTCAGCCCTGACAGGGTACTACAGTTGAAGTCTGATCTGCCCCTTGAAATTATAAGATCCTCTTTGGATTCACAGCTGGCCTTAGGGTGTTTTCTTCTGTCCCACATCCTGCTGCAATGTTTTATCCCAGGGCCTGGAGCCTAGAACTTGTGCTGTACAGAAAAAAGGCAGAAGACTTTGGGCCTTTCTTGTCTATCATCCAAGGAGGATCATGTCTCTCCACTCATCTATGCAAAAATCGTGTCTGTCATTTTGAATTAGAATCCTAACCTGGCATATGGTCCCTGCTGGGGGAATATGGATGATGTCATAAAGCAGAGGCGTCTGCAAGGTGGCCCCCTGGGGTCTTTCCCCAGCCAAGCTGCTCACGTCCAGTCCTAGGCCCCCACTCCACAGCATCATGGACTCTCTGAGCCATATGGGGCCATTTGTGACCACATAGTGGAGCCCTGTGAATTGCTTCTGCAGCATGTCTGGTAGGCTGGCTCCTTCTCAAGATGGCCCACTCTATTTTCAGACAGTCCTAATCATTAGAAAGCACTTGAGATCTTCTATTGAATTGTATCCGCTGTTTTTCTTCTTGAGGCTACTTCTGTCAACACTCCTAAACCACGGGCTTGAGTGAAGAAGGAAACAGAGGTCCCATTTACTATGTGGCAATGGTCTTCAAGGCTGGAATCCATCCCCTTCACCTCTGTGTTCCCAGTGCTCGGCGCAGAGCCTGGGACTGGTAGGTGCCCGTTATCTGTTTGTTAAAGACATTAATAGATAAGAGACTGCAACTTAGCATGCACTCCTTGGAGGCCCAGTGCACCTCAAAACACCCTGCTGCTGTGCTATTGTTGCTGTTCTCTACATGAGGAAACTGAGGCTTGGAAATGTTCAAGTTAGCACCTCATCTAAGGTGACAGTGATTAAGTAGAAGGTCAAGGATTCGGATCCAGGAGGGTTGACTGTAGAATCATACACTTTTTCATGTATTGTTCAAGGTTTTTTTCTTTCTTTCTTATTTTTATAGTGGCAAAATGCACATAACAAAAAATTTACCATGTGAGCCATTTTTAAATGTGTGATTTAGTGGCATTAAGTACTTTCATGTTGCTATGCAGCCATAATCACCTTCCATATCTGGAAGTTTTTTTCCCTTTCCCAGGTGTAACTCCAGATCCATTGACTGTTAACCCACTCCCCATTCCTCATTTGAATGGCAACAACCATTTGACTCTCTGTCTTTATGAATTCGACTTCTCTAAGGACTAAGATAAGTAGAATCATACAGTATGAAATATTTCATTCTTTTTTCAAAGCGTGAAGTGTTTTAAAAATTTACTGTAATTTTGTGAGTCATATTGCCATGTGTAGGGGTGTACCAACATCTGTTGGTGTCCCTGCTTTCCATTGTTTTGGGGATTCTATTGTTTTTTGTTCTCCATTGCTGGGTAACTTGATCATTCTGCTTAATTATTCTGAGGAAGTGTCATCCTGTTTTCCACATTTTACATTCCCACTGAAAATATACAAGGGTTCTAGTTTTTCCACACTCTTCACCCAAAATTGTCTTTTTCTTTTCCTTTTATAACAATAGCCATCCTAATGGGTATGAAATGTTATTTCATTGTGGTTTAGCTTTATATTTCCCTAGTGATTAGTTATATTGAGCATCTTTTCGTGTACTTATTAGTCATTGGTGTATATCTTTGGGGAAATGTGTATTCAAATTCTCTGCCCACTTTTTATTTTTTATTTTTTTTTGTTGTTGTTGAGTGGTATAGGTTCTTCATATGTTCTGGATACTGATCTCTTATCAGATCTATGATTTGCAAATATTTTAGCATTCTAAAGGTTGATATTTTCACTTTGTCAGTAGTGTCTTTTGGTGAAGTCCAGTTCATCTATGTTTTCTGTTGTTGCCCATTCTTCTGGCGTCATATCCAAGAAACCATTGCCAAATTCACTGCCATGAAGATTTCCCTCTATATTTTCTTCTAAGTGTTTTATAGTTTTAGCTCTGTTTAGGTCTTTGATCATTTTGATTTTTGTATATGGTGTAAAGTAAGGGACAAATTTTTTGGGGGGAGGGGGCACATGGAGATCTAATAAATTTTGTTCTTTTTCAAGATATTTTGATTATTCTGGTTCCCTTAGGCTTCTGTATGAATGTTAAGATTGGCTTTTTTTGTAAAAAATGCCATTAGGATTTTGAAACATTTTTTTTTTGCATTGAATCTGTAGGTCACTTTGGATAGTATCAATGTCTTAAGGATATCAAGTATTTTAGTTTATAAACATGGAATGACATTCTATTTGTTTGTGTCTTTAATATCTTTCAATAACATTTTGTAGTTTTCATTGTCTCTTACTTTAAAAGTTCTCTTTATTTAAAAAATTTCCCCCAGCCACCTAGTTACTCCATTGATATCACTGAAAATGGTACAATGGTTACATTTTCTTGTGTAATGAACGTTCTATTTCCATATATATAAATAAAGTTATAATGTCTAAATTTTTCAAAAACAAATAATGACATATATAACTTACTGTCCTTAACCCCAACATTTTTCCATTTAAGAATTGATCTTGGAGTTCCTTCTAGATCAGGACACTGAAATCTCCCTCTGTGTTTTAAAGGCTGAATGCATTCCATATGTTTAGTTGATCCCCTCCTGATGGACATATAATTCAAAAAAATTGCTATTTATGCCTCAGTGAATAAACATACAGATGTAACTTGCACACATGCAAATATATGTGAAGGAAGTATAATTGTAGATCCAAACGGTTTACAGATTTTGTGAGATAGCCTCATATTACCTTTCATGGAAGTTGTATAATTTAGCCATCAACCAGCATGGTACCAGATTCTTTGCATCCTTTGCCAGTGTTCTGTGTTATCAAACTTCTTTGGTCCTTTGATGATCAAAGAGATGAAAGATGGTATCTCCTATTTTATATGCATTTTTTATTGTGAGACTGAACATCTTTTCAAACATTAAGAACCATTTATAATTTCTTTTCTGTGAATTGACTGTTTATACCTTTTGCACATTTTCTTCTTAATTTGTAGAAATTCTTTGGATATTAAGAAAATTAGTCCTTTGTAGTATAAATGCAGGAAATGTTTTCCCAATTTGTAGTTTGCCTTTTGAGCTGTTTGTTGTTATAACAATTTTTACATTTTTATGCAGTTGAATGTATCTGTCTTTTTATTACTATTTTGGTATTTCAATGTCATCACAACCACAAAATTTAAACCTTTTCTTTTTTACTTCTGTTACTTTTAGAGTTTTATTTCTTATACTTGGATCTTTTGTTCATTGATAATTTATTTTGGTATAAAACTTGAGGAAAGGAACCTACTTAATTTTTTTCCTTCACATCTAGTCACCTCTCCCAATACTATTCATTGAACTATTCATCTTTTCCTCATTGATCTGAAATTCAGTATTTCTTATAGAAATATAAGAATTCAGTATTTCTTATATTTCTTATATGTCTGTTCCAGCATTTTTTATTCCATTCTGTTGGTTCATTGTCTATTTACACGATAGAATGTATGTTTTAATTAATGGTGTTTTATAATATGCCTTAGTATATGGTGGGGCTGCTCAACTTTGTACAATTTTTAATCAAAAATTTCCTGGGTATTATTGTCTAAACTTTAATTTAAATTTATCTATCTCCCCCCATATTTATTAGTAATTTTATTGAAAATGCATTCAGTTTATAATGAGCTTTAGGTAAGAGAATGTACATCATTAGGATGTTAAATTTTAGGATTGCAACAAGCATCCCTGAAGGAAAAGTCTCTTTGGGCTCTGACATTTGCTCTAGACTTGGCCTGTAATTTACTACCTGGTTTCACTCTCAGAGGGGTGAGCTTGTTTGAGGCCCTTTATTACTATTTTACATTTATCTACAAAGATCTTTTATATATGCGACTTCACTTGATCCTGACCATAATCTTCGGATGTTGAAGGAGAGTATTCATCCATGTCCATTTGAAGAGAAAGTAGTCAACATGTGAGCGGATGAAGGCCTAGATCACACAGGGGAGGGCAGCCTGGGACAGGGCTCCGACTTCTCGCCTTCCAGTGCAGGTTCCTAGGACCCTCCCATTTCCTCATGGTGGCCCACCCTCCTGCCACACCTCCCGAGGGGGCTTTCTGCCTATCCTTTTGGGAATACTCCCAATTCCAGCCTTCCCACCTCAAAGCACAGACTTGCTGCTTTGTCTGGTTCTGGGCAGGGCTGAGCCTCAGACTACTTGCAGCACGCCCCGCAGCCCGGTGGAGAGATGCGGAGGTCTGGTGCTGGCTTCTGCTCTGGATACTTACTGAGGCAGCATTTGGGAAAGTTTGTCATTCCCAGGGGTTGCGTTGACAGGTTGACAGCCCAAATTGTTTCATACCGCTGCCTTGATTTCTCAGAGAAAATGATGAAACTCCCTCACCTTCCTCTTCCCCTATCTAGACAAGGATTCATGGTACCTCACTCTTGCTTCTGCCGCATCAGGGGCTGGCTTGTGTCCTAGAGGAGGCTCAGATTTCCTTGTCCCCCAGGGGGCCTTTTTCAGGGCTCTAGGCCCAGCCAGGCTGCAAGAGGCACACAGCTCCCTAGCATACCAGGGATCAGTCCTGCGTGGGGAAAGGGGAAATGACACCCTCGGCCCTGCACACAGAGCACAGTTTTAATCAGTGTTAATCTCCTGCCTCTCTCCCTCCTTTCCATTTTGTTTTTTATTAGCATGTAATAATTGTCCATATTTATGGGGACCCAGTATGAAATCTCACTGTATGTAAGAATACAACATGTACTGATCAGATTGGGGTAATTAGCATTTCCATCTTCTTATCATTTCTGGGTATTTGGAGGCTTTGAGCTCTTCTGGTTCATTCAGCTATCCCACTTTTGGGTATCTATATCTGAAGGAAATGAAATCAGCATATCAAAGAGATACCTGCATTCCCATGTTTATTGGGCACTGTTCACAATAACCAAGATATGAATCAACCTAGGGGCCTGCTGACAGATGAATGGGTGAAGAAAATGTGGTATGTATACACAATGGATTATTATTCAACCATAAAGAAGAATGAAATCCTGTCATTTACAGCAAAATGGATGGAACTGGAGGACATTATATTTACTGAAATAAGACAGGCACAGAAAGACAAACACTGCCTTTTTCTCTCTCATATATATAAGCTAAAAAATAGTCAAAAATTTGTATTAATATGGCGATTACTAGAGATAGGGGAGGGTGGTGAGGAGTGGGGCTAGGGGTGCCAAAGCATTTAGATAGAAGGAATAAGTGCTCCACAGCAGAGTGGGTACCTATAGTTCTTGTCCTTCCTTTACTCTTCTTCTGCTGTTCTTCAAACTATTCATTGCTCTTCACTCTACCCCTCTCTGCAACTGCACTGGACTCATTATGTGGCCATCTTTCCTGGAGATTCATTCATTCATACAATAACCTTTTATTGAATGCTCACTCCATGGCAGACATAGGTCTGGGTGCTGAGGATATAGAGATAAAGAAGACAAAGACCTTGAACTCAGGAAGGTGGGAGGAGGTACCCAATAAGCAAATAACCAGACAAGAAAATAAGGGGGCATCCCACAGAGAAGAGAAGAAAACCAGACAAGAACATGTGAAAGAGGGAGATTTGGGGGTCTCTTCCGAACTTGTGGGCTAAGGGAGTTGTCTGAGGAGGTGATATTTAACCTGAGACTGGAATGACAGGAAGGAGCCAACTATGCCCAATGCTAGGCTGTGTCAAGGCCCTGAGATGGACGATCCGCACACTGGGTGCGGCTACTTTATTTAAGGAGCATCCTGTGTTAGGCTGAAGAGTTGAGGCCCAAGACAGACCCTCAGGGGGAGGACTTGGTGCTTTTGCTGCTGTCCCCTGGAGTCAGTGAAAGCACAGACCCTTTTCTGCCTGAGGGTCTTGGATGGTCTCCAAGGAGGAGGCAGAGACATTATCAGAGCAGTTACAGGACAGAGAAGGAAGAACAGGACTCAGCCTTCCTACTACTTTCACAGACAGAATGATCCAGTATTGGCCTTGGGGAAAATCAGGGGTCTGAGTAGTTGAAAACTCTATTTGTCCTGGGAATGCACTTGGCAAAGGCCAGAGGACTTATATTATGTGCCACTCCACTTCCATTTGACATAAATCCTAGAGGAGTCATTGAGTAGAAAAAGAGCCACATGGAGTACATTGGAGGGTGCCTTTCATTGGCTGATTGAGGTGAGGACACTGGTCTGTCTGTCTGCCTGGGAACTTTAAGTCTTTTCTCTAAGTACCTGTTGTCAGGGCCCTGGTGGTTTACACTGGTTTACACTGACCAGGAGAGCTGAAGACTTTAACCAGATCTGAGGTCATTCTTATCTGTATATCATATCCCTTTCTTGCTCCACCACTACCCACCATCCATAGGTGGCCAAGTTCTCATAAACTGAATTTCATGCCTGTCTGAAAAAGGTGAGCAAAAGCAGACCCTGGAGTTGCAGACAAGTGGTGGGGCTGGTGGGCCTCCCGAGGTCGCAGCCAGCTGCCTGTGGCTCATCTCACCTGAGGGCCTGTGCAGGGAGCCTCAGCCTCTGCTGTAGTGCGGAGGAACGTCCTTCAGCCACCAGTGCCATCAGCCTCCCAGAAATTAGAGCCAGAGAGATACCGCGAGGTTGAGTGAGCTCACCTGCTGTGCTGAGTGTCGGTGATTGCCTTGGAGTGCCGGTGGCTTATTTCCTTGTAAAGTCTTTTGTAAGAGCATCTTAGATGCTGGGGTGGACTCTCTGTCAGTCATTGTCAGCCTCTGCAGTAGGAAACCCTGGCTGATGAAGGACAGACACACAGGGACTGGCTTGCTTCTCCTCTTTGTTCCATGCAACCACATGCTGAGTCAGTGGAGGGTGGGTGTGTGCGCCAGCCACCGAGGAAGCTTGGGCCTGAGATAACTCCCCCTGGTCTGCTGGCATGGGAGTCTCCATGGAGCATGTGGCTTTGTGACTACAGGGCCGCTGTCAGAATGTCAGCTTATTGGTAAGGAGGAGACAAAAATGAGCATGCTGGCAGGGACAGGCTTCTTGGCAGAGAGTGGGGCTCCGTGAGGGCTGGAAGAGATGCTAGAGATGAGCTAGCCAGCACCCTCCTTTTACAAATGACTTGCTCAAATTTCCTTGTTTCTTGAGTGGCCAGGGCAGGGCTGAACCTAAATCTACCCCCAGTCAAGGGCCCTCTGGGCCTCGGCATTCTATTGGATTAGGGCTGCAGGCACCAAGGGCGAGCTTTCCTCCCACAACCACATCCAAGGCTAGATTCTCACACCCCTCTTCAACACAGGATCAAGTGTTCCTGAGGGAAGGACCACCTGACATTTTAGGTAGGCAATTGGACATGAAAGGGTCAAGCTGCAGTCTTGTTCAAGATAGGTTGGCTCTGTTAGGGTGTGTAATGGGAACCCTTGCATGGCTGAAGGGGGCTGTGGAACAACAGAGTGCAAGGGTGCATGAAGGGTCACTAGGGTCCTGAATGTCACCCCACCCTCAGGGTACCTATGCTAGCCCTTCTGTCTGGAATGCACCTCCTCATAATCCAACCCTCCACTCCTTTCAGATCTTGAGTCATTTTCTCTGAAAGATCTTCCTTACTCATCCTTTCTAAAATTTTACACCAATGTATCCCTCTGTTTTATTTTAGGTCTTTAGCCCTTATTACCACCTAAAACATGCTATTTGTTGTGCTGTACTTGAAAAAAAAAAAAAACCCTCTCTATTGTCTTCATCCCCCAAAGAATGCAGGCTATGGAAAGTCAGGGATCTCGGGCTGGGATTGTAGCTCAGCCGCAGAGCACTCGCCTAGCATGTGCAAGGCCCTGGGTTCGGTCCTCGGCACCACATATAAATAAATAAATAAAATGAAGGTATTGTGTTCAACTACAACTAAAAAATAATTAAAAAAAAGTCAGGGATCTCTGTCTGATTTGTTGCTTCCCTGCAGAAGGGAGGGGGCCACCAAGGAAATTAGCTTGGATTTATTTTAAGGCCCCACCACTGTCCCTTCACTTGTGGGTGACTTCTGTAGGTCCCTGCTCTCCCTGATTAGAGCAGTTTCTTTAGCCTTTCCTAAAGCCCTCCTTGCAGTTCTCTGGGCAGGGTTCCATTCCTTCAGGTCCCCTCCCTATCTGAGGTGTCTTTACCAAAGGCTCTTGGGATCTCATTCCCTTCATGCAAATGTCCGGAGTGGTGAGAATTCCAAGAGCCAGGGCCATTACTTGGATCCTCATGGAGCCTATGGAAGGAAACTCTGGACAGTGTGTCCTGAGGGGAGGTTGCCTTGCATCTGAGGCAAAGAGTCTGCTGTAGACTTGCCGAGATCCCAGCCAGACTTCTAGAAGTCACATGATAAAAGATTGCTGCCGGAACGGCTTGTCCTAACCAAGGAGGACCCCAGCTTTTATTGGGAACCTTTAGGCATTGCTTGATGTTATCACCAAGGAAATCTTCACTCTCTCAAGTTCCTGTACCCAGAGCCCTTCAGCCCCCATTTTTAAGAATTGCTGCTGGCTTCCTATACATTCACCAGGATCACAGAGATGAAGCACCCCGCAGTCTGGTCCCACAGACTCTTTATTTTAGCCCCAACCTGATTCCTCCTAGGACTGTTCTAATTTTCGGTAAAGCATGGCCGTCCAAGGAGCCAGAAAGTCCCAGATATCTTCCCAAGCTGGAAGTACAAAATAAGAAATAGAAAAATAAAAATACATCTGAGTATTCCTCCCTTCTCTGCCTTTCCTTTCCTTTCATCCTCAGATGGTTAATTGACGTTTTTGCCCATGAATCCATGTGCAGCTTGCTTTTGCATGGCAAGGTGGGAAGAATTCCTGCTCAAGAAGCTCCTACCCAGAGACCTCAGAGCTCCTGCCCCCACCTCCAACCCAAGGCCCATAGGTTCAGGGGGGTCTGACAAGAGGACTCCTAGGGGCCTTTGCACTCTCCTCCCCCACCTGTGACTCAGGCCTTGATTCACATTGCCTGTTCAAGTCATGGGTGGGCTGTGTAGTCTAAACTCACTGACTATCAGCTCTCCAGGGAGACAGAGCTGTGACAGCAAGCAGACCCCAGCCTGCTGGCTGGGGCGGGGACAGCCTCCACACCCCCCGAGGGCTTTTCCGAGTATTGTGCTCTGTCATGTTTCTAGTAGAAGTGCTTTAAGATGGTAAATATTTTCCCTTCTTATCAAGCATGACTAGTCCCAGCTGAATACACTTTGCAGGGTGTTAATTACTGAGTCTGCAGACAGTTTTCCTGGGCCAGTCCAAAGGTGGCTCTCACCTTACAGCCAGGAACACACAGGAAACCTCCAGGGAGTGCCCCTAGGGCCAGATGGGCCAGCAAGGGATGACGTTTATGCTTCCTGGTCTGCTCCGGTCCCCTATGGGTGACACTGGCTGCTGTTGAGACTGGTCTGCTTTCTGCTGGGCCACTTGTTTGGCTTGCCATCCTCTGGTCATTGACACTTAAGTTTGGGCATTGGCTTGTGGGAGGGAGAGGGGCCGGGTCTCTTTCTCTAAATGCCACCCACCCTGAGACTGTGATTCCCACATTGAGCAGTTGGTGCTTATAATTGCAACCACAAACTCACTCCTGTTCCTTGAAGTCATCTGCCTTGAGGAGGGGTGTGTGCGTGCCCCTTCATGCCACTTGAATCCCCTAAACTGAGCTATTGTTGGAGCTTAGACGGTTTCTGGTTGGACAAGATGTTCTTTCGGTGGAGATGAAAGGTCCTTTGTTGTTTCAGATGTGAGCACCACGGAAAAGAGGGCCTCAAGCCACGTCCTATCTGCCCTTGAACTTCCGAGCCTGAGGTCCACCTGAGGCTGGGGCTTCACCTTTCCCTCCCCTCCCCTGTGTCTAGTTCACCTCTCATCCCACAGTAGAAGACAGCTGTGGTCTGAGGGCTGACTTCAAGGGTCAATGTGGTTTGCTTAATGGCAGTTCTTAATGATGTCAACGTCATTGTCTTAACGACTCCCAGATCTGATTCCCCATTGCCGTGCCTGGGAAGCTGTGTGTGGTGGAGAGTGTGTTGTGCTGGGTGGGTGTTGGTGGCCTCCGCAGCTCTGGTGCCTCTCTGTTTGATTTGCACACTGTCTTCTGGGAGATCCAAACCAGATTTCCAGGAAAAGAGCGAATTCTCTTTTTTCTCCTCTTAATGCTGCAGTCTCTAAGGCCACCTTTTGCCTTCAGCTGCCCTGCTTGGCATCTGTGCATGGAGACGTCAACATCTGCTTAGGACTTAAGACAGTGCAGGCTGTAGAGCCATTAGGGGGTGGCAGTGAAATCCACTGTCCTCATTTAAGAGGCCAAGACCTGGTGGTGAAGGATGGTGGGATGCGGTAGGACCCACAGTCAGGTAGTGGTGTGGACAGGACTAGACCCCAGCTTAGAATTTCTTGTCACCAGCTATACTGTTCCTATTGGGCAGGGATAGCATAAGAGTTGACATGTGGTCACAAGTTCCTTGACAGCAGTGTCTTTGGGGTGTTTCTGTGGACACACGAGGGAGGGCAAGCTTGGACGGGCTGTTATTACAGGACCAAGGGAAGTGCCACAGTATGGAGTGAAATTGGTCTTCAGTGGAGTTGATGTCCATTGCTTGGGTGGGAACAGAGATGTGGATCCCCTGTGAGCCTTGTCCAAGGACACAAGTTAACTAATCCTGAACTTGAATCCTTGACTGCAAGGAAGAGGCAGTAAAGGACTCTCCCTGTGTTCTGGGGTTGGGGTGTGGACTTCTGAGAGGAGGCTCACTTGGATGGTCTTCTTGGGAAGATGAGATGCCGCAGCCCTGTGCTGTGGAAGGAGGGGGGGTGGGATTCAGAGCCAAACTATATTTCATGAACCCTCCAAGTGCTGGAGGAATGAAAGAGAAAAGAGTCTTGGAATCAAGACCCCAAGAGAGGGCACAGTTGGAGACGGTGAAGGTAGCAGAGCTGGTGAACAAAGAGCTTCTCCAGCGGAAGTGCAGAGGCAGCGAGGGGCCGTGCATTAGTCAGCTTTTGGGAACATCATGGCAGAAAGGTGTGGTAGAGGGAAGTGGCTCAGCTTATGGCAGCCAGGAACAGAAGGAGAGAGGAAGGGGACAAGATATAGTCCCCAAGGGCATGCTCCTTGGGACCCCTTCCTCCAGTATCGCCTACAGTTACCACCCGGAAGTCCAACAATATCATCTTTGACTTTGGGGAACATTCCAGATTCAGACCATAACAGTGAGGAGACGGGCCTGCGTGGAAGGACCCAGGACGTGTGTGTGCAGACTTGTGCGTGAGCTCCATGTGTGGTGTACAAGGTGTTTAGGATGAGGCTCCGAGAAATGCATGAGGGAATAGAGTTGGAAAATTTGAATTCTGGTCTCCACTCTTACCAACACCTGTGAGACCTCAAAGGAGTCACCGTCCTTCTCTGTCCCTGTTTCTTGCTGTGTGACTGGCCTGTTAGACTTTAGCCAGCCTTAATTTATAAGGAGACATTTAGAGGGAGGAGCCCAACTCCCTGACCTCGCCGTGCCGGGTGCTCCCCTGAGTGTGGCTGGCCGGGGACCTTGGGAAAGGCCGGTCCTTAGGGCCCCACACCCTGGCTGGGAGTCTGTCTTGGAGCCACTCGTGTTTATTGGGAGATTTAGTGGTGCTCTCCAGGGCCTGATGCTCTCAGGCAACCCGGAGTCTGAATTAATGCTTTAATTATCCAAGCAGCCTTCCCCAAGGCCCCACGCTCTGTTTTAATTTTGGGACACTCACGTATGAGAAATAGCCTTCTTCCCTTGACCTGCCATTAGTCAGGCTGGAAATGCAGCCCCGGAGCCCAGCAGAGGAGGTAAGTGATGGCTGCTGGTGCCGGGAACCCTCCCTCACCAGAGAGGGGGCGGTTCCTAGCAGCTGCTCCCCAAGAACAAGGAGTCCTGTGACAGAGAGGAGTTGCCGCAGGGAGCCCCGCTCCGCCAGGGCTCCCGGCTGCCTCCTGTTTCTCCTTGCCTTTTCTGCTGCTCTTTCCTCCTGCTGCCTTCACAACGAGGCCGAGGGGACTTGGGTGTGTCCGCCGGCTCCTGGTCCCTGATCCAGACTCACACGATCCTGCAGACCTCAGTTTGCCTGGGACTGAGACCCCCTTGACACTGAGCGGTGCCTCTGCAGCCTGGTTCACCTGCCATGGGTATGTGTTGCACCAAGCCCGACTCCTGGGGGTCAGAGTAACTCTAGGACAACCCTCTCCACTGGGCATTTCTTTCTTTTTTTTTTTTTTTAAAAAAAACTTATTTTATTTATTTTAAAATTTTTTATGTGTTCTTTTTCGTTATACCTGACAGTAGAAGGTATTTTGACATCTCGTACATACCTGGAGTATCACTTCCTGTTTTCCCACAGGGCATTTCTGTGCAGACTGATGTTCTGTTTCAACAGCCAGCCTGCGCCATGGCCGGGACTTGGAAATGAGTGGAGATGCCCACCTTCTTTGGCTTATGTTGTCACGCCCCACTATTTTCTTTCATCCACATCCTATAAATTTAAGGGACGAGTTGATTAATTGAGCATGTATTTGTGGAGTGCCTAGCATTTCCTAGGCACTGTGCTGGGGCAGAAGGTGCAGGAGTGAACCAGACAGATACAGTCCCTGTACTTGGGGCAGGAGGCAGCCAGAAAAATACAATAAAAACAGGCAAAAAATCAGCCCCCCAACACCCAACCAAGTTAACAAGAAAATATGTAAAATAATTATAAATGGTGTAAGTCCTGTGAAGAAAAAATAAAAGGCTGGCAGATAACAACAGGAAGGGGACTCTTTATGACACTGCATTAGGAAAAGACTCTGAGGAGGTGACATTTAAGTGTAGGCCTGGAATCAAAGGAGCCTGGTGGCTCTGGGCTCCTCGCCCCTGAGCAGTGGTGGCATCTAGCCGGGCACGTGGTTCACGCGGTGGGGAATGGAGGGACTGCAAACCTTCATGGGCTGAAGCCCCACAGCCCACAAGAAGTGCTCAGAGTCCACATGCGTATCATGGAATATGGTGGAGAAAGAATAGTCCTACCCTGGACTTTCCATCTGCCTTAGAAGATGGCTACTAATTCCTTGTGGCAAGTAGAACTTTGGGCTTTTACTATGGAGAGAAAGTGTTTGGAGATGGTATTAGTTTCCTATAGCAGCTATAACAAGTCATCACAAACTTGGTATCCAGAAACAACAGAAACTAATCTCTCAGTTCTGGAGGTCACCTGTCTGAAATCGAAATCGCTGGGCTGAAATCAGGATGTCAGAAAGGCTGATCCCCCTCCTGGGAGAGGGTGCCTCTTTCGGCTCCTGGCGGCTGCCAGACTTCTTTGGCTTGTGACCACACCATACTCAGATCTGCCTCCATGGTCATGGTGTCTCGTCCTCTTCTGTATCAAATCTCCCTCTGTCCCTCTCACAGGGACACTCATGATTGCACTGAGATGACACAGGGTGATCACCCCATCTCCAGCTCCTTCACCTCATCATACCTACCGTGTCTCTTTTGCTGCAGAAGAAATATTTATAGCCTCTGGAGATAAAAATGTGAACAGATTTGGTGGCCATTTTCAGCCTACCGTGGAAATGACTGAGAAGGGGTCGGAGGGGGTGGTGGGTGAGGCCGGGCACAGCGTCTGTCTATGCATTGGCACCCAGAGCAGATGTGCTTGGCATCTGGTTGGAGCCCCCATGAACACTGGTAAAATGATATCAGAGGATCCTGCCCTCAGCTGCAGGTGACTTGCCCATACTGAGGTTGGTAGCTCTGATATTTTAGTTTTTCAAAGCATCTTAATCCTGTCATTCCCAGGGAAGGATTTCCAGCAAGAAGGAGGGGTGAGAAGTTTGGGGTGGCAAGAAGTCCTGGGCCTTTTAAAAACTTCATGTTTTTAATAAAACCCCTCCTAACAAGGGAGGAAGGGCACAGAGCACCAGGAAACGATGGTGTCAACGTGAGAGAGGGTGAGTGTGGGTGGGAGAAGGTGGCATCCGTGGTTGTCTTTATTTATTGCTAGATTTAAAAAATTATGGACCTAAATAATTACAAGACACAAGATCAAGTAAAGAAGAGAAGAATATTATCTTTCCTAGATCTGTCAGCAAAACGTTAAAGTCTCCTACCTAGACAGTCTTTCCAGCAATATTGAATTCCTCTTTATTATTTCTGGAGTTAAATAAGAATAAATTTGAATAATTAATGCATTGGTCTCTCTCTTCACCGCCTCCTCTGCCACTTGTTGGCATCTCTCTTTTCCTGGTGCTGAGGAAAGAAATAGATCAGAGCAGTGGCGGTGCGATTTCTAGATGCCAGCTTTGGCTTGTGACCACACCACACTCAGATCTGCCTCCACGGTCAAGCTGGGCGTGTGGGGCCAGGTGGTGGTTTTAATTGGAGGGTGAGGCCCTCAGCTGTACGCTCTGGGGGGCCGTGCCACTCTCCCCCTGCTTTGCTCAACACAGGACCCTGCTAGCCTAGGACCTCCTTTCTTATCGGGATGTGGAGTAGGGCTCAGTGCAGGTGAAAGAGGGGAGCAGGTGGGTTGTCCCCAGTGAGCCCTGCCACAGTGAAGGCAGGACAGGGACTTGGATTGCCCTTCAATGACCTTCTTAGAGTGGACTCTCCAGGCTTTATCACACTGCCCTGGCTTCTGGACCCCTGCTGGTTGTTGGGTGTGCCACCCTTTGCTCTGTGGAACTCAGTTAATTGCCAGCTCTACACTTTGGAAACCCAAAGGATGGCCAGCTAATTTGGCTTCTGAGGAATCAATGCCTTTCAGCATTAAACTAGAAGGCTCCACAGGATATCATCTCCCAGGGGTCCTTCATTATATGGGTCAGAGATACAACAAGACACAGGCCAAGCTTGTGGACAGGTAGCTCTGGTCCAGTAGGAGAAATGGACAGTAGCAGGCGGTCACGGTCCCTGTGGCTATGAGAGGGCCAAAGGCTGTGCACCCCGAGTGCAGCGGATCTGGGAGCACAAGCTCAGTCTTGAGAGATTCTGGAGGAAGTCGTGTCTGCTCTTAAGTCTGAAAGATAATGTGGGGTTTGACAGAAAAAGAACAGTGTTCCAGATAGTGGGAACAATGTTTGGACACACGCTTGAGGGAGAGAATGATGGAGAACCACAGAAGTTTGACATGAATGTGGAGTGAGACAAGGGGTGGGGCAGGGAGGGAACCAAGCCTGGGCCCCTTGGATGGGGCATTAGGACAGTAGGTCATGAAAAGTCTTCATAGTGCACATAGACCATTATTTCCAATATACTCTATTGGGCAAGCAGTCACAGACCACCTACCTAGATTTAAGGGCTGGAATCATAGTCGCTTCCTCCCCATAGAGTGAACGTCCACAAATGTGTGTATATACCAAGGAAGGACGTAGTGGAAGTTCTTGGAAGTCCAGGATATTCTTTTTAAAAAATTTGTTCCTTTTGCTTATACATGACAGTAGAATGTATTCTGACATCATACATGTGTGGAGTGTAACTTCCCATTCTTGTGGCTGTGCATGATGTGAAATTACACTGGTCGTGTATTCATATATGAACATGTGAAATTATGTCTGATTCTTTCTACTGTCTTTCCCATTCCCACTCCCTTCCCTCCATTTCCCCCAGTCCAATCTGGCGAACCTCCCCGTCTCCCTCCTCCCTGCCTATTGTTGAGTCAGAACATTTGGCCTTTGGTTTTTTTTTGAGATTGGCTTATTTCATGTAGCATGATAGCCTCTAGTTCCATCTACTTTTTGGCAAATACCATAATTTCATTCTTCTTTATGGCTGAGTAACATTCCGTTGTGTATGTGTACCATATTTTCTTTATCCATTCATCTGTTGAAGGGCATCTAGGTTGGTTCCATAGCTTATCTATTGTGAATTGAGCTGCTATGAACATTGATGTGGCCATGTCACTATAGTAGTATGCTGACTTTAAGTCTTTTGGGTATGTGCTGAGAAGTGGGATAACTTGGTTAAATGGTGGTTCCATTCCAAGTTTTCTGAGGAATCTCTATATTGCTTTCTAGGGTGGTTGTACCAATTTGCAGTCTCACCAGCAATGTATGAGTGTACCCTTTTCCCCACACCTTCACCAACATTTATTGTTACTTGTATTCTTAATAATTGCCATTCTGACTGGACTGAGATGGAATCTCAATGTAGTTTTAATTTGCATTTCTCTAATTGCTTGTGATGTCAAATATATTTTTTCATATATTTGTTGGCTGATTGTATTTCTTTTTCTGTGAAGTGTCTGTTTAGTTCCTTTGCCCATTTATTGATTTGGGTTATTTGTTTGTTTGGTGTTAAGTTTTTTGAGTTCTTTATATATCCTGGAGATTAATGCTCTATCTAAGGTGCAGGTGGCAAAGATTTTCTCCCATTATGTAGGCTCTCTCTTTGCACTTTTGCATGTTTCCTTTGCTGTGAAGAAGCTTTTTAGTTTGATACCATCCCATTTATTGATTCTTGATTTTCCTTGTTGTGCTTTCAGAGTCTTGTTGAGGAAGTTGCTTCTTAAGTCAACATGATGGAGAGTTGGGCCTACCTTCTATTAGGCACAGGGTCTCTAGTCAAATGCCTAAGTTCCTGATCCACTTTGAGCTGAGTTTTGTGCAGGGTGAGAGATAGGGGTTTAATTTCATTGTGCTACATGTGAATTTCCAGTTTTCCCAGCACCATTTGTTGAAGAGGTCATCTTTTCTGCAATGTATGTTTATGGTGCCTTTGTGTAGCATGAGATAACTGTATTGATGTGGTTTTGTCTCTGTGTCTTCTATTCTGTACCATTGGTCTATGTGACTATTTTGGTGCCAACACCATGCTGTTTTTGTTACTATATTGCTGTAGTATAATTTAAGATCTGGTATTGTGGTGTCCCTTGATTTACTTTTCTTGCTAAGGATTGCTTTGGCTATTCTGGGCCTCTTATTTTCCAAATGAATTTCATGACTGCCTTTTCTATTTCTGTGAAGAACATCATTGGAAACTTAATAGAAATTGTATTAAATCTGTGTAACACTTTTGGTAGTAAGGCCATTTTAACAATACTGACTCTGCCTATCCAAGAACATGGGAGATCTTTCCATCTTGTAAGGTCTTCTTCAATTTCATTCTTTAATGTTTTGTATTTTTCATCATAGGGGTCTTTCACCTCTTTTTTTATATTAATTCCCAAATATTTTATTTTGTGAGGCTATTGTGAATGGGATAGTTTTCCTAATTTCTCTTTCAGTTGACTTTTCACTGATGTATAGAAAAGTGGTTGATTCATGGGTGTTAATTTTATATCCTGCTACTTTGCTGAATTCATTTATGAGTTTTTTTTTTTTGGTGGAGTTTTTTTAAAGACTTCTAAGTATAGATTATGTTGTAGCAAATAGGGATAGTTTGAGTTCTTCTTTTCCTATTTGCATTCCTTTAATTTCTTTCTTCTAATTGCTATGGCTAGAGTTTCCAGAACTATATTGAATAGAAGTGGTCAAAGAGGGCATCCCTGTCTTGTTCCATTTTTGAGAGGGAGTGCCTTCAATTTTCCTCCATTTAGAATGATGTTGGCCTTGAGTTTAGCATAGAGGGCTTTTACAACATTGAGGTAGGTTCCTACTATCCCTAGTTTTTCTAGTGTTTTAAACACGAATAGATGTTCAAATATTTTGTCAAATGCTTTTTCTGCATCTATGGAGATAATTATGTGATTCTTGCCTTAATGTCTATTGATGTGATGAATTACATTTATTTATTTCTGTATGTTGAAACAACCCTGGGATGAACCCCACTTGATCATGGTATACTGTCTTTTAAATATGTTTTTGTATGCAGTTGGTCAGTATTTTATTAAGAATTTTTGCCGTGGTATCCATTGTAAAATTTTGAATATTGCAAATGGTGAATAGTTAGCTTTATTTTTATTAAAAGTAACTGTAATTACTGGAAAAAAAAAAAGAATTTTTTTTGCATTTTTATTCATCATGGATATTGGTCAAATTTTCTTTCCTTGATGTGTCTTTGTCTAGTTTTGGAATCAGGGTGATACTAGCTTCACCCTGGTTCAGAAGAGTTCCCTCCTTTTCTATTTCATGGAATAATTTGAGGAAGACTGGTGTTAGTTCCTCTTTGAAGGTCTGGTAGAACTCAGCTGAGAATTCATTTGGTTCTGGGCTTTTCTTTCTTGGTAGACTTTTGATGGCATCTTCAATTTCATTGCTTGAAACTGATCTGCTTAAAATTTCTATGTCCTCCTGATTCAAATTTTTCTAGGAATTTGTCAATGTCTTCAAGATTTTCTGTTTTATTAGAGCATAAATTTTCAAAATATGTTCTCATTATCGTCTGTGTTTCAGTAGTGTCCATTGTGATATTTCCTTTTTAATCATGAATTTTAGTAATTTTAGTTTTTTCTCTCTTTGTTAGCTTGGCTAAGTGTTTATCAATTTTATTGATTTTTTTTAAAAGAACCAACTTTTTGTCAATTTTTGAAATTGTTTCTTTTGTTTCAGTTTCATTGATTTCAGCTCTGATTTTAATTATTTCCTGTCTTCTACTGCTTTTGCTGTTGATTTTTTTTTAATAGGGCTTTGAGATGTAATGTTAGCTTATTTATTTGTTGATATTCTATTCTTTTAATGAATGAGCTCAATGCCATAACCTTTCCTCTTAGCATTGCCTTCATAGCATCCCAGAGATTTTGATATGTTGTATCACTCTTATTATTTACCTCTAAGTATTTTTTTTTAAATTTCATTCCCTGAGTTCTTCTGCTGTCCATTTGTCATTCAATAGCATATTACTTAGTGTCCAGGTGTTAGAGCAGCTTTTATTTTTTATCTTATCATTGATTTCTAATTTTATTCTATTATTATTTGATAGGATGCAAGGTATTATCTCTATATTTTTTTGTATTTGCTAAGAGTTGCTTAGTGGCCTAAGATATAGTCTATTTTAGAGAGATCTATGTGTTGCTGAGAAGAAAACATATTCAGGTAGATGAAATATTCTACATATGTCTGTTAAGTCTAAATTATTAATTGTATTTTAATTCTATAGCTTCTTTATTTTGTTTTTGTTTAGAGAATCTATCCAATGGTGGGAAAGGTGTGATAAAGTCACCCAATGTTATTGTGTTGTGGTCTATTTGATTCTTGGAATTGAAAAGGGTTTGTTTGATGTACATAGATACTCCATTATTTGGAGCATAAATATTTCTGATTTTATGTTTTTGTTAATGTATAATTCCTTTAAGGAGTATGAAATATCCTTCTTTGTCCCTTCTGATTAACTTTGGCTTAAGGTTCACTTTATCTGATATGAGCATAGAAATCACTACTTGTTTATGAGATCTATGTGAATGACATGTTTTCCCCATTCCTTTTACCTTTAGTCTGTGGATGTTTTTGCCTATGAGGTGAGTCTCTTGGAGTCAGCATATTGTTGGGTCTTGTTTTTTAATCCAATCTACCAGTCTATGTCTTTTGATTGATGAGTTTAGGTCATTTACTGCCGCAGTCTGGCTGGGCACAAAATCACGAGCCACTCACAGCCTTGTAGATTCAAACAGCAATTCCCGAACTCACACCGGCACTCTACATGCACGTTCTGGGGAAAATCCACACTTCCACTGGGCTCTGCATCCCAAAATACTCTCTGAATCCCGCGAGAACTCAACGGGAACTCAAGGAGCGGGCGGGCGCTTGAGGCAGCAGGATACGCCCTATTCCCAGCAGGGTCCACCTTAAACCTGGAACCACCCTAAACCCAAGGAGCGGGATACTCCCTATTCCCAGCAGGATACACACTAAACCTGGACCCACCCTAATCCAGCAGGATCCTCCCTAAACCCGGATCCACCCTGGTCCTTGAGCAGGGTCACGTTACTCAAACATACATGAAGTGTCACTGCAAATGACCTGGGTCCAAAGGCAAGCCCATTTCCACAATGGAGAGTCCTTCCTCTAAGCAACATGGGGTAGGCTGACAAAGAAATTGCCATGCGTCATTCCTACTTGGCAATGGCTCTCAGCAATTTACATTAATGTAATTATTGAGAAATTTTCATTTATTTCTGTTTTTTAATTTGAATTAGTTTCTCCATTGGTTCACTGTTATTTTAGTGTAGTTCCTCCCTTTGCTGGTTTTCACTTTTTAAAAAATTTCATGTTCATGGAATATTTTGTTGAGAATGTTCTGTAGTTCAGGCTTTTAAGTTTTGAATTCTTTTAACTTTTGTTTATAATGGAAAGTTTTTATTTCATCATTAGTTCTGAAGCTTAATTTTGCTGGGTATGGTATTCTTGACTGGTATCCATTTTCTTTCAGAGCTTGGTATATATTATTACAAAATCTCCTAGCTTTGAGGATCTGTGTTGAGAGATCAGCTGAGATCTGGATATGTTTTCCTCTAAATGTTACCTGTTGTTTTTCTCTGGCAGTTTTTAAATTCTATTCTTATTGTGTATTCTAGACATTTTCATAATAATGTGCCTTGGTTAGCTCTGTTGTAATTTTATATATTTGGGGTCCTGTAAACCTCCTATATTTGATTTTACATTTCATTCTTCAGAGTTGTGAAATTTTCTGATATTATTTCATTGAAATGATTGTGCATTCCTTTGGTTTATATTTCTGAGCCTTCATCTCTTCTGATAAAATCTTTAATTTGTTCTTTTCAGGTTATCCCATATTTCTTGGAAGTTCTGTTCATGGTCTCTTGATATCTTTTCTCCATGGTCACCTTGTTTTCAAGATTATATATTTTGTCTTCCTTGCCTGAAACTCTGTCTTTCAAGTGATGTAGTCTGTTATTGATGCTTTCAATTGAATTTTTAAATTGGTTTATTGATTCCTTTATTTTGATGATTTCTCCTTGTTTGTTTTTTTTTTAATTTCTGTATCTTTATGAAGTGATCTTTCACTTCCTATATTTTTTAATATTTATTTTTTTAATTGTAGTTGGACACAATATCTCCATTCTGTTTGTTTTTAATGTGGTGCTGAGGATCAAACCCAGGGCCTTGCATGTGCTGGGGGAGAGATCTACTGCTGAGCTACAACCCCAGCCCCTCCTGTATTTTCAGTCTGATTTCACTCTTTGGACTGTCTTTTACTTTGCAGATTAGTTTAACTATGTACATTCTAAACTCCTTCTCGGACATTTATTCCACTGCGGTGTCGATGGATTCTGTCATTGGAGTATCTTGGCTTGTTTGGACAATTTGTCCCCTTGCTTTTACATGTCGTTTTTGTGTCTGCCCGTCTAACAGTATGGGTCTGAGGCAGTAGACTTCCTGCCCTGTGGACTTGGGGTGTTCCTCGAGTTTCCCAGGACCTCCCTTGTGGAGAAGCTGCCTCTCTGCTTTCTGGGTTTCATGCCGTGGAGCAGCCAGGAAAGTGACCTCCTCTATTCCCCCATCTTGAAACCTCAGTAATAAGAATTTTTAAACTGTGGGTTGAATCAAGGCCAGACAAGGAGCTTCAGGAGATCCTCTGATGCTAGTGTGAGTACGTGATTGGTATGTGCCTATATTGCCCCACTGGGTTGTTCAAGATGAAAGGATTTCCATCCCTACTTAGTAAATTGCCATTTCCCTGAATCCCTGAGTGCAAACTGTCCTAACTGACTTGGTCTCTCCTCTGGGATGTATAAATTGTAGCAGAATTTTATTTATGTATTTTAAAACTTAATATCTATTTCCATATCCAACTGGAACCTGAATAAGGCCACCTTTGTTCTTATTCTTAAAACTAGTTTATTGAATCCTGCTTGTCATGTAGGCCCACAGTTAACACTCATTTGATGAACAAACAAATGAAATAAATATAAATGGAGTATGTGCCATAGGCAGGGTCCATTCTGGGGTTATGGTGTGGGAAAGAGAGAGAGAGAGAGAGAGAGAGAGAGAGAGAGAGAGAGAGAGAGAGAACCCATACTTGGATGTTGTCATAAACAAAATAAATACAGTATATTAGATGTTGTTAAGTGCTACAGGGAAAATCCAGCTGGGACAGGGAGTGGCAGGGAGGAGTTTTAGGGTCCTCAGGGAAGGTCTTAATGAGATGACTTTTGAATGAAGATCTAAACAAATGAGTGAACAAACTTATGTTGGTCTTTGGGGGCCCTGGGAGTTTACCTCCTCAAAACAAATACCTTCCATCCTGGCTTCCTGAGGTCAGAAAGGTCTCAAGTAAGAGTCCTTCCTGTGCTTGGGTCATCTGCACCTTACTCCAGTGCACACAGCTCTGTTCTTTCAGAAGGACCCTCAGCTGCGGGGCAGTGGGGAAGATTTGCCTGATCCCACCCCCAGTGTCAGGTTTGTGTAGAGGGAGAAGGGGACAGAGCAGTGGGGCCTAGCACCCTAGGAGATTCTGGGGAAGAGAGGGCGGGATGTGGGACACAGGGGAGCCAAAGTTTCATCATGCAAAGAGGAAAGGAGAGAAGTTGGAAAAGGAGGATTTTGCCAAAGAAGAAACCAAAATAGTAAATTAAAATGGCCAAAAACAAGCCTCGTGCGTGGTCCTAATGGACGAGGCTCAGGACCTAAGCGATACCTGCAGGACCTCTGTTCAGTTGTGTAATGAGCTTGAGGAGGGCCAGAACCCAGGCAGAGTTGCTGGTGCCTGCTCCATGGAGCAGAGGTGGGCCACTGTGAGAAGACCACAGAGGAAGCAGCAAATGTCACTGAAAAGTCCCCAGGGAAGTCTAGCAATGTGATTGACCCTGCTGTGCACAGCTGGACCACCTTGAGCATGCCATTTATCCTTGCAAACATCAGTTTCCTAGACTGATAAAGGTAAATAACAATGGGGCCAACTGTGTGAGGGTTTCACGAGACAGTGTGTACATAGGGCTTAGCCTAGGGCCTCCTATGGATTTTATTAATAATTTTAAAAATTCTGTAAAGATCCTTAAAAGGTATGTTGAAAATCCTCCAATGGTCTTGGCTCACTGACCGACTTGTGCTACAGCAGAAAGATTCATAAAGAATAGTCTCAACTGACTTGGAGGTACCTGGAACAGAGTTATTTTCCCCTGAACTTTTTGGACGTGAAGCATGAGGTCTCAATGGAGGACAACAGAGGTTGGACTCTGTCCAGCCACCTTAATTCCCTGGCAGATGCCTTCCAGTTGTGTGTGTGTCCAAGTTGACTGTGAGATCCTAAAAGGTGGCCTATGTCATTCATTTGCTCTCTTTCTAACCCATAGTATTTCCCTTCTCCCGAGTTTAACATTTGATTTTGTGCCTGGAACAAAGTTGCATGATAGAATCTTGGTTTGACTTGGTCCCTCGGTAGCTGGACCCAATGCAGGGCCCTGATGTCCCTGGAAGACATGCTTGCTGTTGTCTTGCTGGGAGGAAAGGTCCAGGTCTGCTCTGGAGGGCACTTGGGCCTCTCAGGCCTCAGCCTTGTTGAAACTCCTCTGCCACAGGCTTCAGAGCCAGAGCCGGCTTGGGGATGGCGGAGGCAGTAGAGGCTGTACCGGGCTTTGTTGCTGTGCTCCTGTTCCTGCCAGGACGGGCTCCTGCTGCATCCTGGGAGTTTCCTGGTCCTGGGATTGTGCTGGGGAGAGGTTAGCTTCTCAAACCCTTGTCCCTGTTTCCTCCCCCTCCTAAGCCCTGGTGGGAGCTCTTAGAGCTTTGTTTGGTTCCAGTGGACAAAATAACCCGGTTGTTCAAATGGGTTCTAAATATAACCAGGGCAGCAGAGAGGCTCAGCCAGAGGGTATGGAGAGGTTGTACTTGGAGAAGTGATCGTTTATTCTGATTATTTTACCAATAACTGGGGCTGCCCTCTCTCAGGCTTCCTCGTGTCTCCTTTAGCAGCCCGTGTGACGGCTCCCATTGAGGCGGTTCCCCTCCTCCTTCTCACTTGCTGTGTCCTCCCCCACCATGCTGGGAAGGAGTCCTGACTCCTGTTCTTGAGGTTGCTGAGCAGAACACGGGTCTGGGGCAAGCCCCTGGAAGGCCTGGCTGTCAGCCTCTTCCCTCTAACGAGCTGACGCCCACCTCTCCTTTGCTGGGTTCAGACCACCACAGGATTGGGCATGATTTCCCTGTCGCCATGGTCAGAAGTCCTCACTGAAGCGCGATGGAGGATTTTCTTTTTAAGTGTTCAGGGCTTCTATCCTGTTCTGTGAGGACAGACTCTGTTCCCATCCCCTGTTTTCAGATGAAGGATGCTGCCAGGTGCCCTATTTGGGTCAGTTAGAGCCAGTGAGAATGCATGGGCAGGGCTCCCTGGATAGGCTCTGTGGGGAAATTAAGCCTTGCCAAGATCATCCCTCTGCTCAACCTAGAGCAGATAAAAGGGTATTTGTTTTTTTCCTGGATTGCAAAGCTCTATAGAGGAACCCCAAGGAGCTGGATAGCCTGTGACAATCCGATGCCACAAGTGCCTCCCTTGTCCCTGAGATGGTCTTGGGTGCCCACACTAGATGGATACCATCCCTGGACTCTGCCTCCTGGCATCCTGAATGAGGGTGGTAGAGAGGGCACACCTGCTCTACTCCAGTGAGGGATATTTTCCTGCTGCCCATTCACAGTGAATCGAGGAAAAGGTGGGTGAGGACGTTTTATGACATTTGCCATAGAAGGGAGGAGACAGGTGTGCTGGTCGGGGGTTCTCTCTGTCATAAAGTGGGGAGTTTGGTCATCTGCCTAGTGTAAGGGGGCAGGAGGCTGGAGACAGGAGAGTGGAGGGTGCCTGACCTAGCCTTCGGGGGGAGTGCTGACCCTCCAAACAGAGCAGACTCTATTCATGGCTAGTGCTCCACATGGAGGGAGCCGTGTCTTCCTTACTGTGGTGGCCTGAGCAATCTCACACTCCTTGACATTTTTTAAAAAATTGGTGTGTTATAATTACACATATCAGTGGTATGTTTTTACATGCACATAATTTGATCAATCTCATTCTCCAGTACCTCCCTTTCCCCACCCTTCTTCCTCCCCAATCTGCTTGCTCTACCCTACTGATCTCCCTTCTAATACTATTATTTTAATTGTTGCATTATCATTATATATAAAAGTGGGGTTCACTGTGGTGTATTTGTACATGGACATAGCAGAGTTTGGTAGATTTCATTCTCCAAATAATTCCCCATCTCCTTCCCTCCTCCTTTCCTCTATTTAGTTGGTTTCCACTCTATCTTCCTGAGATCCCCCTCCCTTTTTTTTTTTTAGAGAGAGAGAGAGAGAGAGAGAGAGAGAGAGAGAGAGAATTTTTTAATATTTATTTTTTAGTTTTTGGCGGACACAACATCTTTGTTTGTATGTGGTGCTGAGGATCGAACCCGGGCTGCACGCATGCCAGGCGAGTGCGCTACCACTTGATCCACATCCCCAGTCCGAGATCCCCTTTTTATCCTTTTTTTTTCTCTCTAGCTTCCACATATGAGAGAAAACATTTGCCCCTGAACTTTCTGAGTCTGGCTAATTGAACTTAGCATGATGCTCTCTAGTTCCATTTATTACCAGCAAATGACCTAATTTCATTCTTCTTTATTTTTGAGTAAAACTCCTACATGCATATATACCACATTTTCTTTCTCCATTCATCTGTTGACAGATATGTAGGCTAGTTTCACAGCTCAGCCACTGTAAATTGTACTGCTATAAAATTTGGTATGCATGTATCACTATAGAATGTTGATTTCAGTTCTGATTAAATACCGAGGAGTGGTAGAGCCAGAGCATATACCACTAGCATATATTCCTAGACTTTTGAGGAAACTCCATTCTGCTTTCCAAACTGGTTGTACTGATTTGTAGTCCCAACAACAATGTATGAGTGTATATTTCCCTTCACGTTCTTGCCAATAATTATTATTATTTGTAGTCTTGATGATCGCCATTCTAACTAGAGTGCGATGAAATATCAGTGTAGTTTTGATTTGTATTTCCCTGATTGCTGGGGAAGTTGAACATTTTTTTTCATATATTTGTTGGACATCTATCTATATTTCTTCTTTAGAGAAATGTCTGTTTTGATCATTTTCCTATTTATTAATTGAGTTATTTGTTTTTCTGATGTTTAGTTTTTTTTTTTTTTTTTGAGTTCTTTATATATCCCCCAGAAGAGTAGTTGGGAAGGATTGTCTCCCATTCTGTAGGTTCTCTCTTTACACTCATGCTTGTTTCCTTTGCTGTGCAGAAGCTTTTAAATTTGATGTGATTCTTGGTTTTGTTTCTTGAGCTTGGGAGTCTTATGAAGGAAGTTGATGACTCTTTATTGGAGTCACACTCCTCACCTTTGAGGGGCCCAGGCCGGCAGTAGCCTTTCTCTTAATTGGTTGAGAGTTAGTTTGACCTCCTACTCCTGTTCCTTGGTCAGTAACTATTTTTGGAGACTCAGCTAGGACATTGGAAGTGTGTAAAATCACACATTCAGTTTTGTTTTGCTGGAAGTTGGAGGCAATGAGGTTTATAATGATTTGTATTCCACCACTTAAAAGGACATTTTAAAGTTTATTTTGTGAAATGTTATCTGCTGTGTAATCTTATGAGAGTTTAAGAGGTTTTAGGAGGATTTATTATGAATGTGAGAAAGAGCTTCTTTATTGTGGGCGGGTGATCCAATGGACTAAGGAACGTCAAGCCTTGTCCTCCCATGAGATTTCTTGGAAAAACTTTTTTGGAATGAGCTCAGTGTGAATATTTTGTTTTGCATGGCGAGTGTTGGTGAGTGGAGAGTCTGGTCATCACAGAACTGTGTGTTAGACCTGATACATTTATAATGAATTATTACATATCGATGTAAAGCAGCCTTCTGTAAACTGTCCTCCCTCAGAAGTACATCCAGCACACTACATAATGTCCTCATAACATTTCCCCCATATGTCTTTCCCTCAAATACCATTCTAATGCATATGCCAAAGATGTTCCTCACTTGTGACATTTCCTTACTTTTCTCATTTTATCAGAAACTCAGAAAGCAATTGTGGGCCAGCAGGAGTTTTAGATGATGCTGGAGTGTTTATTTGGATGCAACTTCCAATTCCTTTGGAAAGCAACCTGGGTGTGCTAGGTTTGAGCAGTGGCTTCATGGCCCACTAACTGTTGGAATCCTTGATCAGTTCCTTGTCTTTCTTGGCCGTAGTACCCTATTTGTATAATAGAGGTTTGGTCTGATTAATTCACTCAACAAATACATGTGGAACACTGCTATATGCTAAATTCGTGGAATGCAGTCAAATAAGAGAGTGCCCTGTAACTCAGGGGCTTATAGTTTAGTCGAAAGACAGAGACAAACAAATAAGGGTAATGCAAATTATACTACACACTAAGGGAACACGGAGAAGGGATGGATTAATTCTGCCTGAAGTCAGGAAACAACTCCTTGAAGGAAGTGATGTTTGCCCTTGGTCTTGATGTAGGATGTTTTTAGTGTGTGTGTGTGGGGGGAGGGGGAGGCAGAAAGAACAGTGTAGTTCTGCTATTCTCTTAAGTCTGTGCTTACTCTTCTATTTTGCATATGTAACCAGAGGCCTGGTGATGGGGGAGTTTTAAACACTCCTCATGAACTTCCTGGTCTCCTGTCTGCTCTTTCCCCATGATGAAGTTATATAGTGGGTACTTATTTCTAGTCACAAATTTGGTTGTGCTTGGAAAGCAATTTTATTCCTTTTTCTATAATTCAGCTTAATTTCTATAATGAATTCCATTCTTCTGGAGAAGGAAACTTAATTTGACTGGAACTGGAAGCTGTCCTTTCCTTAGAGTTTTAGCTAGATTTGGGGTGCACTGGGGGAACATCTAGCACATGCTCAAGCAGACAGTTGCTGAAATGTCTACACTGCTGCTCAGCTTTGGAGTTTGCTGCTGAATAGTGTCTCTCTCTCTCTCTCTCTCTCTCTCTCTCTCTCTCTCTCTCTCTCTGACAAGAACTCTTCAGGTCTGGCTTTCTCTCTTCTGGAGCTTAGGAATGAATCATAATGATTTGCCACTCCCATCACACATTAGGCTATGGCTTCTCCCCTCTCCTCCTGGGTGTCCAAACCCTGTCTCTGGTGCAGCCTTCCATGAAAAACAGCCTTAACAGTTCCTCAAAAAGTTCCATGTCAAGTTACCATTGGCCCAGCCATGCAACTCCTCCATACATCCCCGAGAGAACCGACAACATGTATCCACACAAACATTTGTACATGTTCAGAGTAGCATGATTCTTAATAGCCCCAAAGTGAAAACACAAGGCTTATCAGCCAATGAATGGAGGTGACAAAACATGGCACATCCATAGAATGGAATGCTATTCATGTATTCAAAAGAAGGGAGCATGGATACAGGCCATAACATGCGTATAAACCTCAAAACCATTATAAGTGAAAGAAGCCAGATATAAAGGACATACATTGTATCATTCCATTTCTATGGGATTTATGCAAGAGGAAAATCCATAGAGACAGAGCAGATTTGTGGTTTCAAGAGGCTAGGGGAGGAAGAGATCTCAGAGTAATCACTCACAGGTACAGCAGGTACAGGGATTCTTTTTTTTTTTTTTTTTGGCGGGGGGTGGGGGGGTGGCTTGTAGCCGGGAAGGACTCAGAGGCTCCCAGGCCAGGAGCCGTGGTTGCAGGTTGATCTTTCCCATACTGTCCCTGGGAGCGCTCCAGGATCATTCGAAGAGAAGGTGGAGTCATTGCTGGAGGCTGGCCCTGGGTAGAAGTTATGAAAAGGGGCCTTTTAATGCCCCCCTTTTCATGCTCCCCAGGAAGGAGCTGTCTGTTCACATCACCTGCTCGTGTGTCTTCCTCACCCACCCTTCCACCCCCACTCACGGCTCCTGGCTTGGTGCCAGCGTCTGCCTGTCACCGACACTCTGTCTGTTATCAGAGACTGTAGCGGGAAGGGGATTAGACTTGATCTTTAAGTCCCTCTGATGGCTGTGCTTGCTGCAAGGAATTAGAGTAATGTTAATGATGATTGGTATGGACAAATTACTATCATGACTCAGTCTCCACATCTATAAATGGTGACGCAATTACTGAACTCACACAGCCTGCCTGGTCCACAAATGAATGACTACTAATGTTGCTGTGTCTGTACTACCCAGCACAGGGCCTGGCACATAGCAGGAGCGGCTTTCCTCTCCCAGAGCTCTGGGGTGCGAGAAAGCTCAGTAGCTCCATTAGGACCCACTTGGGTCTGAATCCGATGCCTCTGGGGAAAAGTCAGGTGCCATGCGCAGCCAAGAGAGGTTTTTTCCTGCTCCCCTGTCCATGAACTCCTTCCTGCCAACAGGGCTGCTGGGATAATGAGTGGTTCCCCCGGTCTTCCCTCTGCAGAAGCCTTTGCAAACGTTTATTAGCCTGGGAGGTCTCATTCACCCGGGACAAGGTTGGTAGCAGCACTGAGCATGTGCTTTGGGAAGGTAGAGTTGGTTACTAGTCAGTGCTGGTGAGTGTGGAGGAGGGCAGGGTCAGTCCCCTGTTGGAACGGCCATCCTAGCCAGGGGACCTACCAGCAGATCAGAAGTTGCTGGTAAGTCTGAGGACCTGGGGCTGGGCACTGCAGCCTGTTGGCATGATTTGTTGTTGACCAACAAAGGGAAAACTGGGTTGTATAGGATAGTGCAGTGGCTGCCTCAGACCCTATTCTCCTTCCTACCCTGAAGCCAGGAGTGTGCAGCCTGGACATTAGAGGGAGGACACCCAGCTAGAAGATTGAGGAGTTGTATTTACCTTGGTGGGTAGGAGACGGCTTCCTCCCTGTGGCTGGGGCTATGGGCCTGTTAGGGCACCTTGGTATTTAGCAGGAAATGGCCCCTGGGCACAGCTGACAGTCTTTCCAGGCAGATGCTGATAGTTATGGCTGCCAGTCATCCTCAGCAGAGAAGTGGGTGAGGAGCTAGGTGGGACAGGAAGATTGGGCCAGAAATCCTGTGTAACTGCCTGCTGAGCACAGGTGAGATGGCTTTGGGGACTTTTCCCCTGTAACTGGGTGATCTTGCAGGACACCAAAGGCCTACCAGTGACCGTGAACTTGAGTGTATGTCATTATTCTTGACACCCCATGCACAGGCTGGTGGAAGATAGAGGAAAGCTGTTAATGGAACCTCAGATTGGGGTCGCCAGAGAAGAGAGCACCTTGGGGACCTAGTTCTTATTTGATGATCCCCATCTTACACCTTCCATGTTAACATTAGAGGAAAGCACCTCTCACACATGGTCCCTGTGTGACCCCCACCCTTATCACAAGAGGCTCTGGTGTCCTGTGGCTGCGATTATCATCTTTTGGCTCAAGGCTCTGCACTGTACCAGAAGCTGATGAGATCCATTTTATTTGTGGGTTGACTGAGATCTGATTGTCTCCAGTTACAACTCAGTAAATCCATCTGATTGACTGATTGGACCTGTGGCATTTGAGGACTCCCAATGTATTCTAGACACTTTCCTCTTTTATCCCTCTTTTTTTCTTTGTGGCTTGAGAGTGAGCCACAGCAGTCTGCCAAGATAAGTCCAAGCTTGCAAGGGTGGCATTTGAGCTGAGGAATCACAGGAGCTGCTGGAAGAGGGGGAACATTCTGGTACCCTGGTGGGGTACGCTGCTGACGGCAAATGTGAGCATCAGCAGCACAAGCCCTGTTGCTGGCCACATCTCTGCTGTGTGACCCCGGGCCATTTGCTTCATGTCTTCTCTAAACCTGAGACTGCACACTCACAAATGAAAACATGCCTTTGTGTGGGGTCCCTGAAGAGCCGATAGATAACTACTGATAATCGCAGAAGCTACCATCCTTTGAGGGTCTGATCTGTGCCTGGCACTTCAGCTGTGTGATCTGTAATCCTCACAACAGCTATCTGAGGAGCCTGTATTTCAGTCTTAGAAGTGAAGGGGCGATGGTTTGGAGGTTTGCATCCCTTAAAACTCTTCTTCCCATTATGTGATCTGTGTCTGTACTGAAGGAAGCATCCCCTGCCCAACATCCTGTTAGTTGCTTTGGGGGCTGCAGGGCCAAGCATAGACTGTGGATATTCTCGCTTCCCTAGGCTGGATCTGCATCTCCTGCTTGTCATCCCAAGAGAGCTGCCATTCAGGGGCCCTATTGCTCATCAGGATCAAGACAGATTCTAAGTAAAATTTAGATTTTGTCAAAGATCTTTGGCCTGGTGCCTGATCCAAAGTGCTGCTTAATTTTTTTTTTTTTTAAATTGAATTGGCATCATCTTATCTCTCCTTTCAATCCCCATTCCCCGATTTTAGACTCCAGGAATCTTTTTTACTCAGTTTGTTCCAGGACTACCGGGGCATTTATGTCATTTGTATTACAACCTTAAAAACCTTTTAGGAAGCTCTATAGAGTTTGTTACCTCAAAGACATATAGAATGTGCAGTTGTGGAAAAAATAATAAAAAATAAATCTAAGTTGGAAGCTCCGCAGATGAACTTGATTTGAATTAACAATTATGTTTATACTTTAAATAGACATGAAAGTAACAGAGTAACTAGTTCACTACTTAAAAGATGGTTTCATAAGGGATGGTTAAGCTATGTTAAATTAGCTTTTCTCTTTTCATCATTTTCAGATGCAATGCCTATTATTCTGTTCTGGAAGCATGCCGACCTATTTGAAACTGACTCTGCTTTTGCTTGAAAACGATGCTTCGTTTCTCACAGAGCTTTCAGAATACCCTTACCAGTGCTGTTGCTAGATTGATTACCTTGTGAAAGTACGTGGCAACAAGAAAACTATTTCCACAGAGACCCCGAGGCATGAAGCTTATTGTTGAAAAGGTTTCTAAAAAGTTATTAAAGACATCCAAATTAGAAATGATAAAAGTGGCTGGAAATCCAGATCAGCTTGGAATGAGAATCTGAGTTTTAAGAGAGGGAAGGTTTTCAGTTGTGTGACAGAGTCAATTCTGACATCCTCCTGGAGTTCAGGAAGAGCTGCTTTTCACAACTTACATCTGACATTTTTCTTCTGTCTTGTGAGGACACAGGAAAGCAGATGGGGATGAAGGATGGGACCAGTGAAGAGGGATGGGTACAGTTTCCTCACAGTCAGGGTTGATACAAGGGCCGTGGAACTGATTTTGAAAAAATTGTGCAAAGAAAGCCCCTTTTCCCCATCCCACTTTAAAATAAATAAATAAATAAATAAATAATATTTCAGGTCTTTATTTACACTGAATTTGTTTCCAACTTTCCAAGAATGGAGAGAAATGAAATCTCTTGGAGGCAGCCAGGATGTGAGCATGGGTTTGGGAATCAGATGGCTCAGTTCCCTAGAATGCCGCCGACAACACCTTCCCCATAGGCTCTTAAAGGAGTGAAGATGACATATGCAAAGCACTCAGCACATAGTAGGTGCTTTTACAACCACTGCTGGGATTTGTATTAGTGATGATGGATCAAGGGGAGGGCTTGATCCATGCTAGAAGCAGCATAATTCAGAAAGGTAGAAGAACATGCTGGGGAAGAGAGTGGGATTCTTTTGTCTAAGAGACTCCACTAGTTCAGGTTAGGACGTTCCTCACTTAATTATGCAGGACTGCAAGCACACCAGCGAAGAGTTGCATGTCAACGTTTCAAAGCTAGTTGGCTCCAAGGTATTTCTAGCTCGGAAATTTCCATGAATTCAAGCCTTGCACAAAATACAGTGTGGGGGTTGGAAACTGGAGAAATTACCTGGCTTGCTACCAAGTCTTGTTAATGGCCACATTCTTCAGGCTCTGTTTCCCGGTCTTACTGGGCCCGAGGAGAAAACTGATGCCTGTGGTGTCAAAAGCCTTGCTCTGGCTGTCAATCAGAGTTCTCCCGGGAGGGAAGGTAATTCTCTGCACATGAGCTAAGGCTTTCGGAACTTGTGAAGCTCAAAAGGCCAAATCACAGAACTTTCTCTCCACGAATTTGTTGAATGGCAGTTATCCTGTTGTTAGATACCTAGGCCTCAAAGGTGGGGACCTTACATTTGGAGGCATTTTCTTAGCACTAGTGTCAGCCTGAAGCATGAGGCTCCAAAGAATAAGGAGTCCCAGCTGCCCAGGGCCAGGCCAGGCCAGCCACTCTGCACTGGAGCCCCATGAAAACCCACAGGCTCCTTCTCTAGTGCCCTCAAATGAACTAAGTGTCCCCTGAAACTCAAATGTCATTGGATTGGTAAGAGAAGAGGGGGAGAAACAGCCTCAAGTTGATTCGAATTTGTCCGTAAAAACAGGTAACTTAAAGGAAAGGGTTTGAAGAGTCTTAATAACTTTAGCAAATTTAACCTACCCTCCCAACTTATCCTAAATCCCCAGAGGGACCTTAGGGCTCAATTATAAACCTAAATTTAGCTTTAAGTAACATATATTAAATTAATTTTTACACATCAGGATGGTGTGGATAGTTTTTGCCTTTTTTACTATATCGAATAATAAATATAAAAGACCCAGAAGGATGACTAGAACGGAAGAAAAATAATATAACATAGTTAAGATTAAACAAAAGCTGGTACGTTGCGAGCCGCAAATGCCCTCACAGTTTTGAAGTGGACTTCAGATCCGGCTCTGAGCTTTTTCACAGCCAGAATAAAAACAGAAGCATGTTTAGTCACAGGTGTCACATTTTCATAAGGGGAAAGAAAAACAGTTGCTCTGGAGAAGGTTTCCAGATACTTAGATGGAGAAGCCTCAAGGTGCAGAGTGATAAGGTGGGTAAATAGCATCCATGGGAAACCAGACAATGGGCGTCTGTTCATTCATCCAGTGAATATTTATGGCATGTGCACATTCTATTTACCATGCCAAGTACTGGGGATGTGCCCTAAACTATGTCTTCCCTAAATTTACATGTTGCAACCTAACCCCGAAGGTGAATGGCATTAGAAGGTGAGGAATTCGGAAGGTGATCAGGTCATAAGGTGGCATCCTCATCAGTGGGATTGGTGCCCTTAGAAAAGAAACCCCAGAAGAGCTGGGGTTGTGGCTCAGCGGTAGAGCACTCGCCTAGCATGTACCAGGCCCTGGGTTTGATCCTCAGCACCACATAAAAATAAATAAATAAAAGAAAGGTATTGGTATTGTGTCTACTTACAAGAAAACATTAAAAAAAATAGAAGAAAGAAAAATGAAACCTCAGGGAGCTGTCTTGTCCTTTGTACCTCACGAGGACACAGTGAGAGGTGCCCCAAAGCATGTTCTCACCAGACCTGGAATCTTGGGATTTAGCTTTAACTGTGGACTTCATAGACTCCAAAACTGTGAGTAATGAGCTCCTGTGGTTTATAAGCCACCCAGTCTCTGGTATTGTGTTAGGGCAGGGTGGACTAAGAGTCCATGAGACAAGAAATAAAGACTCAGACTCTGCCCTCATAGACCCCACAGTCTATTGATTTTCATGTTGTTGTTTCTCAGAGATCTGTCAGTGCAAATTGGGGGTATAAACCTTAAAATCAACTCTGACAAAGATGTTTCCTAAAGGTCGCATTCACATAGGCTGGGTTGTAGCTCCTCAGTGCTCTTGTCTGGGACTTAAATTATGATAGCCTGTGTAATACTGAAAAGGTGTTCATTCATTAGTTCTTCACCATTGTTTTCCTCAGCACTTTGTACCAGCAACTATGGGAGATGATGAAGACAATAGGAATATAATTAAGGCTTCCTAGAACCTCACTTGATGGTGAAGGAAACATACATATGTAGTAAGTTCAAATGGAACATGGCAGGTGCTATTAACAGGTGTAATAACAGAGGTTTGAATGGGGACCCCTGGGGAAGTCTGATGGGGTCTACCAAGAGGAGAAACTTGAGCTGGTTTTTGGAGGATCAGGAACAACCACAACAGGAGTAGCAAACACTGGCTCTTACTTTGCCAGGAACTTTTAAAGTAAGCATTTTCTGTGCACATTTAATTCACTTAATCATCACAATGGCTATGTGAAGTAGGTACTGTGATGATCCCCATTTGTTGGGAAACTGAGACCTAGGGAAGTTAAGTGGTTTGCCTTAGCCAGCTAGTAGGTGACACCAAGCAATGGGGCCTCCTCCCCCCTCCTTCTCTCTGGTGGTCATCTTCTACTCCTCCTTCCCGTCTCCTCTGGGAACCTTTCCTGCTTCCCTACCTGAGGCTGAGTTGTCTGGTTGCATCCTCTAACAGGACCATGTACTTATCCTAACTTAAAATGGACCAGGTTGCATAATTGCACATTTACCTGTGCACATCATTTATTAAGTTTACCTAATTATTTATAACAATATATAATGAATGATTGCATCTTCCATTATTTATTACATGTAAATATAAATGATCTCTCTAATATCTGCTTTTCTCCATAGACTATAGTCTCCAATTGGGTCGAAAATGTGTGCATTTTCTCACTGTTTGATTTCTAGTGCAAGGGTTTTGCATCTCTAAGGCACTCTACACATATTTGTTTAGTTAATGGAGCCAGGAAAGGGCCTGAGCTATATGAAGACTGCATGGAAGAGACTTAACGTGGCCAGGAGGGAGGGTGGAAGTAGGGATGGGAGATATTTTAGGACAAACCTTGTACAACTCACATAATCTATTTGGATGTGTCTTTTGTTGTTGTTGTTTGCTTGCTTTCAAATAAAACCTGACCAGGATTAACCACCCAGGAAGGTAAGCTATTTGCCTTTCAGGGGCACAGACAATCATAAGGAAAGCAGGGCTGGATGAACCACTTTTTATTCTGCCATAGCATTGGCCTGCCTGATGTCTCCTGAGCTGGCAAAGTGGTACAGGAAAAGGTTTTTATGTCTTAATTCTCCTTTCCCCTCCCAGTGTTTAGGAGGCAAGGCATAGAAGACCTCATGCTGGGAGGTGGCTATGTCAGCCTTCCCAGGTCCCTGTTACCCCCTTGGGACAGGAGAGAGTAGGGAGGGGTCTCCACTGTCTCATTTGTCTCTTGCTTGCTGCAGGAACTGGCACGGATGGGAACTGGTTCTAGTCCTTTGACATCATGTCACTCTTCTTTTGCATCCTAAGCTTCTGCTGTCTCCCAGAGTCTATTTCCGGAGGAGGATGGTGGCTGTGTCTAAATTTGGTGGGCTGTTCCGTGTCTCTTTGGCACATTTGACTCAGTGAGCCTGAGCTAATTAGACAGGTTCAAGAGCCTGGAAACTGGGAACTGGAATTTCTTGGCCTTTGCTTCTGTTCCCCTGAGGCTGCTAGGGATAATGTGGCTGTGTGGGGTTCGATTCTGCCTACCATTTGCATGGGGAGAAGCTTTGATTCCTCCAAGAAGAACTAAGGAAATAATTTACTGTTTGGTACTTTGCCTTAGATTTCCCTATTAGTCCTCGGAGCCAATTTATTTGTTCATTGAGTAGACATTTATCAAGTGCCTTCTAGGTGCACAGGTGCACGATAACAAGTAGAAGGAACATACATAAAATGAAGTAAATAAGAACAGTTGTTGCCAAGGGACAACATAGAGGGGACAGAGGTAGAGACTGAATATTTTTAGAGTGATCAGCATAGGCTTTCCAAGGGAGATGAAGTGTAGTTAGACTTTAAGGATGGAAACAAGTTTGTGGGTGGACTCGGGTGAAGGGAAGGGTCATGGAATTAAATTCTAAGTGGAGGAGATTGAGCAAAGGCCAGAAGAAAGACATATTTGGGGTCTGGCAAATGAATCAGTATTGCCAGAGCCAAGGCATTCAGATGGTGGGGGAATGGATTTAGAGGCAAGGTCTGAGGTTTCAGAGTAGAATGCTTTGGAGGTTACATGGCAAGCCATCAGAGTTTTTACAGCCGAGATATATAATAGGATAAAAATTAGGATTTTAGAAAGTATTTTGTAAAAGAAATATTGTCTAGGGGATAAACTGGAAGCAAGGAGACTAGATCAATTCAAGTCCATCATATTCTCTAACCCACAATGCTTCCTGTGTGCCAGGCACTATTCTATGCATTTCATATGTTAAATCATTCAATTTTCACAGCAGTCTTCTAAGATTGACATTACTATTGTTTCTGTGCTGTTATAAAAATATGAATGCACAAGGAGCTTGGGTGACTTGCCCAAGGTCATGTAGTTAGTTGATTGTGGAGCCAGTGTTTGCCCTCAGGCAGCCGGACTCCAGTGTTCCATATTGCCAATACCACAGCAGACATTCTCACTGTATTTATTGAACCCCAATAATGTGCACGGAGCTGCTAGCAATATACACCTAAAGGGCACATGGTTGGTCCTACATCACTTAGTTAGGACATCATTATTTTGATAGTTCAGATGAAAATTAAGATTTCAACTATGATTGTGGTAGGTGATGTGGAGGAAAGGGGGATCACTGGCAGAGTTTCATACTAGATTTTTTGTGAGGTTTGAGACCACTTGGAGTGACCCTCTCTTCAATTTATTAATTAGTAATATGGGTATAGCAATAATGACAGACTTGACTTTTGGCCAATATAAACAGGACAATACTGAAATTTCTGTTTGAAACAACCCTGAATCAGGCAGTTTATGAAGCAACGGTTGGAAAGATATTTGACATCAGGAAAAAAAGTCTAGTAATCTTTCAGAGATGAGAAATTCATGAAGGAAACCATATGATTGCCCCAAATTAATGTCTTGAGATCATTTTTAGGCTACATCACAGGGAATGGAAACCAAGCTAGATTCCAGTAGACTCCTTGGATAAAGGAGACAAGGCCAAGGGTCCAGGGAGGCCAAAACAGAGTTTGCAGGACAGAGTAATAGGAGATAGTTGCAGAGAGAGATTTGTAGAGAATCTCCCTTTAGAGAATCCAGCTCTGTACTTATGGGTGCATGTGTCAGGAAACTACCCCCCCTGGCTGGTGAAATAACTGCACCAAAGGATCAGAGTTAATATTGTCCGGCACTTGCACAGAGTCATCAAGAGTGCCATTCTCAATAGATAGACGGGAAACCTCAATATTCAAAGGCATTAGGTATAATACACAAAAAGAACTTCTTCTGTAGTGGGGAATTGTTATCTCCAGGTTAAACACTGCTCGGTTTCTGCCTGATAAATGTTAAAACAAGACACAAAAGGATTATAGTATCTCCAAGTAATTGCATCCCAGAACAAACTCACAAATATTTTAGGAGAAAAAGTTTTCAAGCATCCAATAGGGTAAAATTCACAATGTCTACCATCCTATTAAATATTATCAAACATTCAAGTAAACAAGAACACAAAGTCCACAATGAAGAGATAAATCAGCAAGAACTGATACCAATGTTAGCATTAGCAGACAAGAGTATTAAAATTGTTATTAGACCTGTATTACATATGTTAAAAAAGTTAAGAAGAGACATGGAAGATATAGAAATCCAACTCCTAAAAATGAAAACTACAATGTATGAGATAAAAATACACTTGGTGAGATGAATGGTAGGTTAGACTTGTGAAAGGAAAAAGTTGGTGATCTTAAAGTCACATTAGAAAATATTCAAAATGAGCCAGGAAAAAGAAATTTAATAAAGAATAGAGCATTAGTAAGCTGTGAATTAAAGTAGCCATGTAGTTGGAATCTATACAGGAGAGAAATATATATTTGAAGAAATAATGGCTGAAAATATATATTTGAAGAAATAATGGCTGAAAACTTCCAAATTTAATGAAAACTATAAATCCAAAAATTCAAGAAGTTCACAAACCCTATGCACAATAAACCTGAAGAAAACTATACAAAGACACATCATTATCAAATTGTCAAAATCAGTGTCAGTCTGTATGGGCTGCTATAATAAAATGTTATACACTGAGTAGCTTAAAAGCAATGGAAACTTATTTCTCGCAGTTTTGGAGTTTGAAAACTATCAAGATCAAGGCAGACGTGATGTCTGTTGAGACCCTACTTCCTGGCTAATAGACAGCATCATCTCATTGTGTACTCACATGGTGGAAAGGACTAGAAGCTAGCTCACTCTGTGTGTGTGTGTGTGTGTGTGTGTGTGTTTTAAATAAGGAGAGACTAATCCCAAACTGTCATGATCTAATCATCTCCCCGTCTCATACCATCAGATTAGGAAGTAGGTATCGGCAAATATTCAGACAATAACTCACTGATGAAGAGAAAATCTTAAAAGCAGTCAGACAAAAAGAAACATTATGTTTAGAGGAATGAAGACAAGAATGACAGAAGATTTATTTGAGAAAGAATTCAAATGAGAAGGCAGTGGAACAACACTTTAAAGCACTGAAAGAAGAAAACTGTCAACCCAGAATTTTATGTCCAGAGAAAATATCTTTTGAAAATAAAGGAAAAATACAGACTTTGTCAGACATAGAAAAGCTGAAAGAATTTATCACCAGCAGAACCATTCTACAGTGAATGTTAGAGAAAGCCCTTCAGGCAGAAGAAATAGGATACCAGATGGAATTCTGGGTCTACAGAAAGGAATGAAGAACACCTGAAATGATAACTGTGTGGATAAATAAGCAACGTTTTTTCTTTTAAATATTTTTAAAATTAATTAATTTATTCTAATTAGGTATATATGACAGTAGAATGCATTTTGATTCTTTGTACACAATTGCAGCACAACTTTTCATTTCTCTGGTTGTACATGATGTAGCATCGCACCATATGTGCAGTCATACATGTACCTAGGGTAATGATGTCTGTCTCGTTCCACCATCTTTTCTGCCCCCTCTCCCTCTCCCTCTCCCTCTCCCTCTCCCTCTCCCTCTCCCTCTCCCTCTCCCTCTCTCTCTTCCTTCCCCTTTGCCCAATCGCAGTTCCTCCATTTTTCCCATGCCACCCTCCCCATTATGGATCAGCATCCACTTATCAGAGAGAACATTCAGCCTATTTTTAAAAGAAAATGTACTGTTTGCATAAAAGTAGTAATGATTTGGAAGAGGGTTTACAATATATATGAGAGTCCAAGTCTTGACAGAAATGGAGCAAAGTTTGGAACGTTCTGTTGTAAGTTTCTCACACTGAATGTGAAGTGGTATGCTAGCATTTCAAGGTGGGTTTCCATAGATAAATATGAACACTGTAAGTCCAAATACAACCTTTAGAATAACAAAGAGTTACATCTAGCAAGCCAGATAAAATAGAATCATACGCACTATTCAGATTATCCAAAAGAAGAAATCAGAGACAAAGGACATGTGATAAATTCAAAAATAAAGACAAGATACTAGATTTAAGCACAACCATGTGAATCAATTTTTCAATTGGAAGATATTATTAGATTGTGTTATAAAAGCAAGGCCCAGCTACATCCTGTCTATAAGAAACATGCCGCAAATATTTATACATAAGCCAATTTTGTAGCACTGCATGTCTATATTAGAAAAGAAGAAAGGTCTCAAAGTGGAGACTTCAGTTTTCATCTTCAGAAACAAGAAAAAGAAGAGCCAAGTAAAATCAAAGTAAGTATAATAAAATAATACAGAGCAAAAATCAATTACAAAGAAAACAGAAAAGCAGAGAAAAATCAATGAAACCAAGAGCTGAGAAAGTCAGTAAAATGGATAAATCTCTAATTAGACTGACCAGGAAAAAAATGAGAGAAGATAACAACGTACTAGTATCAGTAATGAGAGAGGTGACATTACCATAGATTCAGTGGATGTTAAAAAGATGATAAGGATGATGTTATGGACAATATTGTGTCCATAAATTCAACAACTTAGATAAAGTTGACAAATTCCTTAAAAGACACAAACTCCCAAAGCTCACTCCGGAGGAAATAGATAATCTGAATAGCTGCATCAGAAATGCAACTTTTAGTTAAAAGCCTTCCACAATGAAAACTCCAGGTTCAGATGACATAATGGTCAGTTCTACTTAAAATTTAAATAAGAAATAAATTCAATTCTACAAAGTTATCTAGAAAATAGAAGAGGAAGAAATACATCTCAACTCATTTTATGAGATCAACATTACACTGATACCAAAACCAGACAAATGAGAGAAGAAAACTACAGGCCAACATCCTTCATGTAGTTATGTGTGTAGTTATGAAAATTCTGAACAAAATTGGACAAATGGAATTCAAACCAGTGGCAAATAAACATGTAAAAAACACTCAGTATCATTAACCATTACAGAAATGCAAATTGAAACCTCCACATGATACTACTACATGTCTACTAGAACGACTAAGATTAAAAAGATATGATGTGAAGTGTTGGTGAAGATGTGAAAGAACTGGAACTCTCAAATGCAGATAATAGGAACAAAAAAATGCTGCAATCACATTAGAAAACAGTTCAGCAGCTTTTTAAACATGTACCTTGAAGAGCTATTCCACTTCAAGTTAGTTAACCCAATGGTATTGAAAGCATGTGTCCATGTAAAGACTTGTACATGAATGTTCATAGAAGCTTTGTTTGTAATAGCCCCAGAGTGGAAACAACCTAAATACTCAATGAATGGATGAATAACTTGATATATTGACACAATGGAATACTACTTAGCAATAAAAAGGAATGAACTAATATTAGCTGCAACTTGGGATGGATCTCAAAATATATAAGCTGTGAGAAAGAAGCAAAAAAAAAGTGAGTGTAACACGTGATTCCACTTATGTAAAATTTAAAGGAAATTCACATTAAGGTAGTGTGGGAGAGGTGAAGAAAGATTACAATTACAAAGAGGACTACAGAAAACCCTTTGGGAAAATGAATTTGCTCATTATCTTCATCTTGATAATGGTTTCATATTGTATTCGATTCTGCTTTAATAAAGCTGTTTACAAACAATGACAACTTCAATGATTAATAAGAGGGTATGTGAAAGTCCTTACAATGATATAGAAAAGTTGATTAATAATTATATATAAAAAATAAAGAAGACTGTGAGATTATAACTTAGGAAACTGAAAAGATGGTTCTAGGATTAGCAGAATGAGGGAGAAAGGAATAATAATTGGTTTTCAAAAGATCATGCATTCTGTTCTCCCAAATCTGACATTTGGTGGGAACACCCAGAGGCTAGTTGAGAATGTGTAACTACAGTACAGAGAGGTGAACGCCACCACAAAAAAAAATGTACAAATGAGTGCAAGCTGATGGTGGGGAGGTCCATGAGGTCTCTGGAAGGACAGCTTGGAGCCAGGGAAGAGTTGAAGTCTGGGGAGACCCCCAGTGGGTTCCTTAACAGCAGCTGAGGAGGGGGACTGTTTGGCATAGGGCAATTAGAACTCATCCAGAAAGGTGACATTTGAGCTGAGCCAGCCATGTGGAGACCAAGGCAGAGTGACCCAGGCTGAGGAACAGGAATTACAGAGGCCTTGAGATGGGAAAGGTCTTGGTATATTTAGGGACCGTGTAGGGGAAAGTGTGGCCGGAGTTGGTTTGGAGGAGGAAGGTAGAACAGGTTTGGTTTGGCTGGTAGACTGAGGTGAGTAAGATTTTATTTTCAGGGCAGTTGGAAGTCACGGATGGGTTTTTAGACAGGTCATTGTGACTGCAGGAAGACAAGTACTCATGGAGGAGGCAAGAGTGGAAGCAGAGAGTTCAGCTGAGAGACTCTTTGAGCAGTTCCAGTGGGACATGATGGTGGATTGGGTTGAGATAATGGCACTGGAGTGGAAGAATTTAAGGTAGAAGGACCAGAACTTGATTAAACAAACAAACAAACAAACTCAAGATGCCCAGGAATCTTGTTGATGACAAAATCAAAGGACTTTGAAATTTTAGAGTTGAAAGTGGCGTGAAGGGTTGCTTTGTAGAACTCCCTGACCAACCACCTTCCACTCTGTTCTGTACAAATCCTTTGCAGATGGTTCTCTCTCAACCTTGTGCTTCTGATGGGTTTTCATCATCAATGTTCCTTGAAGGACATGGCCCCACCCTCTCTTCATCTCAGCCTGTTGTGCAGGTGGCTATGTCCAGTTGATCTGGGCACATGCCAGCAGTCTGTTGCAGGGCACGGTGGTTCCTTTGTTGCAAAGTGGGAGACATGGGGATGGGTTGGAGGCTCAGATGATGGAACAGAAGCTGGGGTGAGTAACTCCTCTCTGGAGACTGGCTCTGGATTACAGCCAGCCATCTCATCTCAAGGGCAATGCCAGGGCAGGTACCTCCTCCTCTTGGACCCTCCTCCCCACCTTCCAGCCTTTTGAAATCAGACTTGGTGTTCACAGTCCATAGTTTATGGCCTTGCAGTCAGTGGAGTCTTTCCCTGTTTTCCTCACCTGATGTCCTTTCTCAACCTTCGGAACCTCCACTTTAGTACATCTTTTGAGGCATTTATCTGGTTCCAGCCTGTTATACTTGCTTTCAACTTTCGGCACCTGTCTCCTTTCTTCTCCATGCCCTACAGCCCCTTGGGTTTGTAGTTTGTGGTACACCATGGAACCCACTGCAGGTTGTTGAGTGAATTGAACCCATTCAAGTTTAGATCCATGCTTCAGACATGGTGGGTATGCAGAAAACTTAGAAGAGATCTCAGGTTCCCCTGTGAGTGCGGGTTCAAGTTTTTCCCCACAGGTATAAGTGATGGGCAGAAAGGAAGTAGAGAGAGTAAACAGAGTCGTTGGGAGTGTTTAGAATTAAGAAGGAATGATGTAACGAAATGCCTTTAGAGAGTTATAACTCTGAGCGGGAGCCTGACCACCATCCTAACTTTTTATTGTTTAAAATTTAGAACAGTTTACAGGAAGATAATATAATCTGATTTTATTACAGAACTCAGTTGGGAAATTAGTTTTTTATTTTGGGAATTTGAAATAATGTATTTGTGGCAGAAACTGTACATGCTCACTAAAACCATTTCCTTTTCTGGGCACACAGCAAGACTGCTTTTCCCTGTTTTCCTTGTAGTTAGGTGTGGCTGTGTGAACAGGCTCTGGAAGTGGAATACGGACAGAGATGATGTATGGCACCTTCAGGTCTGGCCCATAAAACCTCCTGCCTCATCATCCAGGTCCTTTCTTCTTTTCTGCCCACAGGTTGTATGCAAGAGATCCAGTGGCAAGCAGCACTACCCACTAGAACTTTCTGTGACAGTGAACAGTTCTATCTTTCTGATCTCCAATATGGTAGCCACGTGTTTACAGATCACAGGAAATGTAGCTGATGTGACAGAGAAACTGATTTAAATTAATTAATTTGAATCGTCCCATGTGGCCAGTGGCTACCACACTGGTCAATGCTACTTTAGATGGAGTCTGGTCCCTGAGTGACTGGGTGGAGCAGTGTCCCATGCCTACCTGAATTGCATTGGGAAGTGCTTAAGATATTAATATTTACTGTGTTCATATGACAGGATACAATACAAACTCTGCTCTATAAAATGAGGGATGCCTGCTAATTCACCTACAGTAAAAATGCCTGGAGCATCTGTCTTCAGCAGAGCACCAACATGGCTTGGCAAACCCAATGTCCAATATAAAATCCAATTATCTAATGTCATTCTTAAATGGAAAATTTAATTCTCTTTCACCTTTCTTGATCTCTCCATCTTGCCTGACCTTATTTTGCTGGGAGGAAAACAATTTGGATTCTACGAAGCAAACACTATCTCCTTTTCCCATAGGGTCCCGTAGGGGTCCTGGTTTCCCCTCCATCACTGTGTGGCTTGGAGAAGTCACACTGCTTCTCTGGTGACTGCTGTCCTCACCTATAAAATTGTGATTTCTGGATTTGTTTCTTATTCTTAAATGCTCCTTTTAAATGCTTGCTCTCTTCCTGCACCCTTACATTTCCCCTCAGGGCTTAGATGGGATGCCTCGCCCAATGCTCCTGATGCAAGCCCCTTTGGGCCCTGTGCGGCTGTCTGCAGCCTTGCATAATTTCCTGCATCACCGCCTCTTTTCTCTTTACCAACAATTATGTCCCTTGCTCTCACTACCGCCTCACGCCTCACTTACCTTTGTCCTCTCTATCGCTGACTTCACTGCTGAGATGGCTTTTAGGGACATCACTGTAATGACCTCCCTGAGCTCCAAAAGAGTGGGCTCTGGGGACAGCGTAAGTCTCTCCTGTTTAGACCAAGAAAGCTGCTTAATTATGTCATATATTTCCTCCTCCCCCATCTATAAATTCTAGACTCTTACCTCCTTCACTCCCACGGTGTCATGAGAATGAAAAGTTTGTAAATTGCTTTGCGTTCCTGGGGGACAACTAGCAAGTTTAAAGAATAAGAATCATTTCATATGAAGCTGTTGAAAAGCAGGCAGTGAATTGATTCACAGTCTCCCCCATCGGGTTAGGATCATGAACATCTCAGATGAAATATCACATTCCATCCAGACAGGTGATACCTGTGTTAGGCTGCTAACTGTAATAAAAAGCCTAATCTGCACTTCTGACTATTTCTCCTGACACTGGGTTGGGGCGTGGGGGCGACAGGGAGGAGGCTACCCCAGGCAGCTTTATGAGCCTGTCTTTGAGTTGGCGATGAGAGATGATGGTTCTAGCATGATGTAGAAAAAGCTCCACAGCTCAGTGCCGTTAGCGCCCTAGCTGTTCTGTTACTCAAACACACTATTGTTTTTCCTGTGTCCGAGGGCAGAGGCTTGCCTTTCATGATCTCTTCCCCTTTCTCTTCCTCACTCTTGTTTTCCTTTACTCATTTTCCTCCTTTTATCCCTCCCTCCCTCCTCTCCCCTTCTGTGTGACCTCTCTCCTTCCTTCCCTTCTTCTCTTCTTCCCTCCGCTTTACCTCCATTCCTCAGTAGTTTTGATCATCTACTATCCTGAAAGGAGTGGAGAGATAACATAGCGGATTAGATAAGCAAGTTTCCTGCTCTCATATCATCTGGAAACGATGATGGTTGACAACCAATGATGTAAGGAATTAAAAGGGAGCGTTATTCATTCATCTCTTCATTGGTTCATTCAACAGATCATCACAGAAGCTGGCTGTGAGCCAGGCCGCGCCCTAGGCACTTGGGATACATCGGTGAACAACTGGAAGGGGGGCTGTGATGAGCCAGGAACAGACTTCTCTGAGGATGCAGAGCAGGAGACCTCAGGGCTCTTGCCTAAGGGGTCAAGAGGGGCCCCAGGAAAGGATGCTTTGTGAGAAGAAGTTGGAGGGGCAAAAGGGACCAGGGGAAGCAGTTCAGCCAGTTGCTGGGATGTGGCCGCTATCCAGGATGAGTTCTGCATCTTCTGATGTTGAAGTTTGAACATTAGAGAATCGCCGAGGCAAGTGTATAAAGCAGGCTTTATTTAAAAATAGTAACACAGACTTCTCCTTGGAGGGAGAAGGGGGCCATAGCTGGTGTCTGGTATCCCAAGAAGTGAGGGCGTCCTGCCCCTTTTATACATTTTAGACTTTATTTGTTCTGCTGCTCTCTTCCCCCTTATCTCTTTCCTTCCTGCGTGAGTGGATGGCCAAAAGGTGAGAAGCAGGTGGCTGGAAGGGCCAAGCTGGCGTGATCAGGGCAGGAAGGGAGCAGCAGCCCGGGGGCTCCCTGTCTGTTCTGGGGGAGCTTCATTAACAGCTTCTGGGGGAGGGGAAGGTAATCTTGGTAATCAAAATGCTCTGTGGGGATTGACATTCCAGTCTCCCAGGGGCGGTCTCCAGCCTCCATTTTCTCAGTCCGACCCAAGCACCTATCTACACTGACTGCCTGTCTTTAATTCTTGCTTCAGCTGGAGGGGACAGCTTGGGAGAAGGACAGAAAGAAGCTCAATCATTGTGACTGGTACATGTCCTATGTGAGGTCAAAGTGGCAGAAATGAATCCTGAGATCCAGGCAGGGGCTGATCCCTAAGGACTAAGACATGGTGGTGGGTGTGAAGTTCACTCTAGGGCATTTGAAGAATGCCCAATGGGGTAAGTAAGGCAGTAGGGATCAGAGCCATCCAATACGACCTCTTCTCTTACCAAGACAGTTGCGACTAGCCATGGGAACTATTGATGGCACACTTGAATTGTGACTAGTGTGACTAAGGGGCTCAGTTTTAAATTTTATTTTATTAAATTTAAAGAGCCACACGTGGGGAGTAGCTACTGCAATGGAGGGTGCGGATTCCTGTAGCTGGCTCATCACATCCAGAATCCCGTCTGGTGGCCCCTGCACAGCGCCCCCACGTGGGCAGCTCCTGCACAGCACCCCCACGTGGGCAGCTCCAAGGCCTTCCCAACCCCTGAGGCCATCATCCAGGTTCCATTTCTCCGTTAATTCAACCTCCCAGTTAAGTTTCCGCGTATGTTCCCCTTCCTCTTCCATGAGTCATCACCCTTAGGGTGGGGACTGCTCTTGGGCTTTTGTTTTTGTCCCAGGGAAGGCCAGGAGCTCAGTTCAGCGTGTAACTTTGATTGATTGGCTTCGGTCTTCCTTGCTGGGATGTTGGGTGCAAAGCCCAGGGACGCAGATACCAGCTTTTCGGATGGGCTGCCCAGGAGGATTGTGTGACCTGGCCCTCTGGGAGGGCACAGGGGACATCTACCTATGGGGAGCCATACATGGCCTTGGGACGCCCTTCCAGAATCTACCCTCAGACGCCTCTGTGCTGTGAACAAAGTGAGGTTGAAGGATGCTTTTGTGGGAACATGTCTCCTCATGACACCCATTGCCACCCCAAAGAACGCATGGGCTGCTCCTCTGAGTACTTTACAGTGACAGGGATTTTGCTTTCCATTCCTGTATTTTCTCTTGACAGTCAAATCACTTTCCCACTGAGGTTTACAGTTTTAAAATGATCAGAAAAGGACCTGATTTCCGCACTTATGTGTTCAGCTCAGCTTGAGGCTTAAAAGGAAATGTTCTCACTGTAATTGCTCTGAGTTGATTTGGGGGTAACTGACAATCTGCCTCTCCCCACCTTCCCTCAGCCATCTGAGCCAGAGAGTCGGGAAGCTTCTGCCCCACGGGAGAGCTGCTCCTCAGCGCTGTTCTCTGTGTGGCAGCAGGCGTCCCCGTGGCATGATGCTCAGGGCAGATGGTGTCACCCCTTTCAGGGTTCACGGAGACTGGAGATGTCATTTTGGTGGTGGAACAGGGATCTTGCCCTGGCAGAGTCTTGGTTCCCACTTGGGGAACTTGTGTTCACAGAACAGACTCTTAGATATTTAGTTAGTGCTCACCTTTCCTTGGTGCCCCCTTCTGGTCACTGTGACCTGCAAGGACAGGAACCTCTTCCATACACAGCTTCCCTCCTGACCTCATGCCCTTCTGACTAATGGAAAGCACTTCCTGAGCTGAGCTACAATCTGCCCATTGAATCTTGTACTGCTGGGTCCCGACCTTCCCCTTGCTGACTCTTTAAGCCAAGAAAGCCTGATCATCCCACCCTCCACATGGACATCCCAGATATTTGATGGTGGCTGAGTGTTTCCTTCTCGAGATGGGACCCCAGAGTTCCGTCAGTGGTGTCCTAAAGGACAAGGGCTCTAGACCTCTCGTCACCCTGGCTGAGAGTCTTTAGTGTCTCCCTAGAGAGTGGAGCTCCCAAGCTAAGCCTCACTCTCCAGTGGTGGTCCCAGCAAAGCAGGGAGAAGGGAGCCGTCTGCTCCCTCATGCTAGATGTTCCCCGTGCGTCTATAATGCAGATCTTCAGTCGCAGCCGATGCTCATTATCTGCAGTAGGGACACTCTGTAAGGTCTCTGCGTAAGGTCTCTGCAAACACCGAGTCAGCCAATGCTGAGCCGTTGCTCCGAGGGAAGCAAAAATACAGGTTTAGGTTCTTGTGAGCCTCTGATCATAACATTTTCACTGAGTGATCAGGGTCTCTTGATCTTGTTTTATGTGTTTCTTTTAACGACATCTTATTGAACATATAGTGTTGATTCATTAGCACTGAACTCATAGCCAACAGCAGCACACGCACGCCTGAACAAAGCTTCCCCAACAGGTGTGTTTTCTCTGTGAGGCACATGGCTGCCTTTTTGCTCTTAGAACACAAGACAGCACCGTGGGCAGGGGCCATTTTAAACAGCAAACTCAAAACTTGGGGCATGAACTAGGCCATGGATGATGAGCATGATTTCCAAAAACATTTTAATGAGTAGGTAACTTCACAAATGTGGAGTTTTCATATAATGAGGATGGATGTACCAGGAGCTCAAGGAAGGAGGGGAAAGGAGTCGGCTTTCTGCAGGGAGAGTGAGTGCAGGGGAAGAACAGCAGGAAGTTTTACGTGTGTGTCCCAGGGAAGTCTCAGGTGGTGGCCCGTTTCTGTGTAGTGTGGTACGGGCGTGTCTTAGTGTCAGTCCTCTGTCCTCATTTGCACTCTCAATCCTGGGAGGACCAGCCTCTCATTTTCATCCACCATGTCTGGCGCAGCGTCTCACCCAGAGTGGGCACTTGGTAAATATTTGTCACGGAGAAGGAGGAGCCCAGGGAGAGAAGGAAATGAGACCAGGGATGTGTCCCGGAGCTAGGCAGTGCTTAACGCGAAGACACGGAGCTTTCGATTAATTCAAGACCCTTAAGAGGCAGTGGAAGGCAGTGAAGGAGGCGGCTCAGTGGCCGTGACCGTGGGCGGTGGTTGTCGACGTGGCCCATGGTGTGTTAGAAGGCACTGCTGAGAGGGGTGCCTTGCTTTCTATTTCCCCGGACTTTCCTTCTTGAGGTCACCAGGGCCTTTTGTCCCACGTGATCAGTCCCTGCTCTTCCCCACAGTGGCCATCCATGCACAGCGGGGCATAAGCCACCTTCCCGAGGGAGCAGGATCAGTGATGGGGCCGGGGCTGCCTCTGCCAGAGACCTGACCATTGCAGGAGTGGCTTCAGCTGAATTCAGTGAGCACCAGAAGAGAGGAAACCAATTGTTGTTGTTGTTTTGTTTTTAATGAGAGCTTAGTAAAGAGGAAGAGTTAGGGGAACTTACAAGAGCAGATGGGCTGTGTGGCCAGGTCTGTTTGATTCTGTTCAGTAGATGTTTGTGCAGCCTCGTGTGTCCTTCCTGCATAGCGGAAGGAGCCGTGGGCTGGACAGAGAAGCACTCTGAGCATAGAGGTCAGGGACAGCTGTCCCAGGCAGGAAAATGGATTTGATCCACTAGCCAGGGAAAGGCATCGAGGACTGTGATCAAGGGCTCAACCAGGTTGCCAAAAGCCACGCGTGTGGCTTTTGTGTGGTGAGCAGCTGAATTTGAAGGGTGTTGCCTAGAGATGTCCTCTTCCATTAGGCTGCCAGCTCTGTGCCCTACAGCTCAGCATCCGAGACTCCAGGTGTTGTGGAGGTCACAGAGATGAACAAGATAGTGAGCTGCAACGTGGCCCACTCCAGCAGGGGAGATAAGTCCAGGGACACCGACTGTATAATTATAGCATGTCTCCCGTGTGCTGTGATTACAAGGGAGGGAGAACTGCTTCCTCCTGGAAGGAGGAGACGATTGACATGCTTACCCTCTAATTGCACCTGCCCTGATCTCCCCGTCTCTGTACTTCCCACCCAGATGCTTAAGCCAAAAAATACAGAGGAGTCTTCATTGGTTGTTCTCTTTTCTGTATCTTCCCACATCCATTCTATCACCAAGTTGCTTAACTTCTTTCTCCAAAACAGAGATCAGTTCTATCCTTTTCATTTCTTATTCATCACAGCCTGAAGCAAGCCCTGGATACAACCACCTATTGCTGGGAATGGTGGGAGAACAAAAACCCACACCTCCTCGGTGGCTTGACATTCTGCACATCTTCCTTTCCCATCAATAGTTTTGCAGCAGCCAGGGTAATCTTTCAAAAATTGAGTGGCGCTCCTGCCACTCCCCTGCTCCATAACTTTTGTGTCTTCCTGTAGTAGTCAGGGTCCAGTCAGTGTAACAGCTTTAAGTATCTTTTTTTTTTTGGGTGGGGGGGGAGTACTAGGGATTGAACTCAGGGGCACTTGACCACTGAGCCACATCCCCAGCCCTATTTTGTATTTTATTTAGAGACAGAGTCTCACCGAGTTGCTAAGCGCCTTGCCACTGCTGAATTCTGGCTTTGAACTCGTGATCCTCCTGACTACTCAGCCTCCTGAGCAGCTGGGATGACAGGCATGCACCACTGCACCTGGCCTTCAACTTTAGGTGATTTCAATGGGGTATTAATGCAAGGATTTGGTTGCATAGGTACAAATGCAGGGTGGAAGGCTGTCCAAGCAGGAAGCCACCACTGCCTCTACATGGCTGGGACCCAAGTTCCACAACGCAGAAGCTACTTTAACTATGGGGAAATCCAGGGGCCTCAGAAAGAGGAGCTGTCTGGGGAAAGCTGCAATGACAAAGGAGACACTGGCACTACCATAAATGCCAGCCAGTCACGAGGAGTTGGGCCTGGAGGATAAGTGCAGAATATCCTTCTTCAGGAAGTTCTTTGGCAGATCATCACAGAAGGTTTAAGGGACAAGTAGTTTTGGTTCCTCCAGAATTTAATCCCTGTATCTCATTCAGGCATCAAAGCATTTCAGGATCTGTATTAGTCAGTTTTCTGTTGCTATAACAAAATTCCTGAGGCTAGGTGATATATAAAGAAAACAGGCTTATTTAATTCAAAATTTTAGAGACTGAAAATTCCTGATTGAGTAGCCCTGTGGTTTGGACTTTAGTGAGGACTCTTTGACAGTGAGAGGGAGAGGTCACATGGCAAGGCAGGAAGCCAGAGAGTGGGGAGTGGCCAGTCTTCCTCTTTTACCATAGTCCTCTAGCAAGAACCCATCAGGGTCCCATGAGAATTACATTAATTCCTTTTAAGGGCAGTTACCCTAATGACATAGTTACCTTGCACTAAGCTCCAGCTCTTTAAGGTCCCACCTCCTCCCAGCACTGCCATTCTGGGGATCAGGCTTCTGACACACGAACCTTTGGGCATACACTCAAAACATATCCAAATCCTGCAGGATCACTCAGTCTTATCCCCTGTGTTTCTCCAGCTGGAACGCCCTTCCTGACACTCGACTAAGACTTATTAATTTCAAAGCCCATGCCTGTGCATATATGATTTCCTCCACCCCAATCCTGTCCACTCTTCAAGAACGGCCCCAAGCTCACCTTCTCCATGGAGCCTTCTTGGTTTCTCCAGCCCACAGATATCTTCACTTCCTTCTCAGAAATACTAGAAGGTGTAAAGTTGCTTTGACTCCTTAGTTAGATCATAACTTTGCCCAAGAGGGATAGTTTATTGCCCTAAAAATAGTTTTGGACTCTTTTAGAGCAGGGTATCCCTAGTTCTTCATATTCCCAGAGATGTCACCGCTGTGTGCAGAAACACAATAGATAACTGGCCAATTTCTATTAAACAGAAATTTATATAATCCTAAAGACCAAATTATTGATGTTAAAAAAGAAAGAAAGCAGCAGAGGGGCAGGTAAAAAATCTGTGTTATCCATGATCAAGGAACCCTCCAGAAAGAGTTCATTAAAAATAGGACAGAGGGGCTGGGGTTGTGGCTCAGCGGTAGAGCGCTTGCCTCATACATGTGAGACCCTGGGTTCGATCCTCAGCACCACATAAAAATAAATAAGTGAAATAAAGTGTTAAAAAAATAGGATAGAGTGGGCTGGGGTTGGAGCTCAGTGGTAGAGCGCTTTCTTCACATATGTGAGACCCTGGGTTGGATCCTCAGCACCACATAAAAGTAAATAAATAAAAATAAAGATATTGTGTCCATCTACAACTCCAAAAAGAAAAAGAAAAAAAAAAGAGAGAAAAGAACGAAACAGAAAAAGAAATAGGGACAGAGCAATGCAGTCATTGGAAGCCCATGTGAGACTGTGGCTCTTGGAGAAAGAGAGCAGGCTGCCCTTAAGTAACAAGAAGATTCAAACAACGATGGTGGTGAGATTGCTGAGGTGGGAGCAGGCTGAGATGGGAGCAGGCTGCGGAAGCTTAGCATGAGCACCTCGTGTGATGCTGGCCATTTTGAAATGTCTTGTTTAGCCATGAATAATAGATAACTGAGGTGGTGGAGAACGCAAGGCTGGTTCTTCAGGGAAGTAAGAGTGGAGTGTGTGAGGTGATAAGGAGTTAATGTGGGTATCTGTGCTGGGAGTCGTAACACCAGTCTGTTCACCAATCCAGATGGTTCTCATGAGTGTGAGTGGATTTTCTTGGTGAAGTGCTGAAGGCTTGTGCAGCTGCAGCTCTCGCGAACATGTTCCTTGCATTTTTACGCCCAAGTGTGCTTATCGCCTACCCACAGGCAGTGACGGAAGTCTGCCTGGATTCAGGTCCTGGCTCTACTATTGGCCAGTTATGGTACCTTAGGAAACTGACTAGACCTTTCTGTACCTCAAATTTTCTCGTCTGTAAAATAGGGTGAGCAATAGCACCTTCCTTACTGTTTTGTCATGAGGATTAAACAAGGTGCAATATATGCAAAGGATTCAAAAGTGTCTAGATGTTGTAAGAGGTAATAGAATGTTATTTATTATTACTGTTAGTTGTTATTTATGCTGTCTTCAAGGTTTTGAGATGGGACTGGATCTTTCATGTTTCCTGTAGGTAGATTTAGTGGGATTCACTGATGATCGAATGTGGGGTATCAGAGAAAGATAAGAGAGGATGATTGATTGCACAACTAAAAGGATGGAGATGTCACCATTCAGGAGGAGAATGTGAAACAGGTTTGGGTGGGAGAAGTTAGGAATTCCTGTTGGAACATGTTGAGTTTGAGCTGAATGTTCAATACCCAAGTAGAGAAGTCATGCAATTAGTTATATGAATCAGAAATTTTGGAAAATGATTTGGACTGAGTTGTGAATTTTGGAGTTGAAAGCATAGAGATGATAATTAAAGTCACAAGGCTGGATGAGGTCACCAAGGGAGTAAGTGTAGACAGAAAAAAGAACCAAAATCCAAGTCATAGGGCCTCCCACTTAAAGAAGTTAGGTGGAAGTAGAAGAACCAGCAAAGGAAGTTGAGAAGGGTTCCATGAAGCAGAAGGGGAACCAATTGAGTGTGGTTCTGTGGAAAACAAATGGAGAAAGTGTGTCAAGGTCGGGGTGGGGAGGAGGGATCAGCTGGGTCAACTAGCCATATTGAAATCGTAACTAATTTTTATTTTAGTTTACTTTCGTGGTGCTGAAGATTGAACCTAGGACCTTATGCGTTAACTGCTACAAGTCAGTGTATTAGTTATCGATTGCTGTGTAACAAATCACTCCAAAATAGAATAGATTTTTTTTTATTGGTTGTTCAAAACATTACAAAACTCTTGACATATCATATTTCATAGAATAGATTTAAAACAACGAACATTCATTATTTTACAAAATTTCTGAGGTTCAGGAATCTGGAAGCTGCTTTGGTGGGAATGCTGACTCCACATCTCTTGCAAGATGGCAGTTAAGTTGTGACTTGGGGGTATGGGCATCTCTAGGTTGGAGAGTCCTATTCTAAGGTCACTGTTGCAGTCTTTGGCAGTTCCTTGCCATGTAGACTGAGTAGCTTTGTGCTGTGACAGCCAACTTTTCCCAGAATAAGTGATGAGAGAGAGAGAGAGAGAGAGAGAGAGAGAGAGAGAGAGAGAGAGAGAGAGAGAACCCAAGATGGAAGTCACAGTCTTTTATAACCTAAGCTTGGGAGTGTCAGTCCATCGCCTCGAATGCTCTTGGTATAGTGTGGGAGAGGACTACACAGGAGGTGAGTAACAGGAGATGGGGATTATCTGGGAAGATGGCCTACCATGACAAGAAGAATTGATCATTGGGTTTGACGATCTGGGGGACATTGGTAACCTTCACAAAAGCCATGGGGAGAACATTTTGATGCATATTGGTATAAGCACGGGGGGAAGAGGGCTGAGAGAGTATGGACGCCATTTTAGCTGGTGAAAAAAAAAAGTGTATTTCCTATGTTTGCATATGGATGGGAATAATCCAAAACACAGATGAGAAAGGTAATAGTGGGATGATTGTCCTTGAGTGGGAGAAAGGGATGGGGCTGGGTGTCAAGAAGGAAGGGTTGACTTTCCGTAGAGCAGGCTTGTTTCATCTGGAGTGACAGCTGGGTGACAGCCTCTGTATCGGGGTGCAGATATGTTCCTGGGTGGCTGTGTCGTTCTCCTGTGATCACTCCATTCCTCACAGTGAAGCAGGAAGCAAGTGCACCCCCTGGGCCTGGCAGATGGTTTGTATTTTTTAAAGTTGTGGCTCTTACATCTTTGACGATTTCGATGATGGTGGTGGTGATGATGAACAACTAGAGCCTCGGTTAAGGCAATTTCCCCACCTTCTCCTTTTGCTTTTCATCATGGGGTAGGATTTCTATTCTCATGCTTGTGCAGGTGGTGGGGCATCTGCCAAGCCTTGGTGCTCTTTGTGGAATAATATAGAAACATAAGATCCACTTAACCCAGAATATTCAGTTTATGCTAAAACAGATAAAATCACCCACAACATTCTTACATAGACAGAAGGTATCAGATCTCAAGAGTTCAAGAAAAAAAAATCCCAGGGGAGCAACCTTGACATTAAGGAAATTCTTTCTATTGACTAATTTTTCTTCTGAGGCTTGAAGGAAGTCTGGAGCCCTTTTTATTTCAGGGCTAGAACAAAGCCCTGCAGCCTGCAGAGGGTGCCTGGTGTGGACGCCTCCATAGCCAGCCCCGCAAATCGAGCAGCTTGGGACCAACTTGCAAGCTGCAGTATCTGACTTTTAGGTAGTTCAGAGATCCCCAGATGGCTGATCTTTCTGCCTCCAGGTGAGGGAATTCTGGAGCTGACCAACCAGGTCTGGACAGTGGGAGAGTGCAGGGGCCTGCAGGAGCTCTCCAGAAGGCCAAGATCCACCCCAGTGCTTCCCCCACCCCTAGCAGGCCTCACATTGTTGATTTCCTCTTACTAGTTCTCACCACAATCCAGAGGAGATAGGACTCTGGCCTGCTTTCCTGAAAAGCCCAGTCTTCTGCCTTCCCCTTGAGGCCACGAGGAAGGCTCCGGGGAAGGAGGTTACTGAGCAAAAGCATTTGGATAGGCTTCACTGGTGATGCTTAGTACCAGCTCTGGGGCCTGGAATCCCTCCCTGTGCTCTCTGCTCGTCCACCCATCCTGCTGCTAGGTTCCCCAGCTCTGGGACCTCCCATACAAGTCTGGGCATGGGTCAGCCCTTCCCCTCTTGTCCTGCAGGTGGTTCTCATGGGCATCCTCCTCGTTCTCATCAAGCCCTTGCCCTATTGGCAGGGACAGAAAGTAACCCTGGAGATCCCAGATGCTCTCCTAGCAACCACACTAGAGCAGGTGGCCACCTCTTTTCTTTGTTTGATTCTTTTTATGTACAGACAGATGCTCCTGAAACAAGAACAAATCAACTAGCCAGCCCGTCACTAGGGTGCTAGTGTCACCTTTCCATGTTGGTGTGCACCTCGGGAAAGCTACCTCTTCCTCCCGTCTCTGTTCTGGGTCTCAGTCTTCACTGCTGCTTCAATCCCAGGCTTCTTGGGGGGGTGCCTTACAGGCTCCCGGAAGCCTCCAACTTCTGTCTATTCTGAGGTCAGTTGTGCCTTCTCAATGTCTATGAACCCCCAACCTCCACTCTGCCCCATGCTCTGGGTGAGGGGAGCTGCAGCTTAGTTTCCCTCCCTAGTCACTCTCTAAGCCTGAGGGCCAGCTCTTTTCCATCCTGTTTCCTGAAAAGTTAGGAAAGAAAGATAGTAAAGTCTTAGATTATAGTAACAGAAATGCCTTCCATCCGCTTTGTGGCTTAGTACTTTCTTGCACTTTACCTTATTTAATCCTCATAATAAACCCATTGGAGGAAAGTATAATTACCCTCTCATTGCAAAATAAGAAAACTGAGGCCCAGACAAGCTGGCTGACTTGCCCAGGGACATTAAGTAGTAAATGGCCGAGCCAGGGCTAGAGGAAGGAGAAGAGCCAGAGCCGGTGAGGCTGAGCAGGCTTGTGCTCTGGAGGGGAGATGGGGCAGCCAGTGGGCCATGTGGGGGAAAGCTCTCCCACATGGGTCTCGCTGGAGGAGATCTGGGGTTTGGTGGAAGGCCAGCCCGGCTGTCTTCCCCCCACTCCCCAGCCTGGCCACCTCTCACTGTGACAGCTCTCCAAGGGCAGGGGAAGTTCAGGAAGGAGGTCTAAGTAGTGTCCACAGGCTTTTCATTTCATCAAGCAAAACAAGAAGGTCTTTGACATCCCTGAGAACCAGCCTTTCAGCTCAAGCCAACTGGAAAGAGACCCCCTACTCCAGGCAGCCCCACTGTGCAGAAGGTCACTGCAGAAATTCATCTGCATCAGGAAGGCATACATATCAGAGCTCGCCTGCTCTCCCTGCTAAGAACCTGGATCCTTCAGGGAGTCCCACGCTGGGTCCTTCAAAGCCTTTGAGGATCCCTCCCAGTATTGTGACCTTTATGCCCTTCCTCTGACATTGTGGGAGTTGACTCTTCCCGAAATAACCTGATTCAAAAAGTCATGGATTGCAGGAAAGTTACAATTAGCCTTTCACTGCAAAGAAAGCCCAAAGAGATCTTTTTTTTAAAAGGAAAAGAGTTGGAAGAAGAAAAAGAAGCAACAGAAAAAATCTTGTGGTCCCAGTGAGTCAATTGAGAAGACACTGAGTTATTTCAGTGAAGAGTTACTCTGGCAGGAAATATATTGATTTTTGGCTTCTCTATTGTTTTTGTTGCTGATTACATCCTCTTTTGTTCTAGATTATCAGCAGTGGCCAGAGGTGAATGAGTTTCTTTTCCTCCTAGTCTATTGATTTCTGGGTTGATACACATCAATTTCAGTCCAGAATAAGAAAGAGTATCCTAGTAGAGCTATCCAAAGTTGGAGTAGTTGTTTGGGGCCAGGGGGGACAGTGAGATCTCTGTCAATGGAGGTTTTCAAACAAAACTGAGCTAGTGGGTAGGGAGTATTGTAGAATTGACTCAAGCAAAGGCTGGACGTATAGCTCAGGTGACCTTTAATGTCCTCTGCCCTCACATTCAGCATTTAGAACATTTTTTTCTGTTGCTATGTCAGGATGCCAGAGACTGGGTGATTTATAAAGAGGTTTATTTGGGCTCATGGTACTGGAGGTTGAGAAGTCCAAGAACATGGTGCTAGCATCCTCTTGACTTCTGGTGAAGGCCTCATACTGTATCAACTCATGGTGGAAAGCAGAAGGGTAAGCAGGTGTGGGAAAGAAACAAAACACGAGGGACTGCCTCACTTCATTATAACCCACTCCCATGGTAACTAACCAGTCCCACAGGAAATAATGCCATCAGAAAGGGGGCTCCGCCTCCATGACCTAAACACCTCCCGTCAGGCTCCACCTCCCAACCCTGCTACATTCAGGAATTAAGGTTTCAACACATGAACTTTAGGGGAACACTATAGCAATACCTATCAGCATCATATTGATCCTGCATGCCAGTCTAGACAATGTTTCCTAAAATGTGATTTTCTAGATGTTTGCCTCATGGTGATATGTTAGATGATTGTCATTGGTATCATTGTCATTACTATCAAAAAATAGTAAAAATACATTGAGCACATTAAATCATGACATAGGCATCGTTTCCTAGGATGAAGCTAAGGTGACCCACATTAAGGATGCACAAATCATAGGTCAGGCCCTAAAATGTGACCTTGATCATTAAAACCTTCAATTGTGGATTTCAGCTCCGATGATGTAGATAAATAATTTGGAATCTGATCTCTGTGGTTCTATGCTATATCAGCCTTCTTTCCAATGATACATTATTGTGAAGCAGATTTGAATTTGCAGTCACAAAACTTGGGTTATGAAAATTTAGCTTTCATTATCTCCAGATCCTTGTTTGATTTCTGAGTCCCACACCACATTCGGGGAAAATAACTTGATCTTTTGTAATTCATATTTTTTCCTCAGTTCTAGCCAGAGATTTTTCTAGTTAACTCGTGATTTATCATTCTCTTGATTATATATGCAGTCTGCTAATACTCTGCCTCTGACTCCTTCTTCCCTGGAGCTTATGTGGCCTGGATTGGGGCAGGGCATCTGGCCTGTAGACTCTCGGGGCAGGCTGCGGACTGTCTGAGGCTGCAGTGCAGGTGGTCTCCTCCTCTGTGGGCACTGGCACCTCCCCACCATGGCATCAGCTGTTGAAGCATCTGCAAGCCTTGCCATCCAAGGTCTCCAGGAACATGAAGTCTTTCTCTTCCTTGCCCGAGCCTTGAAGCCCCTTCGGGTCAGCTGGCAAGGTCTCCATAGTTCTCTTTGGGGGCAGGGGTGTAGGCTGAAGACTGGGCATCTTCAGAGGTTCTCCTTTAGTGGACACAGCAGCTTCAGGGCTGAGGAGCAGCCACCTCAGGCCTCTGCCCTGCCCAGTTCTACCTGTTCTTCATTTTACCTTGCTGTTCTTTGAGCTCCCATGAATGAGGGCCATTTGCAAGGTTGTCTCTGCCCAGAGTTCCAGAGAGGAAGCAGGTGCACTTTGCTGGTAGCTGCCAAGTGGTGTCCCTGCCTCTTCCCTGCTCCCCTCTAGTCTGTCCTAAATAGCAGCCAAGCAGGAAAGTGTTGTAACTGCTTAGAATCCTCCCAGGGCTTCCCTCCTTGCTCACAGCAACAGGCAGAGGGCCTCCATGATCTGCCCTACCCCCTACAGGGGGGGCCTTTGCACATCCTCTCTGTCTTACTGGATGTCTCAATTGCTCGCTCATTGATTGCCTTCAGGTATGCTCAGGTGTCACCTTCTCCAGGAGACATACCTGACTGCACTGTTTCATCTCATGCCAGCCCAGCCCCTGGCACCTCTGCCTGGCTGCCTCGTACATAAGGTGCAGGTCTCAGCTTACATGTCCCTTCCTCCAGGTGACCTCCCCAACTCCCCAGGGTCCTCCAGGGACTCCCAGAGCACCTTATTCTTTTTCTCATTTGAGCACTAATGATAGTGTTGTGTCAGAATCTGGTGAGTGGTTTGTTCTCAGCCCTGGTGCCTAGCACTGTGCCTGGCACCTATCACGTGGCCTTTATAAATGTATCAAACACGTGGTCAATTGGACACATGAGTGGGTGGCTCCATTCACTTAGAACACACTTAGAGACTGTTGAGAAGATTAGCTACGAAGGCTGTGCAAACCTGCAGGATGGTGCTTGGCTCAAAAAGAGGTAGTTTATATTTATAAAATATATGATAAAGGAGGGCTTCTTGCCACAGAGCTTCCATATCGTCTATAATTCTTCTAGTCCTTGTGAAAACAACTCAGATTCTTATACCGGAAAAAAAAATCAGACGAAAAAGCTTGAACGATGTGTGGTAGGAGGAGGCAGCAGCCCTACAGTTATGTGGCAAGTCTTCCTTACGCCCAACTAGCAGAGGCCCCTCTTCTTGCCTCGTGTCTTAGAGTCACACTGTCTGGCTGTCGAACAGCCCTGGAACACTGGTCCCTTAGAGGACGCCAGTTTATCAAAGTGATTTTCCTTTCACCTCTAACGAAGAGAGCCTGGCCCTGGGGACTTGAGTTTGGGTTGCAAAAAAGAGGTGGAAGAGAAGGAGGATGAATCCTTGGGGTGTGTGCTGATTGACAGGGTGGCTTCTTTGGTGCTTCGTGGTTTCACATAATTATATATTTCAGCCAAGGCAATCTGTTAATGTAACTAAATGTACATTAATTTTTGTAACTAGATGAGACATTTCACACACACACACACACACACACACATATTTAAATTTGCAAATTAGAAAAGCATGTTTTTTTCAGGTCACTTTTCTTTGTCCAAATTTTTGGATTAAAACATGCCATAAATACAGGGGAGTTTTGTAGATGACGATGGTGAAGATAATAAGGAGCTTGAAAAAAGCCAGAGGGCAGGGGAAAGACCCTGGGAGTTGAGGGTGGAAGGTGGTAAGAGAGCCCAGGGACCAGGGAAGGAGCGGGAAGGACCGACCCCAGGACTCGTGGTGCCATTTCCTCTTTGTTCCGTCCCAGAGGAGAGCTGTCACTGATTCCCACCAGGTGTTGACAAGATGTCAAGGGATGACTACTCCCCTTTTCCATGCCTCTCTGGGCGTCCCAGAGCTTACTCTGTGATGACACTGCCTGGCACTGCCTGGGGAGCTCAGAACTGCTGGGCCAAACCCACCACCTGCCCTGTCCCCACCCAGTGCTGCAGCTTCAGTCCCAGGTTGGCAGGGAGCTGGTTCCCATCTGTGCAGGACATTGTCCAGAGGTAGAGAGGGGCCACCTCTTTTACTAGCCTTCCCTTAAAAGCTGAAAGAGTTTAAGACCCCAGGAAACACTACCTCCTGCTTCCTGGGATCACGTGCCTTTTCTTAACCAATCACTGATAAATGGATGGGATCACCTCGACTGGCATAGCCTAAGGATGTCCCACCGGGAGCCAGGGCCCACCCCCCAGCTCCAGAGCCATGCACGCTTGGGGGCATAGAATGGTCCTGGAGAGGTGATCGTAATGCCGACCGCAGTCTTCTTTTTTAGCTTATTGGAGGTGTGCAGGCACTTTAGATTTGATGGTAATTGTTGGTCTAATCTTACCAGTACCCTATGTCATACTGCACAAGTTCAGGGCACACCAGTCTGAGTGGCATACCTGGAATTGCCAATATCACACACCATGTGAATTTACTGAATAAAAAAAAAATCCTTCAGGTCATGTTATCCTTGGAAATGCAAATTTTGTTCTCCATGAATACTTTGGCTTAAAAAAACAGGCTAATTATAATATTGTTACTAGTAATTATGTGAAAAAAATATACAACAACTGACCAGGAAGAAAAAGTATAAAAATGAACAGAGAGCACAGGATGAGGGGGGAATAAAGAGAAGATTCTGAAGGGTTTCAGAGATCAGGCATGTTCAGAAGGTGGGGGTGTCCCTCTTCCATTTCCACCAGCACCTGAATACCCAGTATTCCTCTTGTTGGCAGGCTTCTTTGTGACTTACCACGTGTTTGATTACACAGGAGAAGGTGGCGAGACAAAGGCCACACATCGAAACTTGAGCAGGAGGGACTCACCCTGGCTGACAGGTAGGGCACAGCTCAGAATCTAGAAGGGGTGGTCACTATCTTGGGAGAACACAGCTGGCCCACACGCAAGGCACTAGAGGGTTGTAGTATTGTCCTCCCAGAAGGCCACATATGGACTCCTCAAATGCCTTGCTCATGATTTTGATTTGTTTCTCTAGGTAGTGACCCAGATGGGCTTTCCCAGTCCAAACTGGGTTCCCAATTCTGTTAATCAGTGTGCGTTACTATACCAAAGTAACTGAGATAACTAATGTAAAAAGAGAAAAGGTTTGTTTTGCTTTACAGTTTTAATAATCATTTGGCCCCATTGCATTTGGGCTTGTCTTGAGGCAGTACATCATGGCAGGGGGACATGCAGAGGAAGCTGCTCACCTCATGGTGGCTGAGAAGTGAAAGAACAAGAGGAAGGGGCCAGGGATCCAATATCCCCTTCAGAGGACCACCTCCAATGACCTAACTTCCTCCCACTAGGCTCCACCTCTTAAAGGTTCCATCACTTCCCAATAGCACCAGAGGCTGAGGACCAGGCCTTTGACACATGGGCTTTGGATGTTTAGGATCCAAACTAAAGCACCTACTTAGAGCTGCAGTGTGAGAGGCAGCTCTTGGGTAGTGCCTTTGGAAGCCCATGTGGTTGTTTTGAACCTGTTCGGGGAGATGAGATCTGCCTAGGTGAACAGTGCTGTCCATAATTTTACTGTAGTAGTAACTCACTGCTCTTTAAATGAAAATTCCCTCTAAGGAAATGGCTTCAAATAATCATGGTCTGCCTAGGCAGGAGGGACGTGATCAGGGACTAGCTGGGATCCCTAGTGCTCCTGGGACTGACACTGGAGAAATATTTTGATAGAAAGGAGGCTATGGGGAAGTTTTGGCAGCACTGTGGATTTTGTTTTCTGAGTCTGAGGTTGTAGTGGAACAAGAGAAATACCTCTCAGGAATGCTGTGGTCTTCATCCTAGCCCCTCTCTGTCCTGGGCCAGGACCCTGTAGCCCCTCACTTGGCTTCTGCAAGTCCTGGGAGCGGTAGTGTTTGGTTTTCTTTCTGGCTGTATCCATTCCTAACTCCTACTGACTTCTTCCAGAGACCATCTGAAGAGTAGTATTTTGCTCTTTGTTTTCTGTGTCCCTTGAGTTCCTTGGAAAAGTACTCATTTCTTTTTATCTTTGTCTCTTTATGATGGTCCCTTTGGGGGCAGTGCAAGATGTACCAGAAGTAACCAATGCTGGAAAGTCACAAATGCTCAAGGGCTCTCAAGATACTCTTGCAGAAGTAATTCTTGGTCTATATTAAAAGGTAATTGTGTTAAGAAAGGTTTTTCTTTTCTTCTTTTCTTTTAAAGTCATTGTGCTTGGCCTAACCCCGTGGGATTTTTTGTTTTTGTTTTTCCTGGACCGTGATACCACAAGGAGCTTTTAGTGCTTTTCTCAGGCCACAACACATGGTCAGGTCCTCAGTAAATCTATGTTGAGAGGATCTGTTCTTCCCTTCTTATCAGTCTCCTTTCCCTTCAGGAAGGTCCTGTGGAGCTTCTGAGAAGTGTCTTTTAAAGCCAAAGATAAATATTCAAGCAAATTGGAAAGTTGCAAGTAAAACCCCCAAAACCACTTCTATCCCCTCAAAGGTAGTTGTAAGGATTTCTGCAGATGCCGACTCTCTTTAAGAGACTCATTTACCACCAAGGCAGAATGACAGTAGGGGGCACCACACAACATCTTCCTGGTGGCTCACTTTTGTTCTCTCTTCTCTCCTCCTTTCACACTTTCCCTTTATAAATCTTTACTAAATGCCTAAAGTTCTGGGTGCTTGGTAGAAGGGTGAGTAAAGCAGATGTGGTTTCAGCCTCCATATAGCCCAAGGGCAAGTGGAGAGGGCTAGTCACCCAACAGAGAATGCAGCTGTAGATGGGTCTGTGACATTTCTGCTTTATAACTGGTGAGGTCCCACCCATATTGAAAGCTTTTGAGGTCTCGTTTTTCAAATCATCAGAATCCTTTGGTGTGTTTGTTGATTATCACACCATTTAGTATTTCTCCATTCTTTTATGTTAAAAAATGTGTGTTTGTCTATTACAAATTAGAATGAGGCAAGTTTAAGCAATCAATTACAGGTTGAGTATCTCTAATCTGAAAATCTGAAGCTCAAAATGCTCCAAAATTCAAAACTTTTTGAGTGATGGTGTCAAAAATGGAAACTTATGTACTGTTAAACTATATTTCATGCACAAAATTATTAAAAATATTGCATAAAATTATCTAAAGATCATGTATATAAGGTATGTGTATATATATAAACATAAATGATTAGACTTGGGGCCCATCCCTAAGATACCTCATCGTGTATGCAAATACTGTGTTCCAAAATCTGAAAAAAAATCTGAATCTGAAACACTTTTGCACCTAAGCATTTCAGATAAGAGATACTCAACCTGTAATCTCCCCCTCCTTTGTCAGGTTGGCCAGTGTATTTGACAAATTTGTGTTTGCTTTTGTGATTGTATCACAGTACAGTTAGAAATAGTTTCGTTGAGTTTGCAAGTGCTTTTGCATATTGGTTTTCTCCTCTCTTGTCTCACAAGCAAACTATATTTCTGCTCCCCTGAAGTTAAGCAGAGCAAGGTGACTGAGTTCTGATGGAATTATGGGAGAAGTGATGTACCCTACTTCTAGGCCTTGCTTCTAACCTTTTGAAAGATCCTCCATGTGCTTTTTCTTTGTCTCTCAACTGGAAAGAAAGAAATTCAGTGGAAGACTTTGAGGCCCCAGGCTCAGGTGTCGGCGAGGCCAGCTGCCTGTTTTGTATACAAAGTTTTATTAAATATAGCCAACACTCAATTGGTTAAGTGTCGTTTATGGTGCTTTCACACTGGGAAGAGGTGAGTGCAGTTACCACTCAGGTCTCCTAGCCTGTATAGCCTAAAATATTTACTATCTAGTCCTTGAAGAAAAAATGTGCTGAACCCTTCCTTAGGGACAGCAGAGCAACAGAATGACAGGAACTGGATTCCTGAATGACTGGGTGGAGCAGGGTTTCTCTTTCCCATCTTCCAGGCCAACGTGCATCAGTAGACAGTGACATTAAAGAGAATTAAACCTTCATTGTATTAAGCCACAAATACTTTGAGGTTATTTGCTAATATTATTCCCTCTAATAAAAACATAAGTCATTTTACAGAATAAAAATAATAGCTAATATTTATTGAGCATTTTTTCTGTGCCAGGTACTGTTTTATGTGCTTCTATATTCAGTTCTTCCAATAATCTTATGAAGTATTACTACTGTTTTTAAAAAATAATTTTTAACTGATACATAAAAAGTGCACATATTCATGGGGTACCATGTAAAGTTATATAATATGTACTTTTTTTTTTCCAGTTCTGGGGATTGAACCCAGGGCCTTGCAGATGATAGACAAGTGTTCTTCCACTGAGTTACATCCCCAGTCCTAAAGTTTGTACTCTTAGTAACCATCCTATGGAAGAGGAAATGAAAGGCTATGTGATGTGCCTTTCAGGGACTGAGCTGGGGAGAGGGGAGCTGGGACTCCTATTCAGGGAATCAGGTCCATACTCCAGAATGCAGGCTCCTAAGCCTCCTCTTCCCCTTGCTCCCAATTTCTACCTAACTCAGAATCTCCAAGTTCTTCCCTGGAAACTGATTTTCACCACAGGCTTCTATAGTGCATTATTATCCTCACTGTGCAGGTGAGAACACGGACCTGGAGAAGTGAGCGCCAAAGGTTGCTTGACCAGCAAGGGGCAGGTCTGTAACATGAACCCAGAGCTTCCGAGGCTACATTTCAGACTCCTTTCGCCCCTCCACAGGGGACACAAGTGGACTCAGCAAACACTCTAGATTTGAAGCAGAGTGTTTTCTTTGGGTGTTGATTTATATTCAAAATGCACCAGCCTGTCAAATTGCTGTTGGACATTAGCCCATCCTTGAACTATCACCATAACAACATAGACATACGGAGAGGATTGTCAGGTGGGCTAAAGCTGACGCCAGTCCAGGGTAGAATGGAGTGTTGCAGAGAGTGGGGGTGGGTCAAGGATCCCCCTGCGGTTTGTTTTGATAAGTGCATTTCATGGTATAGACTGAAAGTGGTTGAGAGGGGCACTGTTCCAGGGGCTTTAACATCCCAATTCATCCAGGACAACACTTTTTAGCAACTTAGCTCAACCTCTCATGATGACATGGTGTTTATAGGACTGTGTTTCAAGATATGATTCCTAGGAAGGAGTGACTATTGAAAATTCAGATTCCTGCTGGGTGCAGGTATGGGAATACAGGTATATGCCTGGGGAGACTGAGGCTGGAGGATTGCAAGTTTCAAGGCCAACCTCAGAAATTTGCCAGACTATTTCATAATAAAAAATAAAAAGGGCTAGGGATATGGCTCAGCTGTAGAATGCCCCTGGGTTCAGTTGCCAGTATGGGGTGGGGGAAGTGGATTCCTGAGTCAACCCAAGATCCAAGACATAGAATCTCTGGAGAGAGGTCCAGAACCTGTATTTTAAACCAGTGATATAGACGATTGTGGCGTAGTCTATGGATGGAGGACCATGGCCTCAGAGAAGCATGGCAAGTGAAAATAATGTCCAGATTTCACTCTTCTTTTTGTGGTCAGGTGGTAAGCTCATTTGGCAGGTAGATGAGGACAATGAGTAGGATCATTTCCTGCCATCTTTTTTGCTGGGCAGGAAACCCACTGAGTGTATCAGTTCTCTTCTCACGAGAATCACTTTTAGAAAGGAACTTCAGCATCATATCTCAGGTGTGTCATTTCAGATCTTAAAATTGCTTTCCTCTGTGATTCTTAATTTCTAACAGTTGGGAATTGAGACCTCCTCTGTCAGGGGGAGCAAGCCAGGACAGCTCAGGGCCAGCTTGGGGACCCTTGTGAGTTGTCACCTTATAGTGCCCATCAGTCCCTTTCTGCCCACTGTTTCCCTGCCCATGGTTCCCATGGATATGCACTGGAGATGACTCTCTCCTTGCAGAACTCAACATTTGCAGAGTGTGGAGACATTAAATTCCCCAAAGCACAGACTGCCTTGATTCCTGGAATGTGCACTGGGGAAGATGCACATGTTCTAGAAGAATTGGAAAGTGAGTGGTGGAAATTAGAGGGGTGGGGTTGGCATGGGCACGAGCCCAGGGAGAGCTGGATGAATGGCAGGGCCTGAGAGGCACAGATAAGCCATTACTTATGGTACATGGGCCATTACTTCTAAAGCATTCAAATCGATGAATAAAAATTAAGACTCTTGATAGGATATAAAGGGAAAGATGGTACAGAGGACATAATACTCCTTGTGGAAGAGGATCTTGGCTTGGGTTCTGGAAGGGTTGGGGGAGATGAGTTCAGGGTAGGCAGGACTACCGTCACTGGCTCGGGGGTCTTTGACAGTGCAGGATGTTTGGCTGTGGATGGAGGCGGAAGACCCTTACCCTGCCACTTGTTGTGCCTTCACTAGCGAGGGAAGAGATTTTCTAGGACTTCTGGGTTACATGAAGGCCCCTTCCTCCTCAGGATCCCCATAATTTACAACCACACCCCCTGCCCATTAACCAAGCATGGAAATAAGGAGTAAAAAGACAGGAGGGTGGAGAGCAAGGGTAAGGTAGGAGAGGTGCCCTGGGAGCGCCCGTCTGCCCCTTGTCAAGCTGGTATCTCAGAGCAGCAGGGCCTGTTCTCCTATTGGGAGTGGGAGTGCCGGCCACAGGGCAGCACATAGGCTCCACATGCTCTGTCTGTTTTCTGGGTCTCTATTCCCTGTATATGCCCAGGGCTCTGTAGAACCGGCCTTCATGGACTCAGACTGAATGACAAAGCCCAAGAGATGCAGTTGAAAAACCAAACACACAAACCTTTAGGAGTAAGGATTTATCAGAACACAGCCACGCCCATTCATTTACATATGCCTGGACTGCCACAGGGAGAGTCCTTGCAACGGGGACTGTGTGGCCTGGGAAGCCTCAAAATGTTACTGTCTGGGCCTTTATAGGCGGAGTTTGTCCATCCCTGCTCCAGAGAGACCTGGACCAGCATTTAAATGCTCAGCCTTAAAGTGAAACATATCACTTCTACTCACAACTCAGACATGGGAGGCCAGGAAGTATATCCTACTATGTGTCCAGGGTAGGGGCATAATCAGAATATTTGGCAAATACCACTAATGACCACCTAAGCACCTTTTTATGTGTTGGGCTCAGCAATGGGTGCTAGACATAGACAGATACACAAGACAAATCTTTGATCTCAAGAAACAGAAGGAGTGCCAGAATTTGGAGGTTGGGAGGAGGAGGGCTAAGTATCGGGGCAATTCCAGTGCCCTGGAAGACGTAGACCATCTGGTCTGAACTGCTAGAGATGGCAGATATTCTCACGGCTTGATGACAGGCAGACCTGGGCACTGGCCGGCTTGGCAAGCGGCGGGGGTGACAGATTCCCCTGATGAACATTTATATCAATAATAGAAGGGTTGTTTAACAGGAATTCTTAAAGGAAAGATGAGATAATTTCATGTTTTGATATTCGTAAAATTGATTCCGTTGAAGCCCGAGCTCCGCCGTGCATATTATTGCTGCTGTAATTTTGGCAAAGATGTGATTCAAATTGGCAAAGTGTCTGTGCAGGGGAAATCCAGTAAGGAGAAAGAGTGGGAGGGTGGGCCAGGAAACAGAGATCAGGAGCCAGATCCTGGTGGCCTGGTGAGAGCTGGTGGCCCAGGAGCCTTTGCTGCAAAGGGCAGGAGCGGGAGGAGGCTGAAGACCACAGAGTCCAAGAATACTTGGAGTTGCTGGAGCTGCTAACGCCTGGGGAGGAGTGGGAGCAGACAGGGGAGGGGTGCGTGCATGTGTGTGGTGGGGGAGAGACATTTAAACATCGTAGGAATGAAGGATAAATTTAAAACCCATCAAGTGCAGTTGAGACAGAATGACAACGTGAGGAACATGAATCACTCTTTCTAGGGACCCACCCAACTCTTGGCAGGATTTAGAACATATTTTCTCCTTTATGTCTCCTTCCTATCAAGCTCAGTCTGGAGCTTTTTACCTTCCCATTCCCTGTTCCCTGGACCCAACCTTGGCAGCCTGGAGTCTAGTGCTGACCAGCCTGCTCAGGAGCTCAGTACCACGAGGACTTGGGGTATGCTGCTGCCAGGGTGGGGGTGACCAGTCCAGATGCTGGAAAAGGAGGAGACAAATGAAGAAGATGCCATTGGGACCCCTCTCCAGGGAAGTCAGGTTCTATTTAGTGGTCACATGAGGCCTTAGCACATATGCATTATCATTAGCCTTTCTTTTCTATAGTTACCTTAGTGTAGGGGTTGGGGGAGGGGGACTGGGAGAGACATCTATGGGTTCTGCTTCATGGGAAGAGGCAGTGGGTGATAAATGTACTGGGAAAAAATTAGGAGCTCAGTCCCGAAGCCTGAGTTCTCTCCTAGTTCTGACCTCTATTGGCACCGTGACCCTGGGCAAGGCTCTCTACCTCTCTGAACCTCAGCTTCCTCATCTATAAAATGCCATGTTTAGGTCATTAAGATTCCTGACCATTTGATCTTCTTTGTTTTTGTGATTCCCATTGTGACTTTCAGCAGAAACCAGAGAAGGCAGGGGGCAGCTGTGGAGGGCAGCATTCTAGAAAGATGCATTCCCAGGAGCCCAGCACAGTCTCAGCCTATAGTGGGGACTCACTGAGCATTGGACGGAATCGGATGCCAGGGCTCCTCTGAACACTTAGAGCACTTGGCACTTAGACCCAAGGAGATACATGTGTGCCACTTGGGGTCACTAGGGGTGTGGCTGGGAGTGTGAGGGGTGGGGAGCTGGAAATTCAGGATTGGGTCCTGCCTGGAAGGAAGACAGTAAGCAGATATCTTGAAAAATTGATAATCTGATGTCCTTTCAAACCAAAAGGACTGTCCCCAAGACCTCAGGCTTGAAATGGAAACTTTCTGGACCCCCTGGATTCCTTAAGTTTTCCTCTTTGCATGTGCTCTTCCTTTTGCCTACTATCTTCTCCCATTCCTCTCCTAGAAAGCTTGGTTAAACTCCCTTTCCTCCACAAAACCCTCCTGACCATGGCCCGATGGACAAGGTGCCCCTTTGATGAGCCCTGCTCGCCGTCAGGTCTACATCAATATGCTTCCTGGTCATCCCAGGCAGACAGTGGGGACTAAGACCCGTTCATCTTGGTCTGTGCTGTGCCTGGCACATGGTAAGCTGTCAGTCAATGCCAATTAGATGAGAACCTCTTTCCAGAGGTGAATCTGGCCATATCTTCCCCAGCATGGAAAGAAGAAGGCTGTGGGGGAGCCAGCAGGGACACCTGAGTCCACTCATGCTCTCTGGACCCTGAGGAGGATCCATGCATTAGGAAAAGAGGAAGGAACCTACATATAGTACTCAGTTCTCAAGAAGAGCCCACCTTGCTGCTGGCCCTGGTGGAGACAGGGAGCCTGTGGTCAGGCCAGCAGATGGTAGTAGGAGTACACAGAGGAGCTGGGATACTGGGAAGCAGGATCGAAAGATTCTATTGTTCAGATTGGGAGACAGTAGCCAAATGGCTGTCCACCCAAGATGATGGCCTTTGGAGGAATCCTCTCCTATGGGAGCACTCTGAAATACTTATCACCACTGCACATGTAGATGGGCCCCAACTTACGATGGATTTTTTTTTTTGACTTTGTGATGGTGTGAAAGCTGTATGCATTCTGAGTTTTGATCTTTTTTTTTGAGTTTTGAGTTTTGATCTTTTCCTGGCTGTTCAGTGCCATCCTCTGTGATTCTGGGCAGCAGCGGAGCTGAGCCACAGTTCCCAGGCAACCACATGACCACCAGGGGTGACAACTGATAGTCTACCTTGTGCTGTATTGATGTTTGGTATGTTAAGCATGGTAATTGTACTTTTGACTTTGAGATGTCCAACTTATGATGGGTTTGTTAGGAGATAGACCCAACAAAGGTGAATCTGGCCGTAAGTGGGGGAGCATCTGTAACTGTGTAACTGTGTTTCTTAATGTCAGCCTTCTGCACTAGACGGTGAAGTCCAGGGTAAGAACCAAGCCTGCTTTGCTTAAGCTCTGATACCCAGCAGCTGCTATCCGGACTGGTCCACAGTGGCTGATCCTGGTTTCAGTGTCATTTATGGAGCTCCTACTGTGTGCCAGGCTTGCCATATAGCACTAAGCAAGCCAGCAGGGGTTTCCTCAGAGGACAACGCCATTAACTTCTTTCTCTTCTCTATTTCCCTGTGCCCACGACCCTCCCCCACCTTCTCCTCCCCACCCCTTGTCTCTGCCCGCCCTTCCCCTGGCAGAGCAATGTTCTGTGATGGTGCCCGAGATGCGTGGACTGAGCCCAGGCCGAAGGCTGCCCGAGCCCGCCCTGTGCCCCACTGCGGGCTGGAGCCCTGAGCCCGGGGCGGCGGGCCGCCGGCGCCACATCCTGGCCCTGCCTGAGGAGGAGGCATGGAGGCCCCAGCAGTGCGCCCTGCTGGAGGCCGACGCCTCGGACGAGGTGGGCATGCTGCCCGCCTCCCCACGTGCCACCGTCGCAGGCTTCGACAACTTCTTCCCGGTGCAGGAGGGCGAGGGCCCGGGCTGGGAGGGCGGCTCCAGCCCCTTCCTGCCGGTGAGCCCCGAGGTCATGAAGCGGCGGCGCGGGGGCCTCATCGAGCAGCGCGACATCATCAAGGCCCACGAGGCGCACAAGATGCAGAGCACCCCGCAGGCGCGGCGCAAGGAGTGGGAGTGAGTACTGGGGGGTCGGGTGGGGGGCGGGGCCGGGCAGACCAGACGGGCAACAGGGCCGGGGATGGCCGCTCCCCAGGGCCCGCGCCCTCGGAATGAGGTCCCTGAGGTCATCTCCTGCCAGCTGTTGGCCTCAAGAACTTTACTCAGGTCTCCGCTGTCACATGGGGGCAAGCAAGCTCGTCTCCCACCCCCACCCCAGCTCACCCATTTTACTCAGATCCCAGGGAGGAGGAATTGCGGTCTGGTTCCTATTCTGGGCCTCCCTGTAAGACCTGCAGACTCCTTCAACTTGTGCATCATCCCTCTCATCTTTCCTTCAGGAACTGCAGCTCACCCTGCGCTTTCTGGTACCATGCTCCGGGGAATGATTGCATTTGGGGGCAAGTCTCCTGTGGATGGAAGAGATTGACCAAGATTTGTGGCCACCCATGGTTTTATCTCAGCTCTTTTTGTGTAGAGGAAAAGGGTTTCCGCCTTAGGTTGACTTTAATTCATACTCTCTGAGAATTTAGGTTTTTATTTTCGAGGAGTTGTAATTTAAACGAAGTTGGTATTTAATTCTCAATTGCTCCGGGTTATACTCCACTTAAGGACTTGTTCTCCCGCCCCTTGGCTGACAATTTATTGTGTATGTTTATGTGTCCTTTGGTCTGTGTGTCGTTCTCTCCTCTTGCCTTGGATTGTTGAATTGTTAGATATCATTAAATGCAAAGAGATGAGTCGCAGGTGCTTTTTAACAGAGGTCCTCCTGGTGGAATCTACCTGCTTGTTTTCCCTGGGGGTTGGGCATGGTGTGGATGGGGCTTGTGGATGGTGTGGATGGGGGTAGATGAGCTGCTGTTTCATGTGGATGTTCTGTTGTTAGTTCATTCATTCATTCCATGAGCCCTAATGCGTGTCAGGCTCCTGGGATTCAGAGAGGAGTTGAGGGCAGCCAGGATCCGGCAAATCTCTGGCATCATTAGACTTGAGAACCTCACATACAGCTCTCCTTCAGTGCTGGGCAACATTGTAAGTACCTTGCATGTCAATTCTCACCATAACAGTGGAGTTGTTGCAATTATTATCACATTTACCCAGTGAGGCACGGAGAAGTTAAGTGACTTTCTCACAGTCCAGTAATACCTGCATCGCTACTGAGACTTGATATTGGTTAGTGATTTGAGGCCTGGCAGTCTGGTTCTGGAGGTCACAATTGTAATGATGAGGGCACAGTGGCTTTCATTCTAATTCCCACAGCCCTTGTCATCTCAACAACCCATTGAGGTATGAGAGACTTGGGACTGATTCTCAAGGTGACCTAATTGCTGGTATGACCTTGAGTAAGTCACTTCAGTGTGGCTTGGAAAATGAGTAGAAGTAGGAGGCCATTTGGGTACTTTGTAGCTCTGGAGTTGTTTTTTTTCTTCATATTCAGAAGGACCGTCCTTTTCTGCTTCTCTGTTTTATGTTCCTAACAGGAACTGAACAACTGCCCAATGCCTGTTGTATGGCCTGGCCCATGAATCCCTACAACACTCGATGAAAAACCAGCTTCACCACGACTAGCAATGTGTGAATAACTGTCGTGTCTCACTAGGGTCAACTTTTGCTAATTGGAGGATTGCAAGTTCTAGTGCCAGCTGTCTCCCTGGGGAGGTGGTGGGGACAGTGGCAAGGTTGGAAACTGCTTTCACACAATCAGGTCCTTGAGGAGGTAAAACAGGGAAGACATACCCATGGCCTTGGGTGGTGTCAACCTGCAGGAATGTAGCAGTGAAGGAGGAGCCCACAAAGGAGGTGAGAAGGAGGGGTAGTGGGGGACCGGGAGCGTCTAGGGACAAAGAAGTGAAAAGAAGACGGTGTTCGGAGGGAAGTCATTGTTGTGCGGGATGCTACTGAGAATTCAAATCAGATGAGGGTTTTGAAGCGATCATTGGTGATCATTGGGCCACAGAGAGATGACCTTAATGGGAGCAATTTCAGTAGGGTGGCGGGGTCAGAAGCCCAGTTGGAGTGGGCTAATGAGACAATGGAAAGAGATGGACGGTGGTGTTGCCTCACCCACCCCTGCTCCCCCACGCTGCACCCTCATCCCTGGAGTTGACCTGGAAGACCTCCATGATTGACACCGACATGGCTTTCCCCCGACCACCCAGATTCCCTCCTTTAGGACCCTGTAAGTCCTTCATCTGAGCCCCGCCTCCCCCAGTTCTCCAAACCCTAATATCCCACCTTCTGGGACTTAGGTTCCACCATCAGAAAAGTACTCGAATGCCTCGCACTGCTCCGGACATTCCCTCCACTTTCTTGTTTTTACTGGAACTCTTCAAATCCAGGTTTTGTCCCAGTCAAATAAATGGCACTTGCCGTGGTGACATTGGTCTCACCCGTGCCAAATCCAACAGACAACTTCCCATGTCCATCTCCTTCGACCTGGTGGCAGCAGCAGCATGTGCTCACCCCCTCTTTGTCTGAAGTCCTTTTCCACCCGGCTGTCATGATGCACTCTTGGTTCTCTTCCCACCCTGCCGATGCCCTTCAATCTCTTGCCAGTCCCCTCTGCCTTTGCCCAGTCCCTGACCATCGGGGGGCCTGGGCCTTTTCTCTTCTCTCCGCACCTACCTCCTAGTGAGCTCACCCAATCCCAGAGCTTTAATTACCTTCAATATGGATAACTCCCAATTTTGTATCTCCAACCCAGGCTCCTCCCCTGAATTACATACCACTTGTCTGTAGGCATCTCAGACTTCACTTGTCCAGCACCAGAATATTGATTGTCCCACGCTGTTTCCCTGTCACACACACAGGCAGGCATCCTTTGCCCTGGAGCATCCATTTCTGGAAAACAGGAACTTTGTCTTATCTCCAGGGTGCAGAGCGATGCCTGGAATATGTGGCTCACACTATTTCCCGAAGGAATGATGGAATCCACAGGGGGATCCATAGCCATTCCAGCCAGGCGCTTCTGGGGAGGGAGGTAGCCGAGTGAGTTCCTGGGATCAGCCGTGTGGTTGCGCAGGTTGCTGACTGCTCTGCATCCTCAGGGCTGCTCACCCTCGTCTCCTGCTTCCTGGTTTCTCCTCACTCTCATTGGCACGCAGTCGACTTTGCTGATGCACAAAGCCAACTGGAAACCACCCTGCGGTTTCCTACATTCCTTTGCCAATAGCTAGGTGAGCGAGTGTGGGACGGGGAGGACTTGGGAGGGCAGGAGACCCCAGGGTAGGGTCTGTGTTTTCCCATGGAAAGTTCTTTAGGTGTTCCCTGAAGATGATTGCTTCAGTGGATATTCAGTGGATATTCAGCAGATATTCTTGTTCCCAAAGAATCTTTTGGAAGGTTTGCTCAGGCCTGGCATGTGGGTTATGAAGACCTCTTGATTAATAACAAGTGTTTCTCATCTGCCAAGGTTTTTGACTTTAGCAAGTGAGTATGCAACTGTGTGTTTTTTTTTTTTTTAATATTTATTTATTTATTTTAGTTTTCCGCGGACACAACATCTTTGTTTGTATGTGGTGCTGAGGATCGAACCCGGGCCGCACGCATGCCAGGCAAGCACGCTACCGCTTGAGCCACATCCCCAGCCCTGCAACTGTGTTTTACTAACAAAGTACTTTAATCCCCTCCAGCTTACAAAGTGTTTTCATATTTACTATCTCACCTGGCCCGCAGGATGACACTATAGACTTGCGGTTATTATTCCTGAATTATAGAAAAGTGAGGCCCAAAGTTAACTATGATGCTGGATCCAATGCCTGCCGCTATTGATGGAGCCCTGGCTATGTGCTAGGCGCTTCGTATGTATCATTTATACTAACGAAAATAATAGGTACTATTAGAAAGAACAGAAACATTTCATAAGGGACTATTATTACATATAGGTTTGGAAGAAAGGAAATTATGTGTAACTTTAAAGTCTGCGTAGGTTGGTATGACTTAGTCTATACAGAGGGAAGCGTATTTCCATAATCATAGTACTTATCACACTGTATTGTAATTGCCTGTTTATGTATCTGTGTGCCCTGCTAGACTGTAAGCAGAGGTCTGCCTGCTCTCCGTGGTGTCTCTATCCCTTAGCACAGTGCCCGGCACATAATAGACACTTTATAGATGTTTGCAAAATGAAAAAGAAAAACCCATAAAATGTTATTTTACACTCTGGGAAACTTGGGCTTAATGAGGTTGAGTTTCCTGCTGGGTATCACAGAGGACCCACACCACGTCCTCTGACTCTAAAGCCTGTGCTTCTTCTAGGTAGGCATACTGTCCACTTTGGAGTCCCTAGTAGTGACCATCAAACACCCGGCACATGCTAGGAGCTCAGTTCATACTGAATTCTTACACTGCCCTTGGCAAACTGTGTGACTGTGGGCAGGTTGTCACCTCTGCATGTTTAGAGGACAGGTGAGATTTCATGCCCATTCTGAAAGCTTGATGTAACTTTTAACCACATTTATTAGATGGATAGACTGGCTGGCGAGTCCCAGGGTGGTTCTGGGCTGCTTCTCTGCATACCTTCTCCCTGGCTGATGTCAGCCATGTCTACATCTTTGCAGGTGACTCCTAAATATAGATTTCCCAAGGACCCCCACTCTTGTGGCCAAATGCTTGCCTGGTATCTCTCACTGTCTGGCATCTAGGACTTGGCATGGCTAGAAGGGAACTCTTCCTCCTCTCCTGATGCAACTCAACCCCCGAATTTCTCTGTGTCTCAAAGAGATGGCACTACCATCTGTCCACTTGTCCCCGCCAAATACTCTCATTATCTTTTATTTCTCTTTTTCCCTCTGCCCTCACTTCTGGTCAGTTGGCAAGTGTGTCAACACCATCTCCCAGACATATCCCAAGTGCCAGTGCTTCTCCGTCCTCACCGGTCATCTCCAAGCTGCCAGCACTCAGACCATGACAGTGGCCTCCTAGCTGGTCTCTCCCCTTGCATCTTGTTTCCTTGGAACCAGGGACTGTGTCTGTTCACACAGCAGACAAGGTCTTTTAAGAAATACTCAGTTTTCCTTTGCATTCAGAATATGATCCGAACCCCTTTTCCTGGTTTATGAATGCCTCCCCATCCTCTGTGCCAGGCTCCTGGCCCCATCCCTGCCCCTCCCTCCCCCCCCCCCCCCCCCGCCGTAGGTTCCCTCCACTCCCACCCTCTGGCCTTCTTTCTGCCCTGGCTCTGTGCTCTGTCTGGAATGTTCTTTCTCTGGATCTTAACAGGGTGGGTTCATTCTTGTCATTTAGGCCTTAGGTACCTCCTAGAAAGGTTCCCTTCACACAGTTCAAGAGAGATACCTGGCACCTGTGGCCCGTCACCCTGTGCAGTGACTGCCTCTCCTGACATGCGAGGAGTGAGTTCACTGCTTGGTCAACCGTGAAGCCCAGTGCTGAGAAACAAGCCTGACCCCTGGGCCCTCAGTCAGTGTTTGTGAACGAGTCAATGCTCCAGAAACTGTGGGCATTGTTATAATTAGGACCTGGAGGCTCACCTGGCTTCTCACAGCCCCCAGCCATGTTGTCAGGTCTAGTCCAGGAAGCCCGGAACACTGGCGGCTCGAGGGTAGACCAAGGTCAGCCCTGGGTGTGGATCTCGTGGGCCGTAGAGCCTGGGTTGGTTAAGTGGCGGGTCGCGTGGGCACTGTCCTCCTCCAGGCTTCATGATCACCATGAAGCCACGTCTTATTTGACTTTGAGCAAAACATTCAATATTTTTGAGCCTCATTTTCCTCCTTTGCAAGATGACGGATGTGGACAATGACCTTTTGGAATCGTGATGAAGGATGAACAGCATGTAAAGTACTTAAACAGAGTTTGGTGGTTGTCCCCTGATGTGTGGCTCCTGACTTTGGGAGCCCATCATTTTCGTAATTGTCTCCAGTGGGCGTTGGAGGATGGCTGGATCCCGGGTGCAGAGGCCGCGGTTGGGGTGGGATCTGCCACATGGGTCACAGCAGCCTATCCCAGGTTGAAGGTGGAAACAAACAGCACCTGGCACAGGAGGCCATCGACACACACCAGCCGTCATTATCACAGAGAGCAGTCACCTCAGGGGCAGGAGAAGGAGTGGGGGTCTCAAGAGGCTGGGCAACAGCAGGTGCTTTAAGGAATCATTCCTGTGTTGCCAGGTGGTGTCCTGTGGTGACCAAGGCTTGGGGGATCCAGTTCTGAAACCCCACTTCTGTCTCGTGCTCTGCTGCTCTCCTGACTCAGGGCACCAGACTAGCTGGTCAAACCTCCAGCCAACACCCTTGTCAGCTTTTGTAGTATATTCGACATGGCCACAGGTTCTCTAAGGAAACAAATAACTCAGTCTTGAGACTTTCTAGCTGAATTTTAAAGGCCACTAGGTCAGTTTTTCTCTGGCCTCTTGAAAGGCAGCCAACCTCAATGCAGATCTAAACAAGTGGAGAAATCCTTTCATGTGCTGCCACCTGCTGGCAAAATCAGGCATTACTTGGTTTAGTTCTTTTCTTGAAGACTACAATCTGCAGACGGGCTTTTGCCATAAGGGTACCTGGAAGAATTTATTTACTTAAATAGAAATGTTTAACTGAATGACCCAGTATTCAATTCTATTTAAATTTGCCTGTCTCTGGGGCAGAGTCTCCAGGTCACTAAATCCCTGCCATCCCCTCCTGCCCTACTTTGGGCTAATTCTGTCATTTGGATGAGAGGTTGCCTCGAAGACACCTGAGTTTCTAAACCCTGCAAAGCCCAACCCCCTTGCTCAAATATGGAGCCTTTCAGGCTCATAGGGTTGCAGCATAATCGGCTTGCAGAAGCCAGGACATATGCCAATGGAACACAGAAACCAGGAGCCTTCAATCCGCGGTGGTATCACTAGTCAGCAACACATTTGAGAACCAGGAGCCAAGAAGGGACCTGTAGCATATGCCCTGCTTTCTTGGAATTCTGAGCAGAAGAGGAAGGCACAGAGAATCCACAGAAGTGGGATCCCCTGGGATCTGACACAATTCCAGTGCCTCCTAGAGATTTGCTTTCAGATGGGCCCTCTGGAGGAACTTCGGCACACACCCTTGAATTTTCTTTACCTGTCCTTAAGGGATTGAAACAAGGGCCCGTTTCTAGGCCTGGTCTCTAGTGATTTTCCTTTGCCAACATTTCCCCCCTTCCAATCTTCCCCTCGAGAGCAGGCAGTGGGAATAAATTCAGTGTTGCTTGGGAGCAGTGTGGTGTCCTGCAGCGGAGGCCTTACTCTCTTCCTCCAGGGCTGGGCACTGAGGGCTCCTCTACAGACTGATCAGCCCCTGCTTGGAGCCTGGTGACTCTTGCTTCTCAGGATGCATGAGTACCCACCTTCTCTGAAGCCACCAGATGCCCTGGAGGATAGAAGTGTTTTCTAGAGCACAGTGTCAGGAGCCAGGATTTCATGGGCTTTGTTGTGGCAGTTTTTCCCTTCAAGGTCCAGGCTTGGAATCAGGAGGGAGGGGAGAAGAGGTGGTGACTGAAGCCTGCCCAGCTGTCCTGTCCACATCTGTGCTTCTTTTTCAGTCTTGTCCCAACTTTGATAGGGCAGGTGAGCCCGTGGCTCTTTCCCCAGGCTGCCTCTGCTCTGCCAGCATTGGCCTTGCCTGGGTGTTTTAGGAACACATACCTTCTGTATGGGTCAAGTTTCTACCCCCAGCCTTCACTTTGGGAAAAAAAAGGAAAAGTGGCGCCCTCTAGTGCCGATAGAGGCAAATTTCCTCTTTTTTCCTCTTATTTTTTTCTGTTCTTTTATGGTGCCCTCCAGTGGTATTTATGTGTATTGCAGCCACAGTCTCGAAGCTTTTCACAGAATTCCGTAGTATTGCTAGGAGGGGCGGGCGCACCCTAGAGGTCACTCATCAAATGACAGGTAAGGACAGCTAGAGGAGGAGAAGTTCTGGCAGCAAGAGGAGTGCCCAGCCCAGGGATTTCCATCTTAGTCCAAAGCCCTTTGCTCACCGCCCCAGTCCAGCTTTCCATCCTGAAGTAGCTCACATGGGTGCACAGCTGCACGCATCAAGAGAAAAGAGGAGGACATTTTGCTTTTGCTTGCAACAGGATGGATGAAGACACATACTCAGTGCTGAGCAGGGGAACATGATTGAAGGCATTTGCTCTGGCTTTTTTGACTGAAAAAACTTGAAATTGCTGAAATCATACACATAGGCTTAGGGTGGATGCCTACAGTATTCCAGGCACCGTGCTGGACAGGACCTTTAATAATATCCTCTCCCGCTATTCTTCAGCTCATGTTCAGGTGAGAAAGCCGAGGCCCAGAGGAAGAAGTACTAGCCATGCAGGGGCAGCGCCACCTCTCAGCCCAGGCCACCGCTTCTCAGGATGCTCCTCAGCGCCCCCACTTCCTCCTCCTTCACTTTGGCCCCTTTCAATATCTTTCTCTTTCTCCTTTCTCTGCAAAACCCAAAGTGGGGAAGGGGTGCCTCCCTTCCTTCCTCCTGTCTTGTCTGGGACTCCTGGGGACCCTCGGCAGCAGTGCTGACATCCCATCCCCAGTTGAGGTGTCCTTGCTCTTTACCTTAATTAAGATGCCACCTTCTTACCTAGTGACTTAGCTAACAGGGCCTCCATCCCCTCCCAGGTTCATAAAGGCAACAGGGAGAAGTTCCTGTTCTTAGCCTGGGTGGCCACGCCATTGTTCTGGGGACAGTGCTCATTGGGGGTGAGGGCAGCTTGGCCTGGCATTCCTGCCTGGGGTGCTGGGGTCAAGTCCCATTTTTTTCCTCTTCCCCTGGCCTCAGCCCTCTCAGGCTGCCGTCCACTGGGCTTCGTACCCCTTCTGTTTGTGTGGGAGCTGGAGAGCTCGTCCTTCCCTGCCTGCTCCCTGCCCTTCCTCTTTTCTGTCATGAGAATATATCACACACGGAAGTCTGCATTTTGCTTTTATTCTTTCACTTTAAATAATTAACAACATATGGTCAGCACCTTTTCTTGGTAGTTTCTAGAAAGACGTGTGTAATTTATGTCTCTTTGAGGCTACATAGTATTCCCAAGTGTGGTGGGACCCCAGTTTATTCACACAGCCCCCTCTTTGTAGGAAATTTCTGCAATGTACCATTATGACGCACATTTCTGTTCTTGTGGGATCAAGTCCTAGAAGCAGGTCTGTGGAGGGGACTCTCCCACACCGTGACCTTGCTCCCCCAAGGACTGATACTTCTCCCCAAGCCCCCTCCTCTGCATCTCAGCCTCCAATTGAAATGTGAACTTTTGCAGTCTGTTATCTCTCTGGCCCCACTGGAGAGGCCGAATGAATTAATAATAGGCCAGCAGGAAACAGAGAGATAGAGTCGTTAATTGCCAGCCAGTATGCCTAACCTCTTGGGGCCACTAATTAGCATGCTGACAGCTTCGGTTTCATCCAGAGCCAGAGCGATGCTTTGGGGATACTGGTGGCTCAGCTTGTGGCATCCGGCCCATGAGGAGGAGCCCTGCGCCTTCCTGGGTGGGATGGGGGTGCGCTTGCTGAATTCAGAAGTCCCTCCAGGGAACCCTGGGTGCCTGGGGTGGACAGCAGTGGGCTGGGAGTGGGGACAGGGATGGAGTGTCGGTGTCCAGGTGGTACTGGTCGGTGTGTGCTGTGCAGTGGGTTTGTGGCACTGGTTCTGCTGCAGGTGAGGGACACTTGCCAAGCTGTGTTGGGGATGGCATCTCAGGGAGATGTCCTGCTTTCTAAACATAGGCTCTCTCAAGAGGAGGTGCCCCAGGGTGGTGGCCTCCACGACAATACTGCTCTAGGCCTGGGGTCCCCTTTCATAACAACCCACTCCTGGGAGGGTAACCTTAAGCCACCAGTGTACTGCCACCAAGAAGCTGTGTGACCTTTGACGCCTCTTGCCTTTTTACCTGGGCTTTGTTTGTAATGTAGACTAGAGGTGGTCCTCATTTCTCTTTGCCGAGTTGCCTAGTGGGTAAATGTACAAGCTGTTTTTAACCCTGCTCTACCTACAAGCCGGTTGCTGTAGGTAAATCACTCCACCTCTCTGGCCTGTTTCCTCAGCCCTTTGTTTTGTGGAGCTAACCATCGTTTGATATTGAGGTGAAGTCCGATCTGATGAAGCTGTTTGACAGACTCTAAAGTCTTCTAGGCCACCTGGATGGGACTCAAACCTCTTCCCCAACTCCCCTTGTCTAACTCCTCCTCCTCCTCCTCCTCTCCTTCCTCTTCCTCCATATCTTTCCAAGAAGGCTGTGGAGGCACTTTGGGGGGTCACATGATTAAAGAGCCTGTCTTCTTGGCTCATGTGGAGTGCCTGGCTTCTCTGCTGGGCCCTGGCGAGGGCCAGCTCTGCTGGCCTCTCCTCTTGCCTTGCGCCCCAGGGCACCTGGCCGGCTCCCTCTGTGTTCCTAGGTATGACCCCACCTGCTACAGGGAGGTGACGCTGCTGGCTGCCAACTGAACTAGGGGAACATGCAGGCTTATTAGGGGTGCTCTTGGGACTGACTCTGAGGAAGGGGACGGAAGGGGAAGGAGAGGACTGGGCAACAGGACAAGTCTCATGCTCTGTGCTACCGTCTCAGCAAAGGTTCAGGTGACCTCTTGGGGGTGCCTGGGGCCTGGAAGCTCCCATGTTCTTATAGAGTTGTCCTGAATTGGGGAGGAAGGATGGCAGTTACAGTGAGCACCGGTGACTTTGCCTCCCTGCAATCCCAGTTTGTTTTACAAAGTGTGGGTGTCTAGACCCCAACCCTGAAAAATTCAGAGTCAGTAAGTCTTAGGGAGTTTCTCTCTCTCTCTCTCTCTCTCTCTCTCACACACACACACACACACACACACACACACATTTACATATATACACATACATGCACACACAACATATGTATGTATATGAATTTATACACACACACACACACACACACAATATTTTTTTAAACAAACTCTTCAGGAGATCATCTGAGAACTGTGGATCTGGCTCCATGGCTTTAAGGGCAGGCACTTGGTGCTTGCAGGGACCTGCCAGATGTGCCCAGCCTGTCAAGAGGATATCCTCTGTCATCTCTCCTGGGACACAGCAGACCACCTGAGACTGTCTCCTGATGACCTCCACAATTTCTTTTCTGAGGACCTGCTGCTCTTTGGGGTCATTCTGGACCTCTGCACATGTTCTGTATAGGGCTCAGCAGGTCATAATCCATATCCCTTGAGTTGAGTCCTGGTGCAGCAGGTTGGGGAGCCTTGTCTGGATTTGAATCCAGTAATCTCGGCTGTCTGATCTTAGTAAATCACTTAGTTGTTCTGAGCCTTGTTTCATCATCTATTGGACAATAGAGGTCCTACAAACAGTGACACCACTTTTCTAAATATCAGATCATTGACAAAGCACTACCCCACCTCATTTGAGCTTGTAATGCCCTGGCCAGGGGAACAGACAACTCTCAGAGAGTCCCTCACCCCAAATCTCACTCGCAACTGAGACTGAACCCACATTGTCATCTCCCTTACAACTTTGTTGAAGACTGACCTTGCTGTTCTGAGTAACTGTGAATAGGTCAAGTCCTCAGAGGGCTCAGGACTGAAACTGTGCTAGGGAGGAGCGAGGCCGTGTAGACTTATGTCCTGTGGGTCCAGCAATGGCTACTTAGACCTTTGCCATGGCAACCTGTCCAGGGCTAGGGACTCCTCTAAGGATCCCAGGGAATCTGTAGACACCACTCCTGGGAGTGCGTGTACACACATGTGCATGGCCCGTGAGCAATTTTTCTTATAATTCATTCTATGGATTTATTTCACAGACATGAAGTAGAAAAATAATATTCCAAAGAATTATGCCTCTTGCAAGTTTTCAATTTTATTTTTAAATATTATTATAATTTGAAGTACTGGGGATCAAGTTCAGGGCCATTATTTCTTTTTTTAAACTAGGGATTGCCATTATTTCTTTTTTTTTTTTAAACTAGTGGTTGGGGATATGGCTCGGTGGTAGAGTGCTAGCCTAACATGTGTAAGTCCCTGGGTTCAATCCCTAACAATACAACAAAACAAAACAACACAATAACAACAAAAACAACAACAAAAATATAAAATAAAATAAAATAAAAACAAATGATCCAAATAAAACGAAAGGTAAATTTAAGCTTTGCTTCAAAGTAAATTTTGCTAGAAGATCCTTATTTTCCTGGAATAAGGAGTCACAGTTGTGTGTGGGATTTTGTGGGGCAGTGTGAATGCCACTTTTTTTACCCAACTGCTTTTGACCTGTTTTTGGTGGCAACACTCACTCTGAAATTCAGAGGTAAGCAATTCTATCATTATCCATGGCTCTCGGCATTTTGGAGGGGTTCCCCAGAGAGGAATTCTTTTGAGAAGCATTGGTGTGTATTAAACCAATGAAAACCAGAGACGAGCTGAATGACCCCATCAGGGGGTTTCAGACAGCTGAAGAAAATTGGGGTAGTTACTATGTCCTTTAATGACTTGCTCCAGGAGACAGCAGCCTTGCCAGTGACCCGGGGCTTGATGTTACTAAGCACAGGATCTTTTCCATTTTTTCCCCCCTCTGTTCCCAGCCACAGAGCAGCTTGGCCATTTCCAGGATTTGGCATTTCA